>NW_027492960.1:0-433920 GCF_021521415.1 Bidens hawaiensis | reverse complement strand
AGTTGGTGAGAATCATACAGTTTTAATACATACATAAAAACCATACAATTCTATGAATATGTATAGCAACGCAAGTAATGTCCTTTCCAATTGGTAACAACCAATGTACTCGGGTAATTGCACAACGCACGCAAGGTCCTTTTCAGATGGTAACAACCAACATACTCGGATAATAGCACAATGCACACAAGGTCCTTTCCCGATGGTAAAAACCAACGTACTCGGAATAGCACAACACACATAAGCAAATAAACACATAAGTCCATAATGCGAATTATAGTTTTGCAATGAATAAGTTATAAGCATTTGAATATTATATACATGCTACCCCCAAAATGTAAATACGTTTAAAAAGGGGGTGTGAGAAACTCACGTTCGATATGAAGCGTAAATAAAGAAAAAAACCAAAAAATGCGTCAAAGAATTCGAAACGGTTGAACCCCACAAGCTATAAATAAAATAATACGAATATTTAACGAAAATAACGGAATTATTAAAGTTAATTATTGTATAAAAATTTATTAGGAATTAATTATTATTTATTATAATTTTACTAATTTTTAGGCCTTTGATTATTTTAGTAACATCTTATGCTTCAACGGAATTTTTGCGGTTTAATATTATTTTAATATAATTAAATAAATAATATATCAAAAACATGAGAAAATAATATTTTTAAGACTCGGTTTAACGTTTACGAGCTAAAAATAATTTTAATGGTTTAACGTAATAAACTAAATAATTAAAGTTTAACGGTTTACAATAACGAACGAATTAAAATAAGCGAGTTAACGGGTTTGGAAATTGGTTTTTATATGGTAAAGGGTGAAATATCATTTATAAAAATTTTATTTTGTTTAAAATGATTTTATTTGATTTATTTTGATTTTTAACTAATTTATTTAAATAAAATATTTTATTATAGTTGTTTTTTAAAAAAATAATAAAGAAAGCCACAGCCTGACCCGGGTTTTCGAACGTTCCCTGTGTTCATAGTCTTGTATATTAACCAACTGATCCAGCTATCAATTAAGTTTACGAATGAAAACCAATAAATATAAATAACAGTTTAAGTTCATCTACTATAATAGAAAACCCTAGTTGTTCAATTCCCTAAATTGATTCCATGTTTGATCAAATTGTGTTGGGGGTTTTGATAAACAGGTAAAAACGATTAAAAACCCTATATCTATTATGTGGAAAAGTGATTGATTGACGACGAACAAGAACTTATGATATCTAGAGTGTATTTGAAGAAGAAATTATGATATCTAGAATGTATTTCGGTATAGTCAGCTGTTGCGAGCGTGTTTAGACGAAGAACGGGAGTCTATTTATAGCCTAAATCGAGCCTTTGGGTGATTAATGATATTTTTGCGTTTTGATATTACTACCGGCCGTTGGGTCATTAATTAGACCATTATAAGATGTTAATGCTCAATATTACGGTTGATTACAATTAGCCGTTTAAATAGCGTTTTGAGGTGGTTTAATACTTCGCCAGAGCATTTACTCGTCGCCGGAATCTTTCGCCGCGAAAACAGGTAGGGGGAGGGGGGTTGGCGGCTGTATATTATTATATTACTAGCTTTAGATTCCGTGCCACACACGGGATGATCCAAATTATAAAATTACAAGTAAAGCAAATAATTACATAACGTATACGAAAAATGTATTACATCTATGCTTGTTTCTATACTATGTGTACATAAATTAATTTTATTTCTATCACAAAATATTTTTTTTAATGAACTTAATAAATAATTGCAAGCGTAGAAACATACCCGAGAACACTCTTTTTATTGAAAATTTCATTTTCAGTGTCATATACGTATAATTGAAAGAATTTTGGTTATTAACTAATTTAGGGAATAAGAATTCTCATACAATAGTAGGTTTAACCACTCAGCTTAAATACAGAATAAGTGTTACCTTTATTGATATATTTATCAATTTACCACCCATCAAAGGAAAGGAGAACATAAATTTTAATGACGGATATTCTTCAAGAACTATGTTTTTCTAAGCTACACCATGAAAAGATTTTGATAAGTTCAGAGGGCTTCTCGACTTTGCCAAAATGACAACATAAAAAGTAACATGTTAACCAATTCAATTTTGTGAATATTTTGCTTAACTTAAGCATCGTTTTTGTATGACATGCGTCCCATACAACGTTCTGATTACAATCGAAGAAAAAGTTAATGCATACACAAATATTTCAAATTTGAAAAAAGTTAGAAGCATTGATAAGTTTGGGGGTGACATGTCAAAAGCGTTCGCAATCTTTTCTTAAATTTTAATAGTCGAGAGAAAAATAACCAATTTATCAAATCCTGAACATTTTGATTATTTTCAAAAATGTCCTTGAAAATAATTTGAAACCCGATATATATTTAATTCTAATTTTCATCTGTTTGACATTTTCAAGCTAACACTTTGAACCCGTAACAAATTTGATGATAAATCTATTTGTATTCTCAAACTTTTAAAAATACTCAGATTTCCCATGTTCGACTCGTAACAAATTTTGATCTAAATATAGTTAACTTGTACTAAACAGTCTATTTACCAACTTTTGACCATAAAAATCAAATTTAAGTTCCACAACAAACCCGAAACACTCCTTTATAAAATAAAATTAAGAAATTAGATATGATTAACTTTGTTATGTCTGAAAGTGATTGGTATATACTATTCTTATATTTTAACATATATATAGTTTATTAAATTAACTGAAAAATAAATGGACATATTTAAAGCAAATATTTACAATTTATAAATATATGATAATTTACAATAATAATAATAGATAAATTGATTGATTTTAAAAAAATGGATCGATTTTTAAGCATATGTTTATAATTTAGTGATTAAAAAAATTATTTTGCAAAATGAAAGCATATTCGAGTTTTGTTTTTCTTTACAATTTTCTACAATGTTAATGATAATATTTGAAATTATATTATTTTCAATCTTTGACAAATATGGTTTGTTAATTTTTGGATTTCACCAGGTAATTTGAAATATATAGTAAAATAATATGCTAATATTTAGTTTTATAAAAATGTATAAATATAGTATAAAAGGAAACTGAATGATCTATTACATATATTATGGTTAATTATGATTTTAGTTTTGAAGGGAAAATAATTATAAGAATTAAAAAGGATGACAAGTGTCAACAATTATTTACTTTATCAGAATATAGGTAGATATTTTAAAAGCAATTTACACAAATGGCCCCCTACTTTGGCTTTCTTAAAAACTGATTTAAATTTTATATTTACCACTTTCACCCTTAGATTACGGAATATTGATATTTAAAGAATTGATAGTTATTAAGTTTGGATATTTAGTAATAAGCCCGTGTAGTTCGGAAATCGGTTAAGTAAAGAGTATTAACCTTCGGAGTCTCCTTAATAGCTTGAAAATAATAGAAAGTGAACGAATAATGTACTTGAATCATCGAAAATATAATTCATTAATGAAATAAAATAAAAATATACACCGAAACGACCCAACGGGTCAGGTTAACGAATACAAATCCAACTCCAAATATGAAACAAAATTGACGAATGTCACAGTGGTGGTGGTGGTAGTGGACGGTGGTGGTGGCTGATGGTAGGTGGTGGTGGCGGTGGGTGGTGGACGGTGGGGGTGGTGGGTGGGGGTGGTGGACGGTGGTGGTGGCCGACGGTGGGTGGTGGACGGTGGTGGTGGCAGACAGTGGGTGGTGAGTGGTGGTGGTGGTGCACGGTGGGTGGTGGTGGTGGCGGCATACGGCGGGTGGTGGTGGTGTTGAACATTGGGTGTTGGTAGGATGTTAAGAAGTATGATGAAGTGTGAAGAAGTTGAACAATAGCTTATTTTTTAAGACCATAAAAACATTTTTCAGATCTGTATTTTTTTAAAAAACAAACAGTTTTCTGAAGCTTATGTATACGCACCCGCAGGCGCAAGCCCCTTGCAGACGTTTTAAGCAAAAACAAACAGCAAGAAAGCTTTATGTATTATATATGTATGTTATGTTCCCTCAGGCTCACCTAATCACAATTAATCATAACAGCCTTAATCACAGCAATCAGAGATTTAGAATCAATCACCGATGAGCTTCAAAAGTAAGTAGAGGCAGAGGGAGTGATGAGATCAAATTAAGTGACCAACGAAATCAGTTAATCAGGTGTATAATATGGCTAATCTCCACACCAAAATAGGTGGGGTGACTCTATATTTATATAAACAAATATTACACTTGAGTACATCAAATATAAGATATATGCAGAAGCAAAACAATCATTTATTTAGTTTAACACCCCCCCTCAAGCGAAACGGTGGTGGGCCAAGTCGTAACATAGCTCAAAAGTACTCAAACTGTGACCTTGGAAGGCTTTTAGTAAATATGTCTGCCACCTGAAGCTTGGTCGGAACGAATTTAGTGTAGAGTTCACCCGAAGAAACAAGTTCTCTAATGAAATGATTGTCCAAGTCAATGTGTTTCGCCCTCTTGTGTGAAACCGGATTCTGAGTCATAAACAAAGCACCCGCGTTTGTCACATAATAATGTCGGTCTATCTGGTGGTAATGCATGAAGCTCTTGTAACAAGTGAGTAATCCAGACTATCTCAACTGCTGTGTTCACCATCGCACGATACTCAGATTCACAACTAGACCGAGAGACAGTTGGCTGCTTCTTAGCACTCCAAGAAACAAGATTTCCTCCGAGAAAAATAGAGTATCCATATGTAGAACAACGTGTTTCTAGGCAGCGGGCCCAATCAGCATTAGAATAACCAAAAATAGAAACAAACTGTGGCTTTTGAAAAGTAAGACCAAAGGAGAGTGTACCTTTCACATATCGTAAGATGCGCTTCACACTTTGAAAGTGTGTAACTGTAGGATGTTGAAGAAATTGACTGACTTGGTTAACCACATAGGAGATATCTGGCCTGGTAATTATAAGATATTGAAGAGCCCCTACAAGAGAGCGATAGAGAGTAGGATCCTGAAATGGTGTACCCATAGTAGTCAACGATTCATGTGGGGCAAGCGGCGTAGCTACCGATTTTACTTCAAGTAACTGAGCTCGATCAAGTATATCATGAGCATATTTTGATTGGCTCAAGAATAGACCAGAATCAGTGTAAGCTACCTCTAGACCAAGAAAATAACTGAGATCTCCCAAATCTTTAATAGCAAACTCATGGTTTAGACGCTGAATAAAGGAGGTAAGAACACTCTCATGGTTACCTGTTAAAATAATATCATCAACATAGATTAAAAGATACATGACACAGGAATCTTGTTTGTAAACAAAGAGAGATGTGTCGGCTCTACTGCAACTAAACCATCATGAATTAGAAAGTTGCTTAGCCTTTGAAACCAAGCTCGTGGAGCTTGCTTGAGTCCATAAAGAGCTTTTTTCTTAAGCTGACAAACATGATTCAGAAACTGAGGGTCAGAAAAACCAGGAGGTTGCTCCATGTAAACTGTCTCGGTGAGATGTCCACGTCGAAAAGCATTTTTGACAACGAGTTGATGAAGTTTCCATCCATTTATGATAGCAAGAGACAAGACAATACGTACTGTAGAAGCTTTAATAACAGGACTAAATGTATGTAAATAATCAAGTCCCGGTACCTGAGTGAATCCCTGAGCTACAAGACGTGCTTTGAATCGCTTAATAGAATCATCAGAGTTAAATTTAGTACGAAAAATCCACTTAGAACGAACAACATTAGTGTTTGTGGGCCGGGGTACCAATATCCAAGTTCCATTCTGTTTAAGAGCCGTCATCTCCTCATGCATGGCTTGCATCCATTTCGGATTTTTGGTAGCTGATTTAAACCTTTAGGATCGGAAGAAGTAAATAAAGCAGAACACAATTTATATGTGTCAAGAAAGATGTTTGGGCTTAAAAACCCCTGCCTTACCACGAGTGATCATCACATGAGTGTTCGGTATTTGTGGAACCATAATGGGCTCGGGGTTACGCTCAGATTAAGACTGTTGTTGGGCCTGTGAAATTTGAGCAGGTTCAATTTGTGGGGTCGGTGCAACAGCCACTGGTGGCTCGGATGATTGATGCACATCAATATTTGACTCCATTTGTTGTTGGTGCAATGGCACACTGAAGGTGGGCTTAGGATTTAATACGTCACGTGTGGGACAACCATTTGTAATGCATGAAGTTGGTGATGGCTCATTTAAATCTTTTAAATTAGTCTGAGGTGGATCCATATGAGGCATTTCTTCAAGAAAAATGGAGACAATTAATTTTTCCCTATCTATGGAAGCTTGAGACGACGAAAAAGGTACACACTCTTCGTCAAAACGTGCATGTCACGTAATATAAATACGAGACATGTGTGGATCCAAGCAACGATATCCCTTGTATTGAAAGGAGTAGCCAATAAACACACAAGGTAAGCTTCATGGTGATAATTTATTTTTTGCATAATCTCGAAGGTAGGGATACACTCGGCAACCAAAAACTCTAAATTGCTATAGTGTGGCAATTGTGAATATAGAAGCTCAAAGGGAGTCTTACCATCCAAAACAGTGCTAGGTACATGGTTAAAAATATAAGTTGCCAAGCTAATGCCTCAACCCAATAAGAAACAGGAAGATGTGAATGGAAAAGCATAGCTTAGCCAGTTTCGACAACTGTACGGTGTTTCCGCTCAGCCCTACCATTTTGCTGAGGTGTGTAAGGGCAAGATAAACGATGAAATGTGCCATTTTCACCAAATAACTTTTGAACCGCTTGGTTTACAAATTCCTCACCCCCATCACTTTGGAAAACTTTAAGTTTTCTTGAAAACTGAGTCTGAACAAACTGTGGAAAAACAGTTTAACACCGCATAAAATCTGGACTTTCTTTCAAGCGGATAAAACCAGGTAAAACGGGAATAATCATCAACAAACACGACATAATAAAGACAACTATCTACAGATGAAACAGGTGCAGGACCCCATAAATCACAGTGAACCAAATCCAATGGATGATCAGCATGTTTTAAATTTATTTCAAATGGCAAACGCTGTCCTTTTTCTAATTGACATGAATCACAAATAACAGGCTTAGGTAAAATAGAAGTAACAGATAAACATCCAGATTTGTTCAAAAAAGAAATTGTATCAAATGAAATATACCCTAAACGTTTGTGCCAAGTTTCATAAGAATCCTTTGTCGATGAAACTGCAACAAAAGCTTGATGATCACCTGAAATCACGTTGAGTCCCTTTTCACATTTACTCCGAGCTAGTGCTTGATCTGTTTTGCTGTCCTGAATAGTAAAATTTGGTTGAGAAAATAAGACATCAACCGGGTTGTCAGTGGTAAGCTTGCTTACAGAGAGTAAGTTCTTAGTAAGTTGAGGAAAAACCAAAACATCATGCAGTTTAATATTAGGAAAAATATTCATATGACCCGTATGCGAAATTTTAAGAGAACGACCATTACCAACTTTACCTTCATATGGAGAAACATTATGCAAATGTTCTTGATTCACTTTCATATGAGCAGATGCTCCTGAATCTGCAACATACAAATCAGCATGACATTGAGCATGAAAGGATTGAGCAATCCAATGAGGCAGCCTTAGTAGCATAAGATTTAAGGGTGGGGCATTGAGATGCAAAGTGTCCTTCTTAACCACATAACTGGCATTCCATGGGATGACGGCCATGACCGACCATGACCACCCCAACATGATCTGCCTCGACCACGAAATTAAGACGGTGCTCGAGAATGTTCAGTAGAGAATGCCACAGGAGGAGTAGAATGCACACCATGCAATGATTTAAGGAAGAGTTCATGACTCTCTGCTTGTGTAAGAAGATCCCGAAAGCCCGGGCCTGGTTTAAAGGCACGAATGGTTATAGAAAAGTTTTCAAACGAAACTCCAAGGCCACATAGAAACCAATGAACCTTGTCGGAATCCTCAACCGGGTAACTGATTGCCGATAACTGATCACATATGGCTTTAAACTTTTGGCCAAATTCAGAAACCGTGGATGTTCTTTTAAACAATTGACGCAGTTGATCTCTGAGATTGTGTGCACGTTCAACCACGCGTAACTATAAGCACTTTGGAGGGCAGCCCGTATTTGTGATGAAGTGGAAAGTCCAAGAACTTCAAAGGCTTTAGAATAATAACTGCACGTTGATCGGTATCATACCAGGTTGTATACTCAGGATTGGCAAGGATAGTAGTAGGCGGCACTATAGCAGTTCCTTCAACATGGCCCAGGAGTTTTTGATAGGAGAGAATTGGAACCATATGGGTTCTCCATGTTAAGTAATTGCCGGAAGTGAGTTTAATTTTTATCATGTGAAGGGTAGTGGCCAGAGTATCATCGGCTGAATTAGAGGAGGAAGAAGACATGGCGGCTAGGGTTTGGTAGAGAAAAACGGGAGGAAGAATTTTAGTTAGCTGATACCATATAATAGGGCTAATCTCCACACCAAAATAGGTGGGGCGACTCTATATTTATATAAACAAATATTATATTTGAGTACATCAAATATAAGATATACGCAGAAGCAAAACTAACAGTATATATTATATGTTTAGAATATATCGTTATATATCTCCTTATGACTAGGAAATATTGTTGTAAATTAATTTCTAGAATAGAAGATTCTATTGTAATCATATATAAGGATGTTTATCTTTGAATGAGAGGATACGGATTATTTTCCAATATGGTATCAGAGCTCTAAACCCTACAGCCGCAACCATTGTTTTTGCCGGCTGTTCTCCTATTCATCGATCCTTCTTTCTGATCCTTCGCTCTCTCACAGCCTACCACCTCCACGTATCCTACATGGACTCCAAGCTACACCCGGCGGTGACCGTCTCCAACATCAAGAACCTCATCCCTATTACCCTTGATACAGAAGCCGGCCAGTATACTTCTTGGTCGGAATTGTTTAAAATCCATTGTCGTGCATATCAGGTCTATGACCATCTCCTCCCTAAAACTGAACCCGCTACACCCTCTTCTTCCGATAAAGACAAAACTGAAAAAGATAAAGAAATAGCCTCTATTAGTAAAGATCAATGGGATCGACTTGATGCCATCGTCCTTCAATGGATCTATGGCACCATCTCACACGATCTCCTTCAAACCATACTCAAACCGAACACCACCGCACATGTAGCATGGACGACTCTTGCCACACTTTTTCAAGACAACAAAGTTTCGCGAAGCATCTTTCTCATCCAGAAACTCAACAACACAAGACTTGACAACTTCGAAAGCATGGCCGCCGTTAAAGTCATATCCGTTCAGTTAGCAAATGTCGATGCACCGCTCTCCGATGAACATATGGTGTCGCAATTAATCAATGGTTTGAATGAGCAATACGAAGGTATTGCAATACTACTATCAAATCTTAAACCTCTACCCTCGTTTCATGAAGCTCGGTCAAAACTTATGCATGAATTTGATCGGAAAGCGAACTTAACGTTCCATGCCGCCCAATCCGCGGGTACTGCCTTACATGCGGCTGCTAATAAACCCGACCCATCTACAACCAGCCGTAATGATTATCGGTCATCCGAAAATCAATCAATCAATCTTCATGTTGATGTACGTCTCATATCAACAAGTTTCACCATAAAATGAATCCTATTTTGACTATGGAGATAGATAACCTTATGATGTTGGAATTAACACCAACTCTAAATAGATCTAAACAAAAAAAATTTATTTTAACAATCCACAATTAGGCATCAATTCATCTAATTATTTAAATTTGCTTTTGATCTACATTTTGACTTGGAGGTACAAGAAACGTGCGGCCGAGGGTAGTAGTGGTAACCGGTCGGCAAGCGAAGGAGGGTGGTGGTCGCCGTCCAAAGGTGGTCTGTTCATCGGCGATGGTAGATGATGGAAGATGGAATGAAGGTTGGAGAGACGGGGGAGGTTGTGAATTTAGGTTTATTCTGAGTAAAGTGCAAAAATCGTCCCCGAGGTTTGCTCAATTATGCGACTTTCGTCCAAAAAATTTCTTTTTTTGCAACTGGACCATTGATGTTTCCTGTTTGTTGCCAAATACGTCCAAAGTTCTAACTCCGTTAGTTTTCATCATTAACTCATGGGTAAATTTGTCTTTTTACCTACTTTTATTTAAATAAATAATAATAATATATAAAATAAAGCTAACAATAATAAAAAAATATTCATACCCACCTCCCCTTCAACCTGCAACTTTCACCACGGGACGCCATCAGGGAACCGGAAACCTCCACCACAAGCACCTAATGCTTTCCGTTAGCAACCTCCACCACCACTGATCACTATTCCAACGTCCACAAAAATAGACCTTACAAACCGGAACACCACTACATCTGTCCCATCATCTCTCTCTCTCTCTACATCTCCTTGCCGAAAAAGGACTAATCATATCTGAAACCTAAATCGTAAAAACAAGGCGAAGGTGTTTGTAATCTAGGGTTGCAATCGGTGGTGACAGCTGGGTTTGGGAACCCTAATCTTGTTCAACTGGAAACACATGGCGGCAGCGCAGGTTTCCCATTTGTTGCAACCCTAATCTTGGTCTAGTGGTTGGAAACCCGCCGGAAAAACGCATATCACATTAAGGGAAATGGTTCACCAATTTTGCAAGTAATACCAGGTTATTAAAGGTGAGAAGGGGTTGTGTGTTTGAGATTGTGTTGCTGGAAGAGAAAGGTTAGAGAAGAAGATGGTGGGACCCACTTTTTTGGTTTAATTATATCATTTACTATTAAAAAGACCACTTTACTCTTCAGTTAGTGTTTAAAATTAACGGGATTATTGATTTGGACATAATTGGCAAAACACGAAAACCTTCAATGGTCTGGTTACACAAAAATAATTTTTGGGACCAAAGTTGCATAATCGTCCAAACCCCAGGGACGATTTTGGCACTTTACTCATTTATTTTTTAGGTAGGGTCCACTATAATACAAAAAATAAATGGCTTTTTATACTTAAATAAAATTATTTGCCACATCATGTGTCATGTCATCAAAAAATAAATGGAGTTAACGGTTTGTTAGATTGGGACTGCTATTGGTAACAAAGTTAATGGTTGGGGTTGCTAATAATTATATTGCTAGTTGGGGTTAGTCAGTAAGTGATAGTTTGGATTATTAAATCCAATTTTCTTTTTAATATATTTAGCTAATTATCAACATCTACAGCTCTATTTCTGTCACCATCAGGCGTCCGTCCGGCCACCATCATCGTGCATCACTTCCATCGTCGTCATTCGTGAGATAGTGATGGTTCAGTTCTCCGCAAAGTCGAAGAGAGAGAGAGAGAGAGAGAGAGAGAGTGAATGTGGATTTACAGGTTTTAGATATCGTTTTTTTGACGTTTTTAGCCTGTGAAGGGTTTTACGTTTTCTTGCGATGGTGACAAAACCAGGTATACCCTATTATTTACATATCAAATAAACGATTAATCGTTTATTACGTAACGAACAAACGAATAACTGAATGATACTGTTTATGACTCGGATATCTCCCGGGGAGGGGGGGGGGCATCTATAAGTGATATACATATGTTAGTAGCAAACATATTGATAATATGGATATAGTATATAGAAAACCAGTTAAACATAAAGATTCTCGTTTAACAATACGCTATGACTTTAAACACGAACGCTAGTACCAAAACATATATTTTATCATTCGTCAAGCCGAAAAAAACTTACAAAACACTTATTTGAGATGTTTTATGCAACTCGTGAAAATATTTTGGGGTTTTACAACCAAATGGTATGCTTTTATTAATTTACAAAAATTTGGCCGAAAAACACTCGTTTTCGCACTGTTTGTCACACCCGATCTATTTGTCTTGCCAAAAACTGAACCCGAAATAAATTTGGACACAGTATTTCACGTATGGCATGCAAAACGAGGAAAAATAGTCACATGAGGGGCCCAAGGGGACCCCCCAAAGTGGCGGCCGCCAAACATGGGGAACCCCCTTGTTTCTTCACCTATAAGTTTTGTTTAAAGTAACAAACCAAGATATTTTTGACATGCTAAGACCTGAACCAGGTCCTTCATTTCTTTTTCATCAACAATCCTAAGATAATCTCTCATTTTTGGTGAGTTACAAGCTTGTTTGATCATGTTTACATATATAAGATTATAGTTTGATTAGTAAAAACCATATCTAACCATGTAAAACTCTTCAAAATGATCTGAAAACATATTTTGATGTTAAACATGGTTAGGAAGTTGAATCAAATACTTTTTTGGCCAAAAACACGGATTAGGAGGTTTAAATCATGTTTTTACAGTTCAAGAACTCGATTTGAAACCCTAACCAAAACCCTTTGTTTCAAGCCTTGATCATTGACGTTTAATGCTTGGTTTTGTGATACATGGCCCGTAGATGCACTAGATAGACAGCCAAGAACCTAGAAAGGCGAGAAAAAAGCCTAAACACCCGGAAACCGCAAAGGTAGTAACCAAACACTCGTTTAGGGGTTGTTTGTGTCTAGATTGTGACGTGCTTGTTTTTAGCCAATGAAATTATTCTGGGACACCAGGGATCATATGAATAAGTCCTTGTCCGAATTTGGAAATTTTTAGATAATTTGAGAATATTTGACGATTTTATTACCCTTTGTTAGGGTTTATTTGGGAAAAATAGTTAAACAGCTTGAAAAATTATAAAATTTTGTGGAGAACTCAGGTAATACATCACAAATTAAGTTACACATAAAGTTTGGGGTCAATTGGAGAAACTTAGCTATGATTTCAGGATTCACATTTATTTGAGTTTTAACGATCGTTTATGGCTCAAAAAGGTAATTTAGCAAAATAGTTGAGTTCTCGAATATTTACATTGATTTTTGGAAGCCATTTTTGATTAAATAAAAAAATTATCGGATTTTTTGAAATTGTTTGGTATAAACGGAAGATTTATCGGCTAAAAATAGCAACTAAAATGAATTTTTATAAATTAATGAATAAGTAAATATTTTCCAAATATATTTATAAAATTCTACATATATTATTAGTGAGGGTATAATCTTTCATAATTTAATGATAAGCAGATATTTAGTTGTTCTGATTAACGAACATGCTGGAATATTAGAACATCAAGAGTGATAAAATGTCATATTTTTGGATTAATTTAGTAAAACCGAACATTTTGTAATAAATTCGGATGAATTGTGCGCATTTTCTCCAAGCCAGACCGTATAAAACGGAAACGAAACCTGTTGCGAAGCCAGACATTTAAACTCTAAAATTTTATTTATAAATTGAATCATTTTATCAACTGACACGTTTACTCAAGTTTTTGTGATCTTACCTCTTTTTGAAACGCATAAACAACAAATTTAGCCCAGCACGTGAAACAATGAAATTAAGCCAAGTTCGATTTTGAACATCAGGCATTGTACAACGTCACAATCTAAGACTACTGACATGTTCTGGGCGTGACAGCTATACCCAGACTAGATCGATATACAGCCCGATTCAGTCTGGACACTGTATTAATATTAAAATATTAAACATATGATACCGATTATAGTAATCGAGTTGTAATAAGTTGTTCGAACTGTGAACCGATATCGTGCTGCTGCATTACTATAAGATGAGTTTCATGGCCCCTTTATAAACTGTTTTACGAACATTTTGGGTGAAAAGCATGTTTATAAACATCTACTTATCTAGAAACCCATTATGATGTGAATTATCTAAGTGCTAACACTTGAAAAGTCCCTACAAACATAGTTATTAACTATGATCCGGTGACATGTAAATAGTACTATTTGTTTGACAAACCCAATTGATTCTGGCGGGGATGCCGGTGTGCTACTGCAATTGTACATGACCATATATTAATACATACATGCTATGTAGTGTTAGAACGATGCAATATATTGCAAATTAGTTTGTTAATGTTTCTGTATAAACAATGTGGTTGATACCAGGGGTGTCTGTTACTTTCCCGTTTTACGCTTCCGCAATTGCTATTTGGGGCGTAACAGAAGTTGGTATCAGAGCAATTGGTTATAAAAACACAATATTCACAGGTTGCTAGTGCATATAATATAATACGTAAATACTGTTAGGTATGCATATGTTCGCAAAACGTTTAAAATACGAAAAATGTGGGGAATGACTTCTCACGTTATTACTTAGGCGAGATTAGAGAATAATAATAAGAATAAACGAGAAATCGACTTTTAGCAAGCTGACTGAGTTAACCCAAATGAACCTAAAACTTAGAGACAATAAACTAGAATTAGAACCGAGAACATAGCCATTGGAATAAATCCAAACGGATGTATAGAACTCCGGTTATGAGATTTTCAATAAATAAGCGAGCTTGTACTGACCAGAATCTGAACAGCGAGTCGGGAGTCGGGTTTTGGTCAGTACACTCAAAATCTCAAAATAAATCTGAAAGTCTTCATGTCTGAATGCTAGTTTTGACCAGATTGTAGAGTAGTCAAATAGTCAAAGAATTTGACTATTTTGCCCTAAAACGGGCCGGGATCAAATTGAGCACCGAGACTCCCTCAATTGGAAATGTTGATTGAGGGCGTTTGTTCTACAGATTAAAATCTACAATATTGAAGACAACTTTCCCCGGAGAAGAAGAGAAGGATGAGAGAATCGTGGTCAAAGAAGCCTTGAACACCAAAGTCAACTAGTCTTGAAAGAATTAGATTAAACTTGAAGAATATGACAACGGGGAAGAGAAATTCGTGGGTTTTGAGATGAGGACGGCCAATAATAGCAGGTTTAGGGTTTATGGTTGTATTTTGGTTAAGAATACATAAATATTACTTATTAATTTAGTAATCAAACTTGATTAGGAAAGCGAATAAGCAATTGATGACAAAATCGGTTCTATTAACTCAAATATCTTGGTGTGATGGACAAGAAATGGATGTAGACAATATATAATAGTAGATTATAAAATAAGTTCCCGAAATTAATCCATCAGATTTTGTTTTTTTGGATAAATTAGTCCCTGTAGTTCCCGAAAAGGCATATTTTAGCCATTTTAAGCGATTTTAAGAGTTTCTAAGGGCTATTTGGCATGATTGAAAGTTATAAAATTATACACTAAGTTAAAACAAGTTAAATACCAATAAATACAAGTTTTTATTAATACAAAATATCCTAATTATATTTCCTAGTCGGGTAAACGAATACGGTTATGAATATGAAAAATTTGGAATGTTACAGTCTCCCATACTGTTGGGAATTTCATCCCGAAATTAGGGAAAACTAAATGTAACACCCGTCAAACTTCCGGTTTAATGATTTAGCGTGTGTAAAGTATGTATAACTCTCGGGACTTAACCGACGTTTCTCGGAAGCCTTCACGCCATCCCGGTACGTTAAAGAACCTAACTCTTCCTTCCATTTTGCCTTACACTCCAATCTAGAGGGACTAGAGTGTAACATCTTATGTTATAAAAAAAAAACCTAACCCTAGCCCTTACAATGTTGCGATCGACAGAATAGAGCAGCCCCAAGACCCACGATTTTCTTTTTTGCAGCCAATTCTAAGCCTTAGAACTCCAATTCAAGGTATGTACTTTGATTCCCCAAGTCTTTTACACGTTTTTGATCCTTATATTGCGCGTATTGATCGAAAAACGTCGTGTTGTAGGCTAACCGGGTGGCTGCCCAATTGAGCTTTTCCGGGGCTGTTTCGAGTGAGGTTTTTGCATCAACATCCCACTAGGTATGACATGTACATCATATTATAATTTCATGGCCAATGGAGGTGTTTAGGTCGGTCAATCGATTTTAGTTCGAAAACTAGGGTTTATCGGGTATATAATTGCAAATTGTTGAGTTTGATGCGTTAATTGATCGGGTGACCGACCGAATCAGTTTGTACAGCCCTAGGGGGGGTTTTAGGGCTGTGGAAAAATTATTTTTTTGATGCTCGGGGCAGTTGTGGTTAGTGTTTCGTCAATCGAGTCGGCGGTGCGCGAATTTTCGTTTAAACGTTAAAGTAAGGGTTGTAAAAAGGAACCGTCAACCCTATCAACTCGGGTGACATAATCTTGATGAATGAAAAGATTTAAAATGGAATTTGGTCCATTCGGGGCTGATTCGTTTAACAAAAGGTTTTAAGGTTTATTACACGCGCATTTGACCTGATTTGATTATCCTTGGGCCTTGGGCCAAGTTGTTGGGCCTTGGGCCAAGTGTTGGGCCTTGGGCCAAGTTGTGGGCCTTGGCCAAGTGTTGGGCCTTGGGCCTTGGGCCAAGTTGTTGGGCCTCGGGCCAAGTGTTGGGCCTTGGGCCAAGTGTTGGGCCTCGGGCCAAGTGTTGGGCCTTGGGCCAAGTTGTTGGGCCTTGGGCCAAAGTGTTGGGCTTGAACAGCCCATTAGGCAAGAGTGTTCTTACGGTCTAGTCTAGTAATGTGTTGTGTATAATTTACAGGCCCTTGCTTGTGATTGTGCACTTAGGAATTTCCTAGCTCGTTGCAGGTGTTCATTTGATTTTAGGTGAGTTCATGATGCCCCTTTTTAACTCTTTTAACTTTTGGGATAGCATGCACACTTAAGTGTTTTCCTACTGGATTAAATGTTTTAAACGATTTATATAGGCTTGCTAGCATATGGTAGGCCTTGGGATGTTAAATATATATATATATATATATATATATATATATATATATATATATATATATATATATATATATATACATTATTGTTTGGCCTATATCTAGCGATGTTGTAGTCGTTTCGACTACTGATGTTGTGTATGCCTACTTTGTTTTTGCATGCACTGATGTTACGTGTTTGGGTTGTACGTTTGCTCGACCCTGATGTTATACGTGGATGTTATATATATATATACTGTGATATATATAGAGATGTAATTGAAAGGATGTTTACATATACATTTTGTATATGTATGTATGAGGATGTTTAGTTCTCGGTAATGAGGATTTGATGGATGTACCTTTTTACTTTTTAAAACTTTTGGTTTGACTATCTTAACTATTACTACTGATGTTATTTACTTAAAACTTGAACTCACTCAGCTCAAGCTGACTTTGTGTGCATGTTAGTGTGAGTTTCAGGTTAGGAAGAGGATGCCTTATCGCTTGGACGTGCACGAAGCTACTTGGACGGTGAAGGGCATACGGGAACTGAAGTTTTACTATTAAACATTTATTATTAAAAGTTTTTATTTAAAGATAACTATGTTGATTTTGGGCAAAATTCCCGGGTTTTGGGAACTTATTTTATTATTTATGTTTTCCGCTGAATTATACTCTGAGATGTTTGTTTTAATGGAAGAAACCGTTTTCAAGTTTAATTATTTTCTTAAGTGTTTTGTATGATTACCAACTTTGGGGTTCCCGGGGTTTGGGGGCCTTACACTAAAACAAAAATAATATAATCAAATTTTAAGGAAAAACTTTTTTATTAGAATTTATAATTTATCACAACATGGAACTTCGAGTAGTCGAAGCAACGCTACAAATGAAAATCTGATAAGGGCACTTATATATAGGATGTACCAGCGGCATATCCACCATGTACTTATCATCTTAGAATTTGTACTGTTACTCAAAATACTTTCGGTTCTAGATTATGACACACAATTGTACGTATTATGATTTTCATGCAAGGACTTGGATAGTTACTTGTCGACCCATAATTACTTTGATCATCGGATGGTCCACATAATTCGACCCATCGTGTGGGTTACAAAACATTGAAAGACATAATTTTGTGAGAAAGCAAAAGTTTTGATAAATTTAAATATAAAACTAGAAGACCATCAATGTACAACACATTTCTAAAAATGAAATGAACGTTCGAATTGATTAATAAAACAATGAAATTTCTAAAGCATCTTTTATGGTAAAAGTATAACTCTTGAAAATTGAAAAGGAATGGATTTCTTGAAGCTGGTATTAAAATGGATTGTGATAAACGAGAATAAGAAAATAGGATATGAATACAATATCATAAACAATTAACCTTGACAAATAAAATAAAATTTATTCATGAGATACAAACACGCAAAGGATAAACAATAAAATTGAAATTATTCAGTACCACAATTAAGTAAGGGGTCGTTACAATGTAAAACTTGAAAAGACAAAATAACTTAAGATAGAAATAACGCAAGCAACAAGAGTCTTTGAGAGGCTTAGTTACGGTTGACTTGATTCACTTGACTTGGAGCACCTAGAGAAGTTAGATCCATAAGAACTTGATCAATCGAGGTTGATTGATTTGGAATAGCTTGAACAGGTTGCAAGAGTGGGGTTTGGCTTGAGTAAGTTTGGTAAACTTGAGCTTGCGGGTACTGGATTTGATAGGTTTGGGGTTTGAAGGAATGATCTTGATTGAATGGAGGATCTTGAAGAATTTAAGGTTGTTAGGTTTGGACTTGATGAGAATGGGTAGTGTAGTAGGGTGCGGGCATATCTTGAGCTTGGTGTGAATGGATGACTTGAGGACACACATTGCGGAGATGATTAAGGTTTCCACAATTGTAGCAAGCACGTATAGCAGGTGCACCGAGTTGAGGAGATTGCATAGGATGAGATTTAGGAGTAGGCTGCACAGACCATTATGGGGTTGCATGACAAGTACTATCAAGTTGACCATAACGAATACATTGGGTGCAAAAACGACACGGAGATTGAGTCGAATGATATAGTTACAAGTGGAGCATAACGGATATGAGCCAGCGTAAGGTTTCTCACTTTCTTGTTTGAGACAGTGGATCATGTTATGCTTGATTGATAGCATAATTTTGGTGGTTGGGTTTATATATCTTGTTGTGGTGAGAAGTGTTGTTGTTGTGCGGAGTGGGTTTGGGTTCGGCCTTAGCATCGGTTGAGGATTCGGTTTTGGAATTGTTAGGGGTAGGTGTAGAGTTCTTTCAAGAGAGGGTTCCATCCCTAACATGGTTATATGAGAGAGCAGCAACACGGGCAATAGCCTCACCTATGGAGAGAAGGTCATGGCTAACCATAGCATCACGGAAGATCGTTCGTAACCCACAAATATACTTCCAAATACCACGAGTCATAGGTGTTACGAGGTGAGGTACAAGTAGGCTGAGTTCCTTGAAACGGTTCCAGTAGGTAGAGTTATCACCCCCAATTTGCTTGAGTTCCCAAAACTTAGTCTCAAGCCTTTGCAGTTCATCTTCAAGGAAAAACTCTTTCTTCATAGCCTCTTTGAGTTAATCCCAAGGGATGGTCATAGCCAACTTAGTTTCTTGGATGGCTTTGAAAGTGTTCCACCAAGTGAGAGCCCGTTCGTCAAAGACGCTCGAGGCAAACTTAGTTCGTTTTTCGTTCGGACATTCGCAACGTGTGGCGGAAATGCCTGGGTGCGAACCGTTGGTTCATAGCTCACAGGGAACTATCATATAAATTAAACATGACAATCACTAATTTATTTATAAATTCCAAAATTTCAATCAAGTACACAAAGTTTAAACAAATACCAAACAATCCAAATTAAACAACCATTCAAACATAAATGTCTTTATTAAGTTAACTAAGGTCTCTCTAAGTGTTTCTTCACCATAGCTTCAAACCAAATGATAACCTGCAAATGCGTCAAAATAATATAGATATTTCAACATGAGGTTGAGTGATAAAAGTCACCAGTTTTGATATAATATTGATATACAAATAAAAGAGCAAAACTGATATTGTGAGTATAAATCAATCAAACCATGAGCAAATAAAGGGTGTCGGTTTACCATGCCTCACGAACACAGGCTATGGCTACTATGACAGTCGTATGATCATACTATAATATGATTATGATGGACCTCTCCGAATGTGATAAAATAAAATAACTAAACAAGTAGTAGTTAGTCATTCAATTGATAAACACACAATATTCATAGTTTGCTAGTGCATATATAATATAATATGTAAATACTAGTAGGTACGATATGATCGCAAAACGTTTAAAATCCGTAAAATGTGGGGAATGACTTCTCACGTTATTACTTAGGCGAGATTAGAGAATAATAATAAGAATAAATAAGAAACCGAATTTTAGCGTGCTGAGTTAACCCAAATGAACCTGAAACATAGAGACAATAAACTAGAATTAGAACCAAGAACATAGCCGCCGGAATCAATCCAAACGGATGTATAGAAATTCGGTTATGAGATTTTCAGTAAATAAGCGAGCTGGTACTAACTAGAATCTGAACAGTGAGTTGATTTGGTCAGTACACCCAAAATCTCAAAATAAATCTAAAAGTCTTCTGATCCGAACGCTAGTTTTGCCCAGAAGGTGGAGTAATCGAATAGTCAAAAAATTTGACTATATGCCCTTAAACGAGTTGGGATCAAATTGACAAGCGAGGCTCCCACAATCCGCAAAACATCAAGTCTCCCTCAATCGGAAAATATGATTGAGGGCTATTTTTCTACAGATAAAAATCTACAATATTGAAGAAGACATCTTACCTTGGAGAAGAAGAAAAGGATGAGAAAGTCGTGGTCAAAGAAGCCTAGAACACCAAAGTCAACTAGTCTTGAAAGAATTCGATTAAACTTGAAGAAAAATTTGAGATGATGACGGCCAAGAATAGTAGGTTTAGGGTTTATGACTGTATTTTGGTTAAGAATACAAAGATATTACTTATTAATTTAGTAATCAAACTCGATCAATTGATGACCAAATCGGTTCTATTAAGTCAAATATGTTGGTGTGATGAACAAGAAATGGATGTAGTCAATGTATAATAGTAGATTATAAAACAAATAGTAATTAGTCTATCAGATTTTGTTTTTTTGGCAAAATTAGTCCCTGTAGTTCCTGAAAATACATTTTTAGCCATTTTAAGCGGTTTTAAAAGTTTCTAAGGGCTATTTGGCATGATTGAAAGTTATAAAATTATAAACAAAGTTAAACCAAGTTAAATACCAATAAATACAAGTTTTTATTAATGCAAGATATCCTAATTATATTCCCTAGTTGTGTAAACGAATATGGTTATGAATATGAAAAATCCGAAATGTTACAGAACTGCTAGCCAGAGGAGGAGGGAGATGTATGAGTGCATATTGACCTTTCATCAAATTGTTCTAATCTTATAGTAGTTAGATGCATATCATTGTTGGTGCTTAAGCAGGGTGACAACCCAACTGCAGGGTTGCATATGGGCGATCATAGTGTTGGTTTTTGTGTGTATGTGGTTAATGTACCGTATATATAGATAGATATAGTATGGTATGGTATGATTGAATATAGTCTTTTAATACTCCATGCATGCATATAATACTATGCTATGCTGACATGTAGTATGATTTTGGATATACTATTACAAGCATTGGCCCTAACGGGGTTAAGTTTACTAGTTACATAGTGACAGATTTTGACACGCACATGCAAGCACTAGACTTTACCAGGCTAAGTCTATGTGTCATTTTTGATATATATGTACAGTACAGATATGAATAATGCAAATACGTTGTTTGGTTTACTTGTGAAATTACTACTATGATTATCGTTACAACGTGCTATATGATAGAATTTGTATTAATTGACGTAATTTGATTATTATTATAGATGGCCCCAAAGAAAGCAAACACAATATCTGAGGCAGATGTGGCCGAGATGATAGCTCGGCAAAGGCAGGCAGTAATTCCAACTATAATAGCACAAGTGAGTGCCGGCACTAACGGAAATATGAACACTAATACAACAGCGAATAATATCCCTTCGCCAAATAATGATAAAAAACTACAAATGCCTTTCCCTCAATAAGTACCAACATCGTCACGAATAATACTCCCCCACTGAACACTAATGCTACTACCAGTAATCCCCCACCGAATACAAATACCACTAGTAACAATAATCCCCCACTGAACATGAATAATGACCGTAACAACACAGATCCCCCACGACAGGGATATTTACTTAAGCATTTCATGTTGTGCAAACCCATAGATTTCAGGGGTACTGAAAGGCCAAATGGGTTGGTAAAGTGGACAGAAAAGACAGAGTTCGTTATCAATATCAGTAACTGCCCAGCGGTTTGTATTGTTAAATATGCTACTTGTATGTTTGTTGACCATGCTTTAATGTGGTGGAATATGATGGTGTAAATTCGGGGACAAGAGGCCATAAACCGTATGACTTGGGCATAACTTAAAACTCTTATGTTAGAACATTTTTTCTAAGGAATGAAATCCACAAATTAGAACACGAACTCTAGAGTTTGGAAATGAAGGGAGCGGACTATTTGGGGTACACAAACCATTTTAATGAACTGGCCCGCCTGGTGCCATGGTTAGTAACCCCAGAATCTAAGCGTATCGAACGCTATATCTGGGGTTTACTCCCTGATGTGTCAGAAGCCGGCATTGTAGCGTTTGATTTGGTTAGAAGTGGTGAGTTGAGAATGCTCGGGGAATCATCTGGTACAAAACGAACCAATTATGGGACGAGAGTACAAGGAAGACAACGGACTATTGAGCACTATGGCCCTAATCGCAGAAAAATTGTAATTATCATCACGTGGGTGAATGTCGATAAAACGTGTGTCGATAAAACATGCACACCCTACGAAACAAAATTACACCATGACCAGTTCTGATGTGAGACAAGAGGCGTATAAAGGACCTTTGCCAAAGTGGGGAATGTAATTATCATCACGTGGGTGAATGTCGATAAAACGTGTGTTAGAAATGTAGGAATATTGAGCACTATGGCCCTAATCGCAGAAAAATTGTAAATACTGGGAACTGACCACCACAGGCAACCCAGCCCCGACGTCCACAACACCCCGACCTCAGCCAATTCGACAGCAACCCATCCAGCAAACCCCACTCACAATGGACCGCCGTACTTGCTTTGAATATGGCATTATGGAGAATTTTAGGAGAAACTAGCCCAAGCTGACCCTAGGAGCAATTATAAGGCAAAATCAAGCATCGACATCAAATGCGCCTAAAGGACGTGCTTTCATAATTGGGTCAGGTGAAGCACGACAAGACCCGAACGTAGTGACAGGTACATTCATAGTCTCTGATCAGTATGCTTTAGTATTATTTTATGCGGGTACCGATAGAAGTTTTGTTTCTACTAACCTTATGCCGATTAGTGAATTAATATATCTTTATGCTATAGAATTCGCTAAAGGTAAATCTTTAGCTGTTAACCAGATAGTTCGAAACTTTCCTCTTATCCTATATGACCAACAATTCCTTATTGACTAATGTAAAATCTCGGATTTTCATATTTGTATTCGTATTTTTTTTTGTTTACCCAAGTCGGGAATGTAATTCGGATATTTCGTATCAATAAAATCATGCATTATGAGTGAATTAATTGTGTATAACTTATTTTATAATTCTATAACTTTCAATCATGCCAAATAGCCCTTAGAAACTCTTAAAAACGCTTTAAATGGCTTAAAAAAGCATTTTTAGAACTTCAGGGACTAAAAATGCCAAACTATCAAAGTTGGTGGAAGGAGTCCTTAGCGCTGCGCGAAGGAACAACCTTGTGTTTCTTAGCACCGCGCGAAGGAGCGTAGTATCAACCAAAATCATGTTCGATTCTCGTTTAATGCTAAATATTTCCCTAAACGACCCTAAATCTCGAAAATTAAGCTACAAGTTAATTAATCTACTGTTGAAAAGTGTCTAGGTTAATTCCTTGTGATTTGATCGATATATTGGAGATCACAATACCCGATTTTGTCATTAATATATTATTCGAGTTGATTTCTTGTTCTACAAGTTGAAATACTGATAATTTAAACAAACCACGCCTTTAAACCCTAGAATGTTACTAAAATATTACTCTCCCAGCCGCCACCCTCATTAAATCGACGATTTCACCTTCATTTTTGCTATATTACTCAAAGTTACAAGTATTTGTGTTTGACTTTGCTATATTTCGGACGTTTGACTTCCGTTTCCCATTGATTCAAGCATTTTTCGGGTAAGTTCTGTACTAATAAGTTGTTCATTATTACTCATTAGTCGATATCCCTCAATCATCTTCTGGGATTGAGGGGAATTGATGATTCAATTTGATGCCAACCCGTTTAAGGGTATATTGGTCAACAACTTTGACCAATCGTTTTCTATCACTTCTGGTCGGAACCTACTTGCGGTCTAGAAGACTTTTATTTTTGTTTCGATATTTTAAGGCTACTGACCAAAACCCAACTTCTGACTCGTTGTTCGGATTCTGTTCAATACCAGCTCGCTTAAACGATAAATATCTCATAACCGGTGTTCTAGATATCCGTTTGGATCGATTCCAGCTGCTATGTTCTCGGTTTTAAATGCAATTATTTTTCTCAAAGTTTCAGGTCTGTTCAGTTTATCTTAGATGACACGTTAAAGGACAATTAGCCTATTTTATTATCTTGTTATTCTTATTTCTTGTACACTCACCTAAGCAATAAGGTAAGATATCATACGCCTCATATTTTGCTGTTTTTAAATGTTTTGGGGACATATGCATATTTAGTTCATATTTTTATATTATATATATACACAAACTTGCAAATGTAAATATTGTGTGTATTTTAATTAAATGCTAATTGCTACTTGTTTAAGTGTTTACTTTATCGCATTCGGAGAGGTCCAGCATAATCACATTAAAGTATGATCATACGCCGTCTTAGTAGCCAAATCCTGATTCGCATGGCGATGGTCAACCGACACTCACATTTGTATGCTAGTCATAGTAGCCAATGCCCAATTCGCAAGGCAACAATCAACTAACACAACTATTTGCTCATGGGTTGATTAATTTAGACTCACATTATTTTGTTTGCTTATTTATCATTTATTATAGATTATTATTAGTGTCAAAACTAGTGATTATTTCACTCAACATGTGTTGTTGACAAATCTGTGTTTATTTTCTACGCATATGCAGGTTACCAGTTGATTTGAGGCTAAGGTGAAAAACGCATAAAAAGACCCTAGATAATAAAATAAAGAATATTTGCTCTATTATTTGGTCTTGAGATTATGTAGTTGTTTTGGATTATTATTGTTATGCTTGGAAACTTGTGCACTTATTTGAAATGTGAAATAAATAAATTAATTAGATATTGTCATATTTTATATTATTTGATAGTACGTTGTGAGCCGTGAACCAGCGGTTCGCACCCTGTCATTTCCGAATTAGGTTGGGGTGTGAGAACTTACTCCTGGTAGAGTTAGGAAGTTTTGATGTAATAGTCAATAAGGACTGGTTATCTAAGTATAAGGAAAAAATCGTTTGTAATGACAAGGTAGTTAAAATTCCCCTTTCGGATGATGAAGTGATCACGGTATAGGGAGAGAAGTCTGGTACTATATTACCCCCCGTGTCCTATCTCAAAGTATTAAAATGTTTGTGCCAAGGTTGTGTGGCATATTTGGCAAATGTAACCGTCAAGGACCCCAATGAAAAACGTATAGAAAATATCCCACTAGTACGTGAATACTCAGATGTTTTTCCCGATGAATTGCCTGGATTACCACCAACCTGACAAGTAGAATTTCGACCGAATTCCAGGCGCAGCGCCCACTGCTTAGGCACCTTATCGACTTGCACCTTCTGAAATGCAAGAATTATCTAGCCAATTGCAAGATTTATTAAATAAGGGTTTCTGACATCCTAGTTATTCTCCTTGGGGAGCACCGGTGTTGTTTGTGAAGAAGAAAGATGGAAGCTTTTGGATGTGTATTGATTATCATGAATTAAACAAAGTAATTATCAAAAACCGATATCCCTGATATAACGTTTAATATACATTAATCCCTTGTATATTTTACTTAATATTTTAATGTTTATATTCGGTTTTTGTTAGGATTTGTATACTACTAACTTATTTGAATAATGTAGGTCCCGGGATTTGTTCGTGGTTAAAGAGGGCGAAAAACGATCAAAAACAAGCTAAACCGGCAAACCGGAGCATCAGAAAACGAACCGGACCGAACCAAGAGTGAACCAGACCAGACCAGGATGGACCAGTTCCCCTAGGCCGGAGCGCCACACGGCCAAGGAAAGAGAGGCCGTCGCGCGGCTCGGCGGGAGCAACTTCCAGAACTTTCGTTTTGTTGGCCGACTTAACTTATTTTTGGACCCCTGTTGCCTATAAAAAGACCCCTAAACTCACCATTTAGCATACCCTGAAGTTCCAGACGAATTTGGTGCGTTTCGAGGCGTCCGAGGTCAGTTTCCGGCAGCTTTGGAGTCGAGGAATCAGCCGGCGAAGTGCTTAATAGTCAAGGACGAAGACTCCGGGTTTTATTGCCTTTATTCTTCCGTTCTTATTTATTTTCGCCATGATTTCGTCTATTATTGTTTTGTTTTATTTTAAGATGCTAGGCTAAATTTTATAGACTGCCTAGGCTTATGATGAACCTACTTTGACGTTGTGTCTTGAGTTGGGATTTATTTATCGTTATGGTTTTATGAACTAGTAAAAGGTTTACTTATACTAAATTGATGCATATGGATATTTAGGATTGTTTGATTAATTATTATTATTCCATAGTTGCCTTGATTATTGTTTGTCATTATGATACGTTGCTATTATGTCAATTACTTTGTGTTTTTGATTATTTTATGATTGATGGCACTAAGATCATGGGAATAATAATTATTAATTAAATAAACCTAAGTGTGCTGCTAACCTAAATAGCTGTAAGGTGCTAGGTTATTGGTAGGTCTTTGTTGATTAGGATTACTAGATTTAGTTCTTCGTAAGGAGTCGGTCTAGGTTTGATTGGTTAACTTTGTCTATCGAGTCAATTGAATATATTAGACTGCCTTTGATTTCCGTGCTGTAAGGTAGGATTTCGTATAAAGGAACTAGTTTGTAAATAATTAGGTGACCGTAAGAGAACTTGATTTTAATACTGGTGTGCGTTAAAACTTGTTAGAAATCCATAGGTTTCTCTTGAGAAGGGTCAGGGGTCCTATTCAGGTTTTCTTATAAGTGTCTATTTTACGATCCCAGTCCATAACTAAATATTTTCCCGAGTCAATTCATTACTAAAATTTAGGGGAGTCTAGCCTAGGTAGTTTTCTCATCATCATCATCATCATCATCATCATCACCATCATCATCATCATCTTATTTTCATAGACAAACTTCTTTTTCGTTTAAATTAAGTGTTTTCTTAATTATAGTATTAAATTAGTATTTTAAATTCCCCAAACAAATATAATTAATAAGTCGTGTTTTGTAGTCGAGCTTAATTAGCTAATAAACGTAATTTAAAGAGTCTCGTGGGTTCGATATCCGGACTTACTTAGCTTTACTAGAGTCGATCAGTTCACTTGCCGGTTAGTAGTTTAGTCGAGTTTTAGAGAGTCTAGAGTATTACTTAGTGTTTATTTTTAGTTAATTTAGTTAATAAATATTAAACTACTTCAAGCACATCAATCCCCTTCCCTGAATACATGATTTATTTGACCAACTTTAAGGGGCGAACTATTTCTCCAAAATCGATCTCAGATTCGGCTGCCACCAAGTAAAAATCCAAGAGGAAGATATTTCGAAAACATCCTTTCGAACTCGGTATGGTCATTAGGAATTTTTAGTTATGCCTTTCGGGCTAACCAATGCACCGGAAGTTTTCATGGACCTTATGAACCGAGTTTGTAAGCCATGCCTTGATAAATTTGTAATAGTGTTTGTTTTGGGTAAAAATCAAATTGAGTAATTTTGTAACCAAATTTGTAAGTGAGGTTAGGTGCTTGATAACAACGAATGTAAATGCAATGGCACAAAGATTTGTTGCGAGGAAAAAACCTGTTATCCTGAGGACAACAAGAAAAAAACCCGGGTGGTGAAAACTATCAACACCAATTTATTCAAATAACGAAAGAAATACAATTGTTGGAGCTATCGATCTAGAATGCGTGTTACAATGATTTCACGAATATTTCTAAGTATCGAGGGTATATGTTGTGTGTGTTTAGTCCAAATATCGGCTTAATATATACAAGAAGTAAGCTAACAAATTCTCCTAACAATAAGGAACCTAGACTAAATCAAATATAGCCATTGCTCCCCAATGACGCACGTTGCTTAAGTGGTTGAGAGTGGACCGAGTCTTCGGGAAGATGTGTAGAACGTTACTTGACCTGTTAACTTCAAAAAATGGAGATTGAATTGTTAGTACGATAATATATTAAGGATACCTGTTGTTTTGGAGGATACTGCATCCTGAAGTTATCCTGAAGATATCGCAATTTATGATACCAAAAATTCCACGCATAACAATTTTCCCCAAATTGATGGTTGTAATAATGTTTTACAGCTGTCAATTATTGAAATTTGAATTCAAAGATGAAAGGATAGAGGACAAGTGTTGATCATTCGTGAATCCGTCAGAATTGCAAGTCGCTTTATTATCCCTATATTTATTCTTGGGATTTATTTTAATATTCATCCGATCCATCAAGGTAATTATTTTCTCTTTATCTTTTCTTCATCTATACTTCGATAATCATCAGCAAAAAGCTCAAACTTCCGGCACAGATTTTGTTTCACAAAAATCTTCTTAAGGATCCTGTCAATGAAGTATGCAATTTCAATGACATGGATATAGAAGCCTTGAAAGTTAAGGGCTGTTTCCCTTCCGAAACCATCATTAAATCCTTCGATCATTTGATCAGATCCGACTTGATTTCGAAAACCTGGATCTGTTTTCCGTATCTTCCATTCAAAATTGGTTTTAGCTATCCTTTCCCGCCTTCACCATAAGTTTTTTCAAAGAAACCGGCTTGAGCTTCATCCAAACTATGCCAATGGTTTGGAGGACTTTGTTTGTTCTTGAATGCTTGATCTCCGATCATGCTCTCGATTTTTCTCTTTCTGAATCAGCTTATATGTACGATCTTCTAAGCTACTGTTCTTTTCAATACCTTTTCAAAACAAAGTTTGATCGAACCCCTCTTATCCTGATAACCACCCAGAACAACAATCAATGGAAGAAGAAATTCTTCTTCTTAAAAAGGGATTCCCTTCCAGACCCCACAAATCTTCCATATTGTTGGGTTATAAAATGTAGGATATGTTATGCTGAAATGTTTGGTACTAATCCGTTCTACTTTTGTTTTTGTTGCAGCTTTGAAGTTTTTTGAGATTGCTCCTCCGACCGGTCAGACTACAGGCATGTTGAACGCCTTCTATAATATCGACGAAGGCAAGAGAACATTCCATCTCCAGTCTAGCCATCATGATGATCTATCCCAAACAGAGGATTCTCCTTGCGAAATGTCTCCATTTCTGTATGTTGTATTCTAATAATAAGTTATCCTGAGAATAACTTAACCTGAAAATTGTTTGTCTTGACAGGGCCTCGAGTACTTCTCTTTTAGATTTGCCAGCATGAACTAGGAACGGATTGAGTCAAATGCCCGAATTGCCGATCTGCTAAAGATTGGTACCTCAAAAACCGCCCTCCTGGAGAAGAAGACTAAGGAACTTGAGGATATGAAGAGCGAGCTCTCTTTGGCTAGGAAGGAGTTGGTGCATATGGAGGTGGATCATGCGTTGAAACTTCAGAAGGTCACAGAGGGGGCTAAGAGATCAGCTGCGATCTCCATCTTCCAATCTAAGCTTAGGATGGCCAAGGAGGTGAGGGATGCAAGATTGGAGACACCTTTATTGGATGTGGCATCATGGGAGATGATCATGGCCTAACTGAGTGGAAAGAGCTTGGATGAGCGGGGTCAAGCATGGCAGAAAAGGGTGCTGAGGATGCTGTAAAGACCAGGGAGGTTGAGGTGGAGAAGACAGGAGGTGACGGTTTACAGAGTGATGAGTGTAAGAATGAAAAGGCTTGAGCTCTGTTTGTGGTGGTTTTTTTTATTATGGTTTGTGGTAGTTGGTTTGTTGAACAACTTACTTTTCATGCCTTTGAACAATAGGTTAGGGATCTTAAATCCCTCTTAGGATAATCGACATTTTGAGGAATGTAGGTGGAGGGATCCTGGGTTCCAGGACCAAGCCTACATTATCCTTTGGCCTAACCTTTCAATGGAGCCCGGGTGGATGGGTCTTCTCTTTTTTAGGACGAAACTCGGGCATTATTTTTGTTTCCCTACATTTGGTCGTTTGTAATATTATCTTTTGGCTTATCTTGTGTTTTGTATGTATGATGTTTGAGATAAGTTATCTTGACATGTTTTAAAATAAAATATCTTAAGCATGATATATCAAGAAAATATTTTAAAAGTCATTTAGTGAGAGTTATCACATTAAGCCGAAAGATTACACCTTAATAATGTAGTATTTAATAAAGCTAGGTATAAAAGTGTACCTTTGTAGTAGACACTTGTAGATCTAACAAACTTACATATGATGTCCCCAAATGCTGAGTATTTTCTAAGTCTTGCTTTTAGGATATGCGCTAGCAGAGTTAAAATCGAATAGATAGCGTTCTTCCATTTGGCGACCTGGCCAATCTCTGCTTTAGCGAAACTAAGTAAACTAAATCTGGCAATAAAGCCTGTTCAGGGTAATACCATGGTACTGGCGACAAGGCCTTTACTTGAGAGACATAAAAATGTCTAAACGTAAGATAAAACTGGGGAAAGACTCAATTGTGAGTGGCACGAAAATGCTGAAACCTTAGATAGCATGAAAATGTTATAAACCTTAGGAACGTATGTGTGACACGTCTGTCACTTATCTTGAGGATCCGAACTATGCCAACAACAACAAGATTATCAGCCACTTTTCATGGTCTGGTCCGGCCATCTTGAACTATAGTCGAATATCGTGCGCTCCAGGTGGGGTGCTACCCAATTCTTAAGAAAGGTGAAGACCTTTAAACCTTAGAAGATATGCAGGATATCTTATTCGTGTGTGAGGTGATCAGCCTCTTACTTTTGACGGGATCCCAGATCCTTGGAATACCTTCATTCAAAAGTGTTTGTGATATGAGAATACCAGTTGAAGATACTAGCTGAAATATGTCTTAAGATATATAGCATTCCAAGCTCTTGGTATGAGATCACCTTCCATAGTAATCAATCTGTAAGCTCCTTTGCCTGCTTCTGAATCAATCAAATAAGGACCTTCCCATTTTGGAGCTAGTTTTCCATCTGCCGGGTTAGTGGTAATCTGAAATGCTTTTCTCAATACCATATCTCCTACTTGGAATCTTCGAATCCTGATATTCTTGTTGTAGGACTTGGCTATTCTTTGTTGATATGCTGCCATTCTGATCTTAGCAATCTCTGAGCTCATCGATAGTGTCTAGGTCTTCAGTAAGGTTTTGACTGTTGAACTCAGTATCTTGCATGCTAGTTCTTGCTGTGGAGATCACCATTTCTGTAGGGATAACAGCTTCAGCTCCAAACACCAAATAGAAAGGTGTTTAACCCGTTGCATTTTTTGAAGTAGTCCTATCAGCCCAAATTATGAACGGTAATTCTTCAGCCCATTTTCCTTTCTTGGATCCCAACTTTTTCTTCAAATTGTTGATGATCTTATTATTGATTCTACTTGACCATTGGCTTGAGGATGTACTGGCGTTGAAGTTATCATTTTAATTCCCCAACTTTTACAAAAGTTGGATGTCCTTCTACCCATGAACTGTGAACCATTATCAATGTTGTAAAACTCCCGAGTAGGCGGCCGAGTACTCCCCGATTATTCCCCGCCTAGATCGAGTACTCCCCGCCTTGGCCGAGTACTCCTTAGGTATTCTCCGAGTAATCCCCGACTACTCCCGAGTACTCGCAACTCCCTAGTCGACTGCCTAACGACTTTTACAACATTGACCATTATCATAAATGATCTCTGCCGGAATACCGAATCTTTTTAGGATATTATGCTTGATAAAGGAGATCATTTCTTTTCCCTAACTTGGACAAATGCTTCAGCTTCGATCCACTTGGAGAAATAATCTGTCACGGCTACTTTTCCACTAGGAGCCTTGGGCAACTTTCCCACGATATCCATCCCCACCTCATAAATGACCACGGGGATATAATGGGATGTAGTGGGTCAGCTGGCTAATGTAGGATACTGCTGTATCTTTGAGAAACATCACATTTCCTAGAGATATCCATTGCATCTTTCTTCATTGTTGGCCAGAAATAACCTGTTCTTAGTATCTTGGATACTAAGGCTCTGCCCCCAGTATGGTTTCCACAATCACCTTCTCTTGAATTTCATGATGTTCCAAGCACCTCAAGTATGGACCTGCAAGTGACTTTCTATATAAAGTATAATTTAGGATAATATACTGACTTACCTTCATTCAAAAAGCTCTAGGATTTTCTCCTTCTGGGATCTCGCGTTCCTGGAGATACCGTATTATGGGACGCGTCCAGGATATTGGATTATCTTCAGAATTTGAAGTGTCCATGACTTTGTGGTTTTCCTCTGTTACTGGGGTCAAGATATGTACAATAGGTATCTTGATGTTATCTGGTATCTTGAGGGCTGATGCTACATTGTCTAAGGCATCTGCTTTAGCTTTTTCTTATCTAGGTACCTGTACGATATCAAACATCTCGAAACACATTGCTAATTGTTTAACTATTTCTAAATATTATGCTAAATTTTCCGCATTTACTACATAAGAGCCATTGAAATGGTTAGTTAATAATAAGGAATCAACATAAACTTGAAGATACATGACATTTATATCCTTAGCTAATTGTAATCCTGCTATTAAGGCTTTATATTCAGCCTCATTATTAGTGGTCTGAAATTCACAAGACATAGATAGAGGTATAATGTCCCCCTGTTGCGATTTTAGCAGGATATCCAGACCTGTTCCTCTTATGTTAGAGGATCCATTTGTATGCAAAGTCCAATTTTGCTTTACGTCCAGGTGTTGAACTTCTTTTTCTACTTATTGAAGAATATCCTGGCTGAAATCAGCCACAAAATCGGCAAGTGCCTAATATTTGATGGATGTCCTTGGTTTATACAAAATGTCACATGCACTAAGTTTCACAGCCCACTTCGCCATCCTACCTGACATTTCTGGTTTTCTCAAAGCGACCTTAATAGGTGTTGGGCTATATTTATGGTTTATGCTTTATTTTTGGGCTACTATATGTAAACCGAAATCTTTAGATTTTGGTGGCCTTTAGTTTGTTTTGGGCCTAGGTTGGTAGTGTGTGTGTGTATATATATATGTTTTGGGTAAAAATTAACAAGAGTAATTTCGTAACCAAGTTAGTAAGTGAGGTTTAGGTGCTTGATAGAAATGAACGTAAATGTAATGACACAAGGATTTGTTGCGAGGAAAAAACCCGTCATCCTGAGGATAACAAGAAAAAAACCCCGGGCGGTGAAAACTATCACCACCAGTTTATTAATAATCGAAAAAGGTTACAAATGTTTGGAGCTTTCTTCTCTAGATCATGTTTACAGAGTAATTCTATAGCTAGAGTGTAAGTTGTGTGTCCTATATTATCTAAACAACTCCTTTTTATAGTTACAAGAAGGATCACTAGATAATAAATAGCAATAAAGAGCATTAATTGTTAATAAAGAGCATTAATTGTTCTGTTTATGATCTTGGAGCGGTTATGGCTTGCATATCATTGTTATAAACTAGTATAACGATATATCAAGGATACCTGTTGCTTGGCAGGATACTGTATCCTGAACATATCCTTTGCTTAGGATACTGAAATTCCGAGCCCTAACAATTGTCCCCAAAATTAACGGCTGTAAAAGGTGGTTTACAACTTTTGATTTTTTGAATCTCGATTTCTTAACCCGATCATTATCTAGGTAAATTTCTTTCTCTCTTTGCTCTTCATCTTCAATCACCATGAGTAAAAAACTCAAGCTTTTCGTCATCAAGTCCAGGCTCAAGAGACTAAGGTTGCTGGGTTGGAGATTCTCTTTTGGGACGTAACTTCTTAGAAGAAGGTACTGGCGGAGTTGACTGGAGAGAGGATGGAAGAAGCGGGCCCGAACAGAGCGGAGAAGGTAGCGGAGCAGGCTGTGGAGGTGGCGATCAAGGATGCAGTGAACGCGATTGGTGATGAAGCACAACTGGGTAATGAAGGCGGAAAAAACAAGGTCTGAGCCCAGTTTTTTAAGCATGTTTGTTTGTGGTTTTGCTGTTGGTTTGTAATGGCTTGTTGAACAATTTACTTTTCTTTCTTTTAACAAGGATGCTTTAGGATATTAGGATACAAGGGTGGAGGGATCTTGGTTTTCAAGACGAAACCCGGGAGTTGCCTTTTTAATTTCCTACACTTATGATTAGTAATAACATAATCTTTTGGCCTTAAGCATTGTGTCTGTTACTTTTACGTAACTTATCTGAATAAGTTTCAGTTAAAATATTACGTATATTTCATTTTCTGAGACAAGTCAATTTAGTGATAATGTATCCTGAAAATATGTTTCTCAAACATTTTGAGGATTATATATCTTTAAGACTTTTAATAAAACATTTTGAGATTAATGTATTCTGATCATAAAATGTTTTAACGATTATATATTTTTAGAAAACATAATAAAAAAGAATTATTAGGAACCGATAAAAAATATCTTAAGAATAATGTATCCTTATTCCTTGTGTGAGTTATCACAATTGAACCAAAATATCATACATTGCAATATAAATTGTATAATAAAACTAAGTGTAAAGAGAACCTTCGCGGAGATCATTTATAAATCTAATAGGCTTACATGTGATGTCCCCAGCTGTTGACCCTTTTCCGTATCATGCCTTTGGATTTTGCTAAGTTAAGCACAACTTAGTGATATTTTTACACTTAGAGATCTGGCCGATCTTCGATTTGTCAAAACAAAGTTAGATAGTTCGGGTGATAAAGCCTTATTACTGGTGATAAAGCCTTTTTACTGGCGACAAGGCCTTTATTTGAGAGACATGAAAATGTCTAAACCTTAGATATAACTGGGGAAAGTCCCAAACGTGAGGGCATGAAAATGCCGAGACTTTAGATAACATGAAAATGTTATAAACCTTAGATAACATGAAAATGTTATAAACTGTTTGTGTGACACGTCTGCCACTTTATCTTAAGGATTCGGTATATAGCTAACAACAGACGGATTGTCAGCTGGTCTGGTCAGCTTGCCTCAAACTATACCCGAATCATCGTGCGCTCTTGGCGTCGTTAGAAAGGTGAAGACCTTTAAACCATTTGAGATATTCGGGATATCATATTCGTGCACCCCTGGCGTTCGTTGGAAAGGTGAAGACCTTTAAACCTTGAGGGATATCAGGGATTTCATATTCGTGCGCTCCTGGCGTTCGTTGGAAAGGTGAAGACCTTTAAACCTTGAGGGATATCAGGGATATCATATTCGTTTGGGAGGTGATCAGTCTCTGACTGTTGTCGAAATAACATTTCCTTAGGATAACTACAAAACCCTAAGCTCTTGATGAGGGGTGGGTGTTAGCTTGGCTAACACTCCTCCGATGCTTAAGTCAGTAAACTTGATTTAGAGATAATAACAGAAATATGTAAAAATAGACGAGGGGACATACCTTTATCCTGAGGATACGATCATACCAGTTAAGGAGACTAACAAAAATATACCTTAAGGTGGATAGCATTCCAAGCTCTTGGTATTGGATCACCTTCCATAGTGATTAACCTGTAGGCCCCCTTTTCCTGCTTCTGAATCAATCAAGTAAGGACCTTCCCACTTTGGAGCTAGCTTTCCATCTGCTGGGTTAGTGGTATTATGAAATGCTTTTCTTAATACCATATCTCCTACTTGGAATCTTCGAATTCTGATATTCTTGTTGTAGGACTTGGCTATTCTTTGTTGGTATGCTGCAATTTTGATCCTGGTGAGATCTCTGAGTTCATTAATGGTACCCAGGTCTTCAGTAAGGCTTTGATTGTTGGACTCAGTATCTTGGATGCTGGTTCTTGCTGTGGGGATCACCATTTGTGTAGGGATAACAGCTTCGGCCCCAAACACCAAAGAGAAAGGTGTTTGTCCCGTTTCAATTTTTTGAAGTGGTCCTATCAGCCCAAAGAACAAATGGTAGTTCTTCAGCCCATTTCCCCTTCTTGGATCCCAATTTCTTCTTCAAATTGTTGATGACGATCTTGTTACTAGATTCTGCTTGACCATTAGCTTGAGGATGTACTGGAGTCGAAGTCACCATCTTGATTCCCCAACTTTCATAAAAGCTGATTGTTCTACTACCGATGAATTGTGATCCATTGTCACAAACAATCTCTACTGGGATACCAAATCTTGTCAAGATATTACGTTTGATGAATGAGATCACATCCTTTTCTTTAACTTGGACAAATGCTTCTGCTTCGATCCACTTGGAGAAGTAATCTGTCATGGCAAGCATAAAGACTTTTCCACCAGGAGCCTTGGGCAGCTTTCCCACAATATCCATCCCCCATTTCATAAACGGCCACGGGGATATGATAGGATATAATGGTTCAGCTAGTTGATGTAAGATGTTGCTGTGTCTTTGACAAGCATCACATTTTTTGGAGAAGTTCATTGCGTCCTTCTTCATTGTTGGTCAGAAGTAACCTGTCCTTAGTATCTTGGATACTAAGGCTCTGCCCCCAGTGTGGTTTCCACAATCACCTTCATGTATATCCTTGAGAACTTCTTGTGCTTCTTGATATTCCAAGCATCTCAAGTATGGACCTGCAAGTGATTTTCTATACAACACATTATTTAGGATAACATACTGGGTTACCTTCATTCAGAATGCTCTGGGATTTTCTCCTTCTGGGATCATGTTATCCTGAAGATACCGTATTATAGGATTGGTCCAGGATATTGGATTGTCTTCAGGTAACAAAATCTCCATGACTTCATGGTTCTCCTTTGTTGCTGGAGTCAAGATATGAACGATGGGTATCTTGATATCGTCTGGTATCTTGCTGAGCTGATGCTGGAGTCAGTGTTCTCTTCCCTTGGTACCTGTACTATATCAAATGTTTCAAAACACATAGCTAATTTCTTAACTATTTCTAAACATTTTGCTAAGTTTTCTGCATTCACTGCATAAGAGCCATTAAAATGGCTAGCTAGTAACAAAGAATCAACATAAACTTGAAGATACCTGACCTTCATATCCTTAGCTAATTGTACACCAGCTACCTGATTTTCATATCCTTAGCTAATTGTAAACCAGCTATTAAGGCTTCATATTCAGCCTCATTATTAGTAGCCTGAAATTCACAGGATATGGATAGAGGTATAATGTCCCCCCTGTGGCAATTTTAGCAGGATACCAAGACCTGTTCCTCTTATGTTGGAGGCACCATCTGTATGCAAGGTCCAACTTTCCTTGATCTCCAATTGGTGAACTTCTTTTTCCACTTCTTCAAGTATATCCTGGCTAAAATCAGCCACAAAGTCGGCAAGTGCCTGTGATTTGATGGTTGTCCTTGGTTCATACAGTATATCGTATGCACTAAGTTTCACAGCCCACTTTGCCATCCTTCCTGACATTTCTGGTTTTCTCAAAACAGCCTTAATAGGATAGTTAGTTTTAACATGGATAACATGAGTTTCAAAATAATGTCTTAATTTAGTAGAAGCCATTGTAAGTGCTAAAATTAACTTTTCAAGATAAGAATACCTGGATTCAGCATCTAGTAGGCTTTTACTTACATAATATATTGGATGTTGTTGACCTTCATGATCTTTGACCAAGACAGCACTTATTGCACTCCCAGAAACGACTAAGTACAAGGATAATGGCTCACCATCAACTGGCTTCATCAGGAGTGGCGATGAGGATAAGTATTCCTTCAAGGATATCAGAGCTCTTTCTTGCTTCTCTCCCCATTCGAATTTTTGATTCTTCCTTAGGATATCATAGAAGTCTTTACACTTCTCTGAAGATCTTGAGATGAATCTGTTGAGAGCAGCAATTCTTTCGGTCAATCTTTGGACATCTTTGACGTTCTTTGGTGATTTGATATCCAGTATGGCCTTGATTTGCTCAGGGCTTGCTTCTATTTCTCTTTTGGTGACCATGTATCCAAGGAATTTTCCTGCTTTAACCCCAAAATGACACTTGGCTGGATTCAACTTCATGTTGTATTCATCCAGGATGTCAAATGTTGTTGCCAAGTCTTTGAGATGATCCTCAGCCCTCATTGACTTTACCACCATATCATCGATGTAGACTTCCATCGTGTCCCCCAGTTGGTCTTTGAACATCATGTTGACCAACCTTTGGTATGTTGCTCCTGCATTTTTTAATCCAAAAGGCATTGCAGTATAACAGTATATACCTGTGGGGGTCATGAAGGCTGTGTCTTCTTGATTTTGAAGGCTCCATTTGAATTTGTTGAAATCCTGAGGATGCATCCATGAAGGTTAGCAGTTCATGACCAGCAGTTGCATCCACCATTGAATCAATGTGTGGGAGTGGAAATGGGTCTTTTGGACAGGCCTTATTTAGGTCTGTGAAGTCCACACACACTCTACACTTTCCATTCTTCTTTTGGAATACTACTAGATTGGTTAACCATCTAGGGTAGTGGACTTCTCTTATCATTTTGGTCTTGAGCAGCTTCTGCACTTCTTCTTGTATGATAACGTTTCTCTTAGGAGCAAACTTCCTTCGCTTTTGATGTACCGGCCTGAAAGATTTATCTATACCAAGTTTATGAGTAATTATGGACTTAGAGATACCTGTCATATCTTCATGTTTCCAGGCGAAGGTAGAGGCTCTTTTCTTTAAGAAGGATACCAATCCTTGTTCGATATCCTCAGACATACCTGATCCTAACAATACTTTGATCTCGGCATCCTGAGAATCCAAGGATACTTCCTTCACTTCTTGGTCTCTAGCCTGCAGGACCTTCCCTGGTTGTTTCTGTAATTGCTATGCCTGAGTGGGCTTTGTAGTCCACTTCATTGATGATGCATAACATTCTTTTGTGTCTTGCTGATCGCTTTCAATCTTGATAACTCCCCACGGACTTGGTAGTTTCACGCATTGATGATAGGTTGATGGTACTGCCTTCTTGCTGTGGATCCATGGCCTGCCTAATATCACATTACAACAATATAAAGAGTCAATAACACAAAACTTTTGTAGGGAGTTAGTTCCCTTAATATATATTGGAAGTTTAATTTCTCCCAATGTGTTTTTGGTTTTGCCACTGAATCCCACAAGAACTGAGGACTTTGGGATAATCTCCGTTTCTAGGATATCTATTTTCTTCAATGCATCCATCTGGATAATGTTCACAGAGCTTCTTCCATCAACGAGTATCCTGCGCACAAAACAGTTAGCTATACATAAAGTAATTACCAAACCGTCATGGTTGGGATCAACAAGATCACATCGATCTTCCTCATCGAAGGAGATGATTCTTTGAGTTGTCAACGTGGAAGTACGGAGAGGTCTTTCTCCATTGTCCATCTTCATTTCTTTGGAACGCTTTTTAGCTGCTGAATACAAGGTTCCACAAATGTCTGATCCACCCGAGATAAAGGATACAACCTTGGCTCCGGGCGGTGGAGAAGGTGCCCTTTCAGGTATCTTGACAGGATCCTGGCTTTTGTTCTTGTTTCTTCCAAATAGTTCCTTCAGGTGTCCGCTAAGAAGGTATCATATCTCCTTCCGAAGTGCTTTAAAATCAACAGTGCGATGGCCAAAGTCTTCATGTAATGCACACCATTTAGACTTGTCTTTGCTGGATCTGGGCTTCTCATTTTTCTTGGGCCATCTGGCCTTGTCACCTAAATCCTGCATGGCACATATTACACCCCCAATATCAATATTAAAACAATATTCGGAGATTTTAGGATACTCCTCATCGTCTTCGTTTTCATCCACGGCGTTTATCCTGGAGATATCTTGTTTGGAATAACGCTTGGGCCTAGAGAACTTCTGTGGAGGGTCTGACTTCCTGTTGGTAGACTCATACTTCGGGATAACCAAACTTCCATAAGCCTTTTTATCATCCTCTAGCCGTATGTATCTTAATGCCCTGTTTCTGACTTCATCAAGATTCCTGCATGGAGTCATGACTAGATCATCATAGAAGGATGAATCCTTCTTTAACCCCATCTTGAGAGCTTCAACAGCAGCCGCCATGTCAAGGTCGGGGATAGCCAAAGCTTCCCTGCTAAATCTAGTTATGTAATCCCTTAGGGATTCATTATTAGGTTGAACAATTCTATATAAGTCACCTGTCATTTTCTCAAAAGATCTACTACAAGAAAATTGATTATTGAATAAGTTAATCAAATGAGAAAAGGAAGTAATAGTATTGGAAGGAATACTTAATAACCATTTGAGGGCCGGCCCCGTTAGTGTTGAACCAAATCCCTTACATAAACAGGCTTCTTTAATTTCAGCGGGAATTGGGTTAACCTCCATCCTCTCTCTGTATTGAGCTACGTGTTCCTCAGGATCCGTAGTGCCATCGTACAGTTTCATGCTGTGTGTCTGAAATTTCCTGGGGATTTCCACGTCGCATCTAGGCCAAGTGAACGTGGATAATCTGTGACTGCCTACCGGAACTTCAACTATGGGACGGATTATCCCCGGGATATTGGAAATCATATCCTTCCTTTTCTGCAATTCCCTTGTTATCTCTGGAGATATTCCCTTATCCTGCACAGATCCATGGTTAGTGTATAAATTAGCATTAAGTAAACTGTTATTGAGATTGTGGTTAGGTCTCTGGTATCCTAAGCCTTGACGGCTAGTTCCTCCATTGAGGGTATCCTCAGGATAAGGTGACGTCTGCATAGGGATGTCATCTCCAACTTCAGAGGATACCATTGGAGATACTGACATGAATATGCTGGCTGGCGTGGTTGAACGAGGCTGCATGTTGACGGACTCTGGCCACGTTGGTCCAGGTAACTCCGAGGATACCGAAGGAAAAGCTCCCTAGTATCCTAATTGCTGTTGTGGTGGAATCCTTGCCGATTGTGTCCCCAATGATCCGGGATTCTGAAGGATAGAAGATCCTGGAGAACCAAAATCAAGGACCCTGGGCATGATTGGAGTGGCCTCATGCCCCGGTTTCTTCTTAATTCTTTCAATCTCCTTGAATAGCCTTGAGTTGGTCTTCTCTTACTGCTCCATGTGCGTTTTGACCTGTTTCATCAAAGCAAAAATATCATTGTTAGAAATAACCGGGTCTATCTGTGTGGAGGACCCAGCGAATGGTGGAATTTCTCCTCTGGGCTGAGTAATTTTCTTCGGCAGTGGTGGAGGTCTTGGGTTGACACTTGTAGCTGTAGTGACCACCGGAGCAAAGACTGAACAGGTCTTTGGTTGTGAGGCCATTGTAAAGAGAATGAAGGTGAATGAAATAAACAGAATTAATGGATTAAAGCACCGTTAGCCCCACGGTGGGCGCCAAATTTCTTTGGGTAAAAATTAACAAGAGTAATTTCGTAACCAAATTAGTAAGTGAGGTTTAGGTGCTTGATAGAAATGAACGTAAATGTAATGACACAAGGATTTGTTGCGAGGAAAAAACCCATTATCCTTAGGATAACAAGAAAAAAACCCCGAGCGGTGAAAACTATCACCACCAGTTTATTAATAATCGAATAAGGTTACAAATGTTTGGAGCTTTCTTCTCTAGATCGTGTTTACAGAGTAATTCTATAGCTAGAGTGTAAGTTGTGTGTCCTATATGATCTAAACAACTCCTATTTATAGTTACAAGAAGGATCACTAGATAATAACTAGCAATAAAGAGCATTAATTTTAATAAAGAGCATTAATTGTCCCCGATTATGATCTTGGAGCGCTTATGGCTTGCATATCATTGTTATAAACGAGTTATAACTTCCTCCAACGTCTACAATCTTTAATGCTTTATTAATTTTTGACCGTTTCTTGTCGTTTAGTGGATACTGCATCCTGAAGTTATCTTGAATATACCGCATTTCAGGATACCAAAAAGTCCCATGTATAACAGTTGCTTAGTGGTCCGAATCTTTAGGAGATCATGTGAAGTTGTATGACCTGGTAAACACCAAAGAAAGACGGTTGAACTTTTAGTATAACGATATATCAAAGATACATGCTGCTTGGCAGGATACTGTATCCTGAACATATCCTTTGCTTAGGATACTGAAAATCCGAGCCCTAACAATATATATATATGATGTATGTAACTCATTGTAGGGTTGATTAGTAGTTTATTCATTGTTATTATTCTACCTGTGTAAGTTGTTAAGTGCTTAAGCACCCGACATATAATATACGTGTGTTTTGAAGCTTCTTTATTGTGTTTGGTGTGTTCTTGGTTGTTTTCGCATAATCAACTTAGTGGTTAATTTCCGCCTAACTGTTAAGCATATTGATATCGCATTGGAAGATCCTTCACGGGACTTACAATTGGTATCAAAGCCTATAGACGTATTCTAGGCTCGGTTATTGGTGATATCAAGGATTCTGTCGTTGATCTAAGAAGGTTTGTTGTGTTGAAGGTTTCTGGATCTCGAAGAAGGGTGTTCTTCATGTTCTTCGGCTGGTGAAAGTTCTGTTTGGAGTAGATTTTGGTATATCTCATATTTAATTTAAATCCCATTATTCTCGAGATTTAGTTAAATATTCAAGATTTACCATATCTTGCACTATTCTTAGTTCTCATGTCGTTTTTGTAGTTCTCGGGAGGATTTCAAGGTTCACGGTCAGCATTGAAGGTTCTCGGGAAAGATTTGATAGCTTTCAGTGTTCTCGGGAAATTTTTAAGTGTTCTCGGGTATTGTCAACTTTCGGTGTTTTCGGGCATTTTTGATCGTTCTCGGTCAATTTTCAGTGTTCTCGAGCACTCCTTGATCGTTCTCGGCCACAAGTTCTCAGTTCCCGGTCACTATTCAAGGTTCTCGGATCTCTATTACTATTCAACAAAGGTTCTCAGTTCTTTGTTCTCGGTCAAGGTTTTCGGGCTTTTAAAAGCATTGGGCTCATTTAGTTGGGCTTTGGATTTTGTTCACCCCTGGGCTTCTATTTAGTTGGGCTTGTTTGTTCTTGGACTGTATTGAGAGATGGCCTTCACCTCTTCCAGGTCATCTGAGGTAAGTTCTAAACTGTGTTCTCAATCTTGTATTGATAAGGTAGATCTATATAAGATTTACATCAGTAACTTGATTAGAGAAATGGAGAGAATTAAATATGAAAATCTCACCCTTAAGAAACTGGAAAAAGCATTAAAAGAAAAATTGGAGGCACAACAAAAAGATTTTTCAAAACTCCAATCTGACTTCAGCGTAAAATGTTGTCACCACCTAGATGCTAAAAAGAAAATTTCTGAACTAACCGCAGAATTAGAAGCATCCAAGTTGGAGATAGCTAAATTAACTAATAAATTTGATAATGCTGAATTCAATTTTAAGAAATTTGATGTTTCTAGTGCTGTAGTTGAGTCCATGATTGAAAAAACAGTTAAAATGGACAGAGAATAAGGATGTGGGTCTTGGGTACAACATGGTTCCCCCTCTATATAATGATAACTACACTAGTCTTCCTCTTACCAAAGAAAAGGAAGAAAACGAAAAATGCATGCAGTATGGTAAGCCAACTGCAAGTGACAAAGGTATGGTTGGTTTAGTCAACGCTACTGAATCAACATCTGGGGTGAACGATACTAATGTGTTTACTTCATGTGCAGATGAAGTGATAATTGAGGATTGGACTTATGAGGATGATGAATCACCTATAAAGTCTCATGTTTCTTTGAATTTGCCTGTTTTGAACACTGTTGCTACTCATGCTCGTGCGGGCTCTGACAATTGTGTGGCTGATATTTCTAAAACTTTTAAAAGCAGTGTTGTTTTCTAATAAACTTGATAAAAATAAGAATTTGCATAAATATCCATCACCCAAGTTTGTTAAAGAAGGAAGTTCATGTACTCATTATTATGAGAAATCCAGCGCTAAGTCCAAAGCAGGACAAAAAGGCTCATACAAAAGAGCAAGACCGGGAATCAGCCACAATGATTTTTTCATTAAAAGGCAAACTTGTTTCAATTGTGGCATCCCCGGTCACATTGCTAGAAATTGTTCTCGTCTCCCTTATGTTCCATATTACAGACGCCATCAGAGGACCATGCCTCAAAATACCTACAAGAACTTTAACTCACATAAAACGAGGTATTATAAAGTAAGGCTCTCTGACGGTTATTGGAGGGGAAACAAGGCTGAAAGGTCAAGTTCACATCAGACCAAGCCTAATTCTGTTCAAAAGCGGAACGGAAACCCAGTTTCGGCTCCGAGACCAAGTGGGCCTCAAAATCGAAAACATTCAAAAGATCAAAGTCAAATGGGTCTACTATCCGCAATCCGGAGACGAAGCCAACCGTCTGTATAAATAATAAACTTTTAAAAACCAAATACAGATGGTTGCCCAAGTCTCTGGTGACCAAGTCATTAAAGCCTTGCTGTTCAATTTTCGATAATCAGGAAGACATGTCATGGCAGCCTGTGACACGGTTGAACAAATCAGGCCTACCCAGAACAACTATGGACTGGGTACCTAAATCTAACTAATCTCGCACATCGTGCAGGAACAGCTTTGGAGGAATATCATCAGATCGTGGTATGTTGATAGTGGCTGTTCCAGGCACATGACAGGAGACATCTCTTAACTGCACGACATTCAAATTTTTTAATGGAGGGTATGTTTCCTTTGCGGGAGGAGAGAAGGGGAGGATTACACAAAAGGGTATTGTGAGTAATGGTGTTCTAAAGTTTGAGAATGTGAACTACGTCTCAGAGTTAAAATACACTCATTTCATGGGAATGCAAGAAACAACAAACGGTGTCCACACCCACTGCTGAGGCTAAGTATGTTGCTGCTCCAGCCTGCTGTTCACAGGTTATCTGGATGCAACATCAATTGCTGAATTACGGTTTGGAATTTCTTGACACTCCTATTTTCTATGATAATGATGCTGTCATTGGCATTGTTAAAAACCCGGTTCAGCATTCTAAAACCAAGGACATCGATATCAAAATTCATTTTATTCATGACTGTTTATGACCGGAAACTAATTCATCTTGAACAGGTCCACACTGATAATAATGTGGCGGACTTATTTACGAAACCGGCCGGAACAACCATATTTAATGTGCTTGTAGGGTTTCTTAAAATGCTGCGTTTTGATGACTGAGTATTTTTTAGGTTAAATTTTGTACATAAATATTTTCTGGTTTTGTCCTAATTTCTGTACAAATTTAGAGGGAGAAAAAGAAAAATACAAAAAGAGTGTTCTTAATTAAAAAAAAATTAAAAACTTAAAAAAATTGCATTGTTCTGTTGCTTAAAATTACGTCGGTTACTCAAGTTCAATGGACATATCTCATATGTTTGGTCCCGTAATCAACTCTTGAATCACGGGATAGCCATTAACCTTAGAACTAAAAGTGACCGGGGCAACTGAACTTAAAAAATCTATTTTGATTCCTTCACTGAAAATTATGTCGGTCACCTTGGTTTGAGGGACATATACTCCTATATGTTTGGTCATATCATCTACTTGTAGACACATGGGATAGCCATTTACCTGAAAACTAATGGAGACTGGGGTGATTGAATTTAAAATTTTCTTCAGTGTTATCATCTGGGAAGTGATATTAGTATTCAACAAATGCTTACTAGAAGCTTAAAAAATATTTTCAAATGAAAATTGATCCAACCTTTGAGAAGTGATAGATAAATTGATTATGTGTGCCTAACATGTGAAGTTATTAAGCTAAAAAGGCTTCTGATTAGTCGATGATGTGTATGGTAGCTTTCCATGATAACTAAAAGTTTAAAGTGATATAAACTAAATCTGCTAAACTTATTGTGGAGATTCATTTTAAAGATGTCTTTATGTCCCTAGATACATCTCCCCGAATGATAGGTAGAAAAGTAATTACCCAATCATACACGAGCCCGTTAGTGTCTTTATCTTAAAAAAAAAACTTGTATACATATATATGAAAATTGTTAAAAATTAAATTCATTTTTATTTTATAAGCTTAAAGGGACACCAGGGAACTACAGGGGTGGAGCATACAAGTAAGTCCTAAACACCCGGATGGCATGTAAGTCCAACGTTCAACCTTAAAGCTTAAATTTTTTGTATAAAGAAAATTCTTTTGAACCTAAGCATATCACTGGCGCAGTGAAAGTCATGCTAAGTTTCTAATTACATGCCTTCAACCTTTTCACTATGTCATAATAATGCTGAAAATGAATCATTGTGAAAGTATCATAATCAATATGATTTCATGTTCAGATCATTTCTTAAAAAGGGTTGCTTGTTTAAACAACTGAAATTTGATCCCAAAATATGTTAAATTTACTGAGGGCCAGATGGGTAAATTATTTTTGTTTTAGTTTAGTTTTTTAGTTATAATTTTATTTTAATTTTTATTTTTAATATTTACCTCATGTTTACTCGTGTCGAAAAAAAAGGCCTTAAGAAATCGTTTTTAACATGAATCGGGATTGTTTCTAGCCCATGAAATTTGACGGTTGCAAACAATGTCCTGGGCCATTCAGTTTGGCCCAATGTGGTCATAACTCTTTTGTTCTTGGCCTATTTATCTCTGGCCCAAGATGTGGTGTTCTCGGCACATATAGGTTCTCGGCCCATATGGGTATCTCAGAAGTTCAAAAGATTTTGTTTACAGATTTGATTAAGTTTGGAAGGGAGTCAAAGTGGTTTATCAAGGTCTTCATCCGTTGGTCAAGTTTGGAAGATTTGCTGAGATCGAGGCAGATGATGCTGCTGGTGCAGCTGTAGCTGAGGAACATGTGGTTCTTGCTCAAAGGCACGTTACCGCCTTTGAGACATTGTCCGATGATGATGAGTCAGATAGTTCTCCATCACAACCTATGGAGACTGAACATCATGTACATTAGTCAGTACCTACTGCTGAACAGATTAAAGAGTTCGAAGCGTTCAAAGAAAAGCTTCGGTCAACTGCATTGAAGCCTCCTCAATCAGTCACTGTGACACAAGTTGAAGATGATACTAAAGAAAGAGTCAGCCACCGATTTCATTCCATGTAAACGACGAAAGAAAGATCCAAGACCCCGGGTGTGCTGGCTAGTGAGGTGATACCAACTATTCAAACAACTGTTTCTAAACTCGTTACTATTGAAGCTTAGACAGCTCATGGCCCATCTAATGTTGCTCAACAAACTCAAGAACAGATTTTTGAAGATAATCTCGAGCACGACTCAAATCAAGCAATAAACCAAGGGGGAGATTGTTGGGCTATATTTATCATTTATGCTTTCATTTTTGGGCTTAGTTTTGGGCTATCATATGTAAACCGAAATCTTTAGATTTCGGTGGGCTTTAGTTTGTTTTGGGCATAGGTTGGTAGTCTATATATATATATATATAATGTATGTAACTCATTGTAGGGTTGATCAGTTGTTCGTTCATTGTTATTATTCTACCCGTGTAAGTTGTTAAGGGCTTAAGCACCCGACGTATAATATACGTGTGTTTTGAAGCTTCTTTATTGTGTTTGGTGTGTCCTTGGTTGTTTTCGCATAATCAACTTAGTGGTTAGTTTCCGCCTAACTGTTAAGCATATTGATATAACATTGGAAGATCCGTCACGGGACTTACAATAGGATAGTTAGTTTTTACATGAATAATATGAGTTTCAAAATAGTGTCTCAATTTGGTGGAAGCCATTATAAGTGTCAAAATTATTTTTTCAAGATAAGAGTATTTGGATTCAGCATCTAATAGGCTTTTACTTACGTAGTATACCAGATGTTGTTGACCTTCGTGATCTTTGACTAGGGCAGCACTTATTACACTCCCTGAAACTGCTAAGTATAAGGATAGTGGTTGCTTATCTCTCCATTTGAATTTCTGATTATTCCTCATTATATCATAGAAATCTTTGCATTTCTCTGAAGATCTTGAGATAAATCTATTGAAGGCTGCTATCTGCCAGTAACCTTTGGACCTCCTTGACACTTTTTGGTGATTTGATATCTAGGATAGCTTTGATATGCTCGAGGCTTGCTTCTATTCCCCTTTTAGTGACCATGTATCTTAGGAATTTTCCCGCTTTAACTCCAAAGTGGCATTTGGAAGGATTTAACTTCATGTTGTACTTATCAGGATATCAAATGCTGTTGCCAAGTCTTTAAGGTGATCCTCAGTTTTTCTTAATTTCACCACCATGTCGTCTATGTAGACTTCCACGTGTCTCCCAGTTGGTCTTTGAACATCATGTTGACCATCCTTTGGTATGTTGCACCTGCATTTTTTAGTCCAAAAGGCATTGAAATATAACAATATATACCTGTCGGAGTCATGAAGGCTGTATCTTCTTGAACTGATAGTTCCATTTGTATTTGTTGGAATCCCGAATATGTGTCCATGAAAGTTAGTATCTCGTGACCAGCAGTTGCATCTACCATTGAATCGATATATGGGAGTGGGAAGGGATCTTTGGGCATGCCTTATTTAAGTCTGTGAAGTCCACACGCACTCTCCATTTTCCATTCTTTTTCTGGACTACTACTAAAGTAGCCAACCATCTAGGATAATGGACCTCTTTTATTATCTTGGTTTTGAGTAGTTTCTCCACTTCTTCTTGTATGATTATATTTCTTTCATGAGCAAATTTTTTTCGCTTTTGATGCACTGGCCTGAAATAGTTATCTAAACCAAGTTTATGAGTGATGATAGATTTGAAGATACATGTCATATCCTCATGTTTCCAAGCGAAGGTGGAAGCTCTTTTTGTAACGTCCCTATTTTAAGAGTAATTAAATAAATAAAAAAATAAATAAATAAAATATTTCAAGATTGTTTTAGTTATCGAGTCGAGTGATGTCGTTAAATTAATTAAATAATATGTAGAGTATGGATAAGATTAAGAGAGGATAATGGACTTCAGAGTGATTATGGGCCTAAAATCCTTTGGGCTTAGCCTATTTAAACCCCTAAACCCTAAATCCATCCTTATCCTCATCATTTCATCATCATATCCCCATCATTGTCACACATATCCACACACACACAAACAACCTCCTATACACCAAACATTCTTAAACCCAATTTCAACCATTCAAGTATCCAAGATCTAGTTATCACACCAAAAAGGTAAAACTTATATTCATTTCAATTCATTTCTTGTTAAGATTATTAACACGTAAACCGAGTCAAATTGATATAAATGAACCGATATAGACAAGCTTCCAGTGAATCTAGTAATAATAACAATAATAATAATGGGGGATTTGGCAGCAAAGATACAAATAATATAAGTCTATATGTATGAACAATGGGTTTGGTCCATACGAGCAGAGCAAGCGGTCACAGGTCGTACCCCGTAACATGGACGAGTATGGAACCTGGATCTCAAACATCTCAGCAGCCAAGGAACTCAAACCACCAGACCTGAGATGTTCCTTGTTCCTCACGAGAAATGCCAATAGCCTAACCGGTGACCTGTATCTGAGCTCCGATGAGGCGCAGCTCAGGGGAGGTACTCGGAACCCAATGTGCGACTTGCGTGAGCCAAACACTAACCCACTAGACCAGATCCAAGCCATTAAACCCATTTCGCGTGACCCAAAGACCCGTGTGACTTGTTTGCCCAATTCCATTCGCAATCCGTGCGAATCAATTCGACCATTCGCGCGAATTCTTTGGCATGCGAACTCTTTAGCATGCGAATCATATGGCAAGCGAATGGTTGATGCGAATCGTTGATGCGAATTGTTCGACATGTGAATCGGTTGTGAGCGAATGGTTTGATAGTCCTAAGCAAAACAAACTTAGCCTCTTTCTCTCCCTGCATTCCCGTCACCGAAGCCGCCGAAGGTATGGGTGGGCGGCGGCGGTGGCCATGGATAAGAAAGAAGGAAGAAGAAGATGAATATGATAGGGGGTGCGGATAGGTCTATTAAAAGGGGGGGTTGGGAAGAGTGCCAATAATAATAATAATAATAATGATAAGAAAAGTAATATGGATCCAAGACTTAAACGAAACCCGAACCAGAGACCCCACTCGTTTAAAACCCATAACCCGACTCGTATATAGTGAATGAATCATAAGAACATGAAAACTGAAAAAGTAAAAAAATATAGACTTAACCCGTGAAGTAATTCTATTAGAAACTCGTTAACTTATGAAGCTCATAAGGATGCTTGAAGGTATGAGTTCGTTACTTAAGTAGTTGACTTATAAAAGACATATATATGGACATGAGAACTTAAAATAAAGTTAGGGACGTAAATTAGAAATAATATATATATATATATATATGATAACAGTAAATATTGATTAAGAATATAAACTAATACAATCGGTTCAAGGAGATTGTATGTTCGATTCAGTTAACTTAAAAGTTAACTCCGTTAACTTAAGAAAATAAATAGCAAACAAATATAGATATTAATACGTGTACGTTATTAACAGTTAGTCGAGCACAGTTGAAGAGAGGCATTACGATTAACTCGAAAAGGAATCGTCTACAGGTGAGTTCTAGCCCCCTTTTTTCCTTTAAACGTTTTTGGGGCTGTATGCATACTCGTATGTGAAAGAATAGATACATGTGACTTTAGTTAATGGCATATATCTTGTAAGAACATGTTTATTTATTGGTTTATTAATATATATTTGAATGTTTGAATGATAGCTAGAATAGAAAGAGTTAAGGAACAGATCCTACTAATGGTTGCAAAGAATGTTATATGAATATCAATGAGTATGAATGCTATGTATAGAAGAATGTGTATATGTTCATGCGTAGAGCCTTCGGGCCTCACACATGCACAATAAGTTAGGATGGCATATCCCTCGAACTTTATATGGCTCGGTTATGAGCAAAGAAAGATGGCTCGGTTATGAGCAAGGATAGGAGGATCGGTTATGAGAAAGAGTAGGAGGATCAGTTATGAGCAAGGATAGAAGGCTCGGTTATGAGCAAGGATAGAAGGCTCGGTTATAAGCAAGGAAGGCTTGGTTATGAGCAAGGATAGAAGGCTCGATTATGAGCAAGGATAGGAGGCTCGGTTATCAGCAAGGATAGACGGCTCGATTATGAGTAAGGATAGGAGGCTCGGTTATGAGCAAGGATAGGAGGCTTGGTTATGAGTAAGAGTAGGAGGATCAGTTACGAGTAAGCGTATAGGAATATAGTTATGAAACGACTAATAGACAAACATAGAGAAAGTAAGTAAAGATTAAAGACGACATGTTATGTATAAAAGATATGATGTATTTACAAATAGTATGTTATGAAATGTAAAGAAACGTTAGAACTCACTCAGCGTATAGCTGACTTTTAGTATGCATGCAGGTATTGTGATGACGTGGCAAGCTCGAGGCGCGTACGAGGCTATCCATATTGAAGATTAGATGGAGAAAGAAGTTGTTCTTTAAATGTTTTAGTTTCTACTGCAAATTGATTATGCTTCCGCTGTATCAAACTGAGTTTATGAGTAAATCCAACACCAAATGTAAGGCTACCGGGATCGGGGCCTTACACTTTTCTTTAAGAAGGATATCAATCCCTGCTCGATGTCCTCAGGCATACCAAATCCTAACAAAACTTTGATCTCAGTATCCTGAGGATCCAAGGGTACTTCCTTCACATCTTGTTCCCTGGCTTGCAAGACCTCTCCTGATTGTTTCTGTAATTGCTATGATGGAGTAGGTTTTGCCGCCGATGTCATTAATGATGCCTAACAATCTTTGGCATCTTGTTGGTCACTCTCTATCTTGATAACCCCCAAAGGACTTGGAAGTTTCACGCATTGATGGTATGTTGAGGGTACCGCCTTCATGTCATGGATCCAAGGCCTATCTAAGATCACATTACAACTAGATAACGAGTCAATAACACAAAATTTTTGTAGAGTGTTTACTCCCTCTATGTATACTAGAAGTTTGATATCTCCCAATGTATTCTTGGTCTCTCCACTGAATCCTACGAGGACTGAGGATCTTGGGATAATCTCAGATTTTGAGATATCCATTTTCTTCAAAACATCTAGTTGGATTATGTTCACAGAGCTCCCGCCATCAATAAGTATCCTGCGTACAAAACAGCTAGCTATACTTAAAGTAATACAAAACCATCATGGTGGGTATCCTGAGGGTCGCATCGATCCTCTTCTTTGAAGGATATAGTCCTTTGGGTAGTCAATGTGGAGGTACGGAGAGGTCACTCTCTGTTATCCATCTTCCTTTCCCTAGCATGCTTCTTGGCTGCTGAGTATGAAGTTCCACAGATGCCTGATCCTCCAGAGATAAAAGCAATGACCTTTGCTCCAGGTGGTGGAGAAACCTCCCTTTCAGGTATCTTGGTAGGATCCTGACTCTTGTTCTTGTTCTTTCCAAACAGCTATTTTAGGTATCACTTGCAGTAGGTATCCTATTTCCTTTCGAAGTGCTATACACCCATCAGTGCGATGGTCAAAGTCTTCATGGTATGCACACCATTTGGACTTATCTTTGCCGGATCCTGACTTCTTATTTTTCTTGGGCCATCTAGCCTTGTCACCTAAATCCTGCATGGCACATATCACACCGCTTATATCAATGTTAAAGCAATATTCAGAAAGTTTAGGATACTCTTCATCATTTTCGTCTTCTTCCACAACATTTATTCTGGAGTTATCCTATTTGGAATAAGGCTTAGGTCTGGAGAATTTTTGTGGTGAATCTGATTTCCTGTTGGTAGACTTGTATTTTGGTATAATCAGACTCCCATGAGCCTTTTTTTCATCCTCCAGCCATATGTATCTCATGGCCCTATTCCTGACTTCATCGAGATTCCTGCATGGTGTCATGACAAGATCGTCATAGAACTGAGAATTCTTCTTTAATCCCATCTTGAGAGCTTCAACAGCAGCTACCACATCGAGGTTGGGGATGTCTAAAGCTTCCCTGCTAAATCTAATGATGTAATCCCTCAAGGATTCATCACAATTTTGAACTACTCTGTATAAATCTCCTTCCAGTTTCTCAAAGGATCTACTACAAGAAAACTGATTATTAAACAAGTTAATTAAATGAGCAAATGAGTTAATAGTATTGGAAGGAATACTCGATAACCACTTGAGAGCCAGCCCTATTAGTGTCGAATCGAATCCTTTGCATAAGCAAGCTTCTTTGATGTTGATGGGGATGGGTTTGATCTCCATACTTTCCCTATATTGGGCTACATGTTCTTCAGGATCCGTAGTGCCATCATACAACTTCATGCTAAGAGTTTGGAATCTTTTTGGGATCTCCACATCGCATATGGGCCAGGTGAATCTGGAAAACCTGTGGCTCCCTGAGGGGACTTCCACTATTGGACGTATTATCCCCGGGATATTGGAATCATATCCTTCTTTTTTGTAATTCTCTTGCTATTTCTGAGGACATCCTCGTATCCTGCATAGATCCATGGTTAGTATATAAAATTGTGTTAAGTAAATTGTTACCAGGATCATGGCTAGGTATCCGGTATCCTGAGCTCTGACGGCTTGTAGCTCCGGTAAGAGTGGCTTCAGGATAAGGTTTCGTTTGCATAGGGATATCATCCCCTACATGTACTTCCGAGGATACTATGGGAGTGCCCTGACGAGAACGAGCCTGCTTGCATGGTTGAACGAGGCAGCGTGTGGATAGGATCTGGCCTCATAGGTCTAGATGGTTCCAAGGATACCGGAGGATAATTACCCTAGTATCCTGACTGTTGTTGAGACGGAGCCCTCGCTGGTTGTACCCCTACCCCTGAAGATCTGTGATTTGGGAGGATAAATGATCTTGGAGAATCAAAATCAAGGGTTCTCGGCATTAGTAGAGTAGTATCCTGGCATGGCTTTTTCTTGATCCCTTCAATCTCTTTGAATAGCTTCAGGTTGGTCTTTTTTTGCTGCTCCATGTGACTTTTTACCTGTTTCATCAAAGAAAGAATATCATTGTTAGATATAACAGGATATACCCGTGTAGAGATTCCCAAGTATGCTGGAAGATCTCCACTAGGCAGGGTGTTTTTCTTCGGAAATGGCGGAGGACCAGGGTTGACATTTGGAGTAGAGCTGATTACTGGAGCAAAGATGGAACTGTTTTTTGGCTATGAAGACATGATGAATGGATGAAAGTAATCGAGGACGACGTAAAAGGTTTTGAAAAATCAAAGCATCGGTTGCCCCACGGTGGGCGCCAAATTGTTTTGGGTAAAAATCAAATAGAATAATTTTGTAACCAAATTTGTAATTGAGGCTAGGTGCTTGATAACAACGAATGTAAATGCAATGACACAAAGATTTGTTGCTAGGAAAAAACATGTTATCCTGAGCACAACAAGAAAAAAACCTCGGGTGGTGAAAACTATCACCACCAGTTTATTCAAAAAAACGAAAGAAATACAATTGTTGAAGCTATCGATTTGGACTGCATGTTACAATGAACGCACGGATATTTCTAAGCATCGAGCGTATGTGTTGTGTGTGTTTAGTCCATATATCGGCTCAATATATACAAGAAGTAAGCTAACAAAATCTCCTAAAAATCAGGAAAACCTAGACTAAATCAAATATAGTCGTTGCTCTCCATGACGCACGTTGCTTAAGTGGTTGAGAGTAGACCGAGTCTTCGGGAAGACGTGTAGAACGTTACTTGACCTGTTAACATAAAAAAATGGAGATTGAATTGCTAATATGATAATATATTAAGGATACCTATCGTTTTGGAGGATACTGCATCCGGAAGTTATCCTAAAGATATCCCAATTTATGATACCAAAAATTCCACGTATAACAGTGTTTATTGACGATATCTTGATATATTCGAAAACTAAGGAGGAGCATGCACAACATTTACGAGTGATTTTGGAGTTGTTGAGGCAGGAGAAACTGTATGCCCAAGTTATCCAAGTGTGAATTTTGGCTATAGGATTGTTAACCGACAAGGGATTCACGTAGACCCTAGCAAAATAGAAGCCATTAAAAATTGCCACGCACCTGAGTCACCGAAATAAATTCGCCAATTTTTGGGATTAGCTGGATATTACCAGCGTTTTACTGAAAACGTTTCCAATATAACTCAACCTTTAACCCTGTTAACCCAAAAAGATCGAATTTATGATTGGGGAGAAGAACAAGAAATGGCTTTTCAACTGCTAAAACAAAAATTGTGTCAAGCTCCGATACTAAGTCTTCCAGAAGGAGCTGACAACCTTGTAGTTTATTGTGATGCATCTTGAAAAGGTTTAGGATGCGTGCTAATGCAAAGAAATAAGGTTATAGCATACGCTTCCGGACAACTAAAAGTGTGAGAAAAATTATACTACCCATGACCTAGAATTGGGAGCAGTTATTTTTGCACTTAAGATCTGGAGGCACTACTTGTGTGGCATCAAATGTACAATTTACACTGATCACAAGAGCATGCCTTTTTATAAAAAAGAATTGAACATGCGGCAAAAAAGATGGGTGGAGTTATTAAATGATTATGATTGTGAAATTTGATACCACTCAGGCAAGACTAATATAGTGGTAGATGCCTTGAGCTGAAAATATATAATTAAACTAATGAAGATACGAGCACTTGGAATGATTGTCCAGATAGCCTTACCAAACAAATTCTTATCACCCAAAACGAAGCCCTAAGAGATGATCACTTGGAGAACGAAGACTTGCACGGGAACGAGAAGAATTTTGAAAATAAAACTGATGAAATACTTTACTTCAAGAATCGAGTTTGGATTCCAACTCTTCATAATCTGCGTTACTTGATCATGGATGAAGCACATAAGTCCAAATATTCTACTCATCCCGGTACTGACAAGATGTATAAATATTTGAAAGAGTTTTATTGGTGGCCCGGTATGAAAAAGAATATAGCCATGTACGTCGGTAAATGCCTGACTTGTGCTAGAGTTAAGGATGAGTATCAAAAACCTTCGGGAACGTTACAACAACCTGAATACCTCATTGGAAGTGGGAACAAATTACAATGGACTTTGTAACACGCCTTCCTAAAGCATCTCGAGGAAATGATGCATTCTGGGTAATAGTTGACCGACTGACCAAATCAGCACACTTCCTTCTGATTCGTAACTACACAACTAAAAAAGTCGCCCACATTTATATTAACGAAATTGTGTCTCGACATGGTGTGACTGTTTCAATTATTTCATATTGAGATAGCCACTTCACCTCTCATTTTTGGTAAGATGCGGAAGAAGCCTTGGGAACCCGTATCGATCTGAGCACGGCCTACAATCCACAAACATACGGTCTATCCGAGAGAACTATTCAAACATTAGAAGGTTTGCTTCGAACATGTGTACTGGACTTTGGAGGAAATTGGGACCAGCATCTCCCACTGGTTGAATTTTCGTACAATAATAGTTATCATAGTCGCATACAAGCGGCACTATATAAAGCATTATACGGGCAAAAATGTAGATCGCCACTTTGTTGGACAGAAGTTGGTGACACCCTAGTTACCAGATCCGATTTGATTCAGAAGACCACAGATAAAATTCACAAAATTAAAAACAAAGTGAAAGCCGCCTGAGACTGCCAAAAGAGTTATGCTGATGTTCATAGGAAACCGTTGTCTTTTGAAGTAGGTGATAAGGTATTCCTCAGAGAATCCCCGTTGAAAGGTGTTATTTGATTTGGTAAAACCAGTAAGCTAGCTCCAAGATACATTGGACCGTATGAAGTTATTTCCAAAATCGGTCTCGTAGCATACCAACTGAAACTACCTATGGAATTAAGTTCCATTCATGATGTTTTCCACGTATAGAACCTGAAAAAGTGTCTTACTGATGAGACAGAGATAATGCCACAGGAAGATTACACAAAAAAGAAAAATTAAACTTTGTAGAGGAACTCGTGGAAATACTGGAGGGGAAAATCAAACAGTTACGACACAACAAAATTTCATTGGTCAAAGTTCAGTGGAATCACAATGGGGACCCGAATACACGTGGGAACGAAAAGATGAATTCATGAAGAAATACCCACACCTTTTTCCTAATAAGGGTGTAGCTAATTCATCGCATTTCGGGGACGAAATTTCTTAACTAAGGAGAATATGACATTCGTGAAAAACCAGGAATACCTTAGTATTTACATATCGAATAAACGATTAACCGTTTACTATGTAACGAACAAAGAAATAACCGAATGATACTGTTTATGACCCGGATATCTTGGGGGTGGGCATCTATAAGTGATATACATATGTTAGTAGCTAACATATTGATAATATGGCCATAGTATATAGAAAACCAGTTAAACAAAAAGATTCTCGTTTAACAATACGCTATGACTTTAAACACGAACGCTAGTACCAAAACAAGCATTGTATCATCCGTCAAGCCGAAAAAACTTACAAAACACTTATTTGAGATGTTTTAAGCAACTCGTGAAAATATTTTGGAGTTTTACAACCAAATGGTATGCTTTTATTAATATACAAAAATTTGACCAAAAAACACTCGTTTTCGCACTGTTTATCACACCCGATCTATTTGTCTTGCCAAAAACTGAACCCGAAATAAATTTGGACACGGTATTTCACGTATGGCATGCAAAACGAGGAAAAATAGTCACATGAGGGGCCCAAGGGGACCCCCCAAAGTGGCGGCCGCCAAACATGGGGAACCCCCCTTGTTTCTTCACCTACAAGTTTTGTTTAAAGTAACAAACCAAGATATTTTTGACATGCTAAGACCTGAACCAGGTCCTTCAATTCTTTTTCATCAACAATCCTAAGATAATCTCTCATTTTTGGTGAGTTACAAGCTTGTTTGATCATGTTTACATACATAAGATTATAGTTTGATTAGTAAAAACCATATCTTACCATGTAAAACTCTTCAAAATGATCCAAAAACATACTTTGATGTTAAACATGGTTAGGAAGTTGAATCAAATACTTTTTTGGCCAAAAACACGGATTAGGAGGTTTAGATCGCGTTTTTACGATTCAAGAAGTTGATTTGAAACCCTAACCGAAACCCTTTGTTTCAAGCCTTGATTAATGATGTTTAACGCTTAGTTTTGTGATACATAGCCTGTAGATACACTAGCTAGATAGCCAAGAACCCGGAAAGGCGAGAAAAGAGCCTAAACACTCGGAAACCACAAAGGTAGTAACCGAACACTCGTTTAGGGGTTGTTTGTGTCTAGATTGTGACGTGCTTGTTTTTAGCCAATGAAATTATTCTGGGACATCAGGGATCATATGAATAAGTCCTTGTCCAAAAATTTGGGAATTTTTATATAATCTGAGAATATTTGACGATTTTATTACCGTTTGTTAGGGTTTATTTGGGAAAATAGTTAAACGGCTTGAAAAATTATTAAATTTTGTGGAGATCTCAGGTAATACATCACAAAGTCACACATAAAGTTTGGGGTTAACTAGAGAAACCTAGCTATGAATTCAGGATTCACATTTATTTGAGTTTTAACAATCATTTATGGCTCAAAAAGGTAATTTAGCAAAATAGTTGAGTTCTGAAATATTTACAGGGATTTTTGGAAGCCATTTTTGATTAAATCAAAAAAGTTATCGGATTTTTCAAAATTGTTTGGTATAAACGGAAGATTTATCGGCTAAAAATAGCAATTAAAATGAATTTTTATAAATTAATGAATAAATAAATATTTTTCAAATATATTTATAAAATTCTACATATATTATTAGTGAGTGTATAAATTTTCATAATTTAACGTTAAGCGGATAATTAGTTATGATAATTTGAAAGTTAAGCAAATATAATTCTGATAAAAACCCGCAATGTTCTGATTAACAAACTTGCTGGAATACTAGAACATCAAGAGTGGTAAAATGTCATATTTTTGGATTAATTTAGTAAAACCAAAAATTTTGTCATAAAATCATAAATTCGGACAAATTGTGCGCATTTTCTCCAAGCTAGGCCGTATAAAACGGAAACGAACCCTGTTGCGAAGCCAGACATTTAAACCCTGTAATTTTATTTATAAATTGAATCATTTTATCAACCGACACATTTACTCAAGTATTATGATCTTACCTGTTTTCGAAACGTGTAAACGACAAATTTAGCCTAGCACGTGAAACAATGAAACTGAGCCAAGTTCGATTTTGAACATCGGGCATTGTATAACGTCACAATCTAAGACTACTGATATGTTCTGGGCGTGACAGCTATACTTAGACTAGATCGATATACAGCCCGATTCAGTCTGGAGACTGTATTAATATTAAAATATTAAACATATGATACCGATTATAGTAATCGAGTTGTAACAAGTTGTACGAACTATGAACCGATATCGTGCTGGTTGCATTACTATAAGATGAGTTTCATGGCCCCTCTATAAACTGTTTTATGAACATTTTGGGTGAAAAACATGTTTATATACATCTACTTATCTGGAAACGCATTATGATGTGAATTATCTAAGTGCTAACACTTGAAAAGTCCCCACAAACACAGTGATTAACTATGATCCGGTGACATATAAATAGTACTATTTGTTTGACAAACCCAATTGATTCTGGTGGGGATGCCGGTGTGCTCCTCCAATTGTACATGACCATATATTAATACATACACGCTATGTAGTGTTAGGCATAGCTACTTGGGGCATATTGTAGGCGGAAGGGGGGCCACGGGGAGTGCGTGGGCAGTGGAGGCCGTGTGGGAAAAAGCACATCAAGGTTTCACTTGTGGCTTAGTATAATTACATCACATGCATACATATTATGATTATTATGAACACGATTATCGGGTTTTGTTTAAACTTATGAAACTCACCAACTATTTGTAATTGACCCTTTTTAACATGCTTTTCAAGCATACCAAAACTGGAATAAGGTGCTTATGTGCTACGTGCTTGGATTGTGAGTGATGCTATGTAGATTGATGAAGCTATATTAGTAGGGAGTAAAGCAGTATAATGAACTGGTTTTTGATCTGTATCACCTAGTTTGTAAACGAAGTTAGAACGATGTAATATATTATAAATTAGTTTGTTAATGTTTCTGTATAAACAATGTAGTTGATAATAGAGTTGTTTGTTACATTCTCATTTTACACTTCCGCAATTGCTAGTTGGGGTGTGACACCTCCAAACAGAGAGGAACGGAGGGTTGGTGGCATACATCTTGTCTTCATCTTCAATTCCGTTCTTGCCATCGTCGGAAATGTTGATTAGAGAGGGGACGTAGCGGGACATGTTGGTCAGCATGAGGTTTTGGTCGGAGATGGTGGGGGAGAAAGAATGTAAACTGGAAAATGGTTGTATTCTTTTATTTTTATGATTAAAATCAAATAAATAAATAAATAACTCATTTTAGTAAATACTTTCAAAATCACCTATATTGGTAAATATTTTTCCTCACCATTCATTTTGGTAAAAAAAAACTCTAATTACTATGGTAAATTGGAAGTAAATAATTTTACCTTTTGTGTATTGGCCGATAATAATCTTATCTTTTAAAATCACTTTTAATGGTTCAACCTTTCAACCATTTTTCTCTCAATAGACTCCATTAAAAAACACTTAACGTCGTTAAGTTTTTGAATATCTATATGACGAGACAATGTTTCAATTCGAGTGCTTGAATATCCAATTAACAAAAATCAAACCATTTGAATCACCATTTCGAGATAAGTTTTACATCAATGGACTCGTATCTTTCCTTCTGTTCAAAAAACCTAAAACACTTAACGTCGTTAAGTTTTTGAATACCCAAACGACAAGACAATGTTTCAATTCGAGTGCTTGAATATCCAATTAACAAAAATCAAGCCATTTGAATCACCATTTCGAGATAAGTTTTACATCAATGAACTCGTATCTTTCTTCTGTTCAAAAAACCTAGATTAGGTTTCAAATTTGTAAAAACATTTAACGATGTTAAGTGTTTTTTAATGAAGGTCCATTGAGAGAAAAATAGTCGAAAGGTTGGACCGTTGGCATGGATTTTTAAAGGTGAGATTATTATAGGTCAATACACAAAAAATAGGATTATTTATTTCCAATTTGTCAATTACTATTATATACAAGGCTTATCACAGAGTGCTCAACTATTTTATAATGGAAATGAACAAATCTAAAAATCGTCTAATTTTTACAATTATTTTTATTTTGTTTACTTACAAAGAGTACATTTATGTAAAACAGCATCAACAAAGGTTGGGATTGCGGCCTGGCGATATGAGCGTGTGTAAAACGGTGCTTTTTTCGGCGAGGTTAAGAGTTTGAGTCCCGTAGGGGACATTAGTGTAGATTTAAAGGTAGAATTAGAAGGTTTATATTTTGATGGTTAAGAAAAACATAGAAAACCATGAATACAGTTTATTTTAGAAATTTAGCCACTTTCCAAAAATATAAAAGTGAAATTTGGTCTTTTTATTAATGTATAAAAAATATCATTCTTTTTTTTTTCTAACTTTGAAAATACTTCAAAACACAATAAAAATGCATCTGTTTAGTCATCTTCTTTTAACTATCTAAAAAAATATACAACAAAATTTAAGATTATTTATAGAATCTACACATGTGTATGTGTATTATGTGTGCACATATTTTCTACATATAACATACATATGTAGGGGAGCTTCCAAATGAGAACCCCTTTGAGTTTTAAGAATTCGAAAGAACTCAGTGTAACGATTTTTTTTTCAAATTTTTTTTACACATGCGTAATATATGTAGGTTACATACACATAAAAAAATTACATAATTTTTTACGCACCGAGTCGACTTTTTACACATGTGTAACGGACGTAAAAGTTAGTGTAACCACTTACATCTTTATTCTCTCTCTCCTACTTTGATTTTTACCAGATTTAATCTCAACCACATATTTCAATCCATTTAATTAAATGTGTGGCCTAAAATGGAGTTCTTAAATTCTTAAAACTCACCATGGTTCTCAAAAGATCCCTCCCCTATATAAAGGTAAACGTTTTAAACTGAAAAAATATAAAATGTATAGAAATTTGTATAAACTAAGAAGGTTTATAATTTTATTTTTATTATAAGGAAATATCAAATGACTGTTAACAAAACTCGTAGAATAATCAATAAAGATACAACCTTTTCTCCTAAACGGTTGTGTGTCTTTAGTTGAACCGGTGGGGTTTATTAACCGGTTGTAAACTTGTGTTTTTATTAAAGAGTATAGATATAGATTTTAAATATATGCAACATATATAACAATTATCTAAAATATATGTATACAAAGCTTTTAAAAACTCTCTGGTTGCTCATCACATTCTCTCAAAGCAACCATATTATTTTATTTGTAAATAGAGGTTTCTCATGCATTTGACCTGAAAATTCACGGGTATAGATCTCACCAAACCCAGATAGCCCTTAAACGAGTTATAACATCTCATTATATTAAAAATTAATCTCACAAAATATTTGATTATGAAAATCTTAAAAAATAGGGACTACTAAAATTAATGTCCGAATTTTTTTTTAAAAAAAGATATTATTTATAATTAAGAAACAATTTTATAGTAAAAAAATAAGCGAGTAATAGATCTCACCAAACTCAGATAGATTTTAAATAAGTTATAATGTCTCATTTATTTATGAAACCGTTTCATCATCAAGCCTTAAGTATGTTATTAACTTCCTTACAATAAATAAAATTAATATTCAAAAAAATATATAAATATTATAAACGAAAAATGTAAAATCACCCACGTAATACGGGGGATGAAAACTAGACCATATATCGTAACAGTTGTATATAATAATATATAAACAGTATGTAAAATAATGAAATAGCCAGAAATGCTAATAAGTAGGGATGGGTATTTTGTCCCACATACCCGTACCCGTACGCGTATCGATTTAACCTATTCGGTATGGGTATCGATATTCGTTTTTTTTTATTTTTGGGTAAGTGTAATCAGGTACGAGTACGGGTAAAGGTGCGGCACGGGTACCCTTGGTATTTCATACTTGTTTGGAATATGTAGGGGTTTAATTTGGATTCTTCATATTTAATATATAAAATAATTTTTCCAACCATATTATTATTAAACACGTATCATAAGTTTCTTCAATATTAAATAATATAACATCGAAGAGTAGAACAAACAAACATATCACTTAAAATCAGCGATCAAATTAAGGTTCTTTAATACTATTCGATAATTAAATTGGTGACCAAGTTGGTACTTGTACTTATTTGGTACCCGTCACGTACTTGTATCCAAACTAATTTAGGTTTTTTGTTACTCGTACCGATACCGGTTTCAAGATCGTCAGAGATTTGAAAATAAAAGGGCAAAATGGTACAAAAACGGGTATGGTACCGAAATACCAGAACTAATACAAGTACCCGTACCATACATGTTTTTGTTGATTTTTGGTATGGGTATATTCCGGTAAAGTACAGGTACAAATACAGTTACTGTACCAAGCTCATCCATACTAATAGGTGTATGCTATGTTCCCACGTTGATAACTTTTTAAATTTTAATGTACAATCTACTATCGATTATAAATTGAAAAATGAAATGCAAAGAAAGAATGATTTATTCTAAGTTTGACTCGCTTGGTTTAAAATACGTAAATATTCGTTTATTTAGTATTAAAATTTGAAAATGTATAATTACTATTGATGATATATAAAAGGTTTATTACTGAGTACTCAAACTCTTAAATCAGTGTGAGCCCGCTAAGACAATATAATCTGGTCAGAGTAGGGCAACGAGACTCTTTAAATTAGAGAGTGCTATGACCTAAACAAAAAAAGAAAGTCTCCATTCTAAAAAAAACTTTTATATGACGGAAAATAACAAATCTAAAATCGTCTATATTTATAGTTATTTGTATTTTGTTTACTTCCAAAGAGTACGCCTATGTACATAAAAAAAAAGTATCGACCAAAGGGCTTGCGGCCTGGCGATATGAAAGTGTGTAAAACGGTGTTTTTTTTTGTGAGTTTAAGAGTTCGAGCCCCAAAGTGAACATTAATGTAGATTTAAAAGGAGAACTAGGTTATGTAATAAAATGGATTCAAACATGCTTTCCATTATCTTGGTCAATGATACATATAGATACAAAGGATATGTTTTAGGAGCTAACTTAGCTACAACAATGGAAAGGAAATAAATACATGATAACTGCAACTTTAACCAATATTATACACAATAATTATACAAAATGATACAACTAATACACCTCCACATCCTTTGCCGAAGATGATCGAAGGCATAGGCTGGAATGAAAATCGTGTGAACAATTGCCTCGATAAACCCTTTGTAAAAATGTCTACATAGTGAAACTCGGCTAGGACATGAAGAACTCTAACCGCACCAATACGGACCTTTTCTCGAACAAAATGTAAGTCAAGTTCTACGTGTTTGGTCCGTTGATGTTGCACCGGATTTTCGGAGAGGTAGACGGCTGAAACATTGTCACAATATACAAGTGTTGCTTTTCGAGTTGTAACAAATAATTCAAGAAGTAAATTTCTTATCCAACTAATCTCTGCTGCCGCATTTTCAAACCCAAGATACTCGGCTTCGGCACTTGATCGGGATATGGTTGGATGGCGTTTTGATGACAAAGAAATCAAATTATCCCCAAAGAAAACACAATAACCCGATGTAGATCGACGCGAATCGGGACACCCTCCCCAACTGGAATTTGAGTAAGTAGTCAATTGGATTGATTTTGTCACACCCCCAATTTTGACTAACGGAGTTTTACCACGAGGCGTGTGACATACCAGGATCTAGCTCATTCGTTATACCAAACAACCAAATTAAAATATTCAAAACATTTATTTACGTCTCATTCAAACATGAGAACACAAAATTCAATCCAAATAATTTAAAGTTTTGCGGAAGCCTATAAGTAAATGGTTTAAAAACAATGAACCATGTGTTCAAAACACGCACAACCCATCAAATGTAAATAATGTGAAATAAAAAGTTCATGCGATAAGTGTGACTCCAGACGCATGCAATGCAATGCACTCCACTCCTTAGCACATCTAGCAACCTGGGCAAGTATAAATATTCAAGGGTCCGCACGAGGTTGGTAAGTTCGTAAGTTGTAGTAAAAAGTAGTATATATAGTATAGATAGTATACGTAGCATAAGTAGTGTATGTGGATTAAGCACTTTTCAAATATACTAGGGTAGCTAACCCATTTACAAGCTACCAGACGTTTGAACCGAAGCTGACTGTCTATATGCCTTCTTACCAGGTCCATCACAAAACACTGGCGATGTATGTTAGGAAAATTTGCACCCGTCCGACCTCCAGTCGAGTTATAGCAGGTGGGGTTTGTCAAACCCGGTAGTACTATCCTAATGGTTCAAGGTATTTAAGGACTTTAAATGATATGATGGCATCTAGTATGCACTTGTGATATATAAGAAACTACATAAATCCAAAATAAGTCACAGCGTTTTCCTCCAGAAAACCAGTATATCCGTGTTTTCAATCCAGAAAACAAGTAAGGAAGATGTTTTGTTGTTTTCAATCCAGAAAACAAGTATACAAAAATAGTTTTGTTGTTTCCAATCTAGAAAACAAGTATACGAAAATAGTTGTGTTTTCAATCCAGAAACACAAGTTGGAAAAATCATCAACTCACCTGGTGCCGCGTGTAACAGACTTTTCTCAAACCAAATGAATGCACTTGACTCGTTAACTTTTACCTACTACAAGTGTTTAAGTTATGAGAGAGTGTTCAATAACACAAGACTCTAAGACTCGCGTATGGACTCACACACAAACACAAACATGACTTAATGACTCGTTGGTGATAATAAGTAACGTCAACTGTACCAAAAAGTCCTAACATGTATCCACATCTCATATCATGTCAAAGCAACCAAATATTCATCATACAACTTAACTTATGATCATTCAGTTCACGAGACAGATTTTAGCATGTATAAACAGATTTTATTCACTATGCAAAACTCAAATGTAAATTCTACAAAATTTATCACAGTAGAATATATGGATTAGGTTTCTCAAACAATTTTTATTATATTTTTATCATATATAAAAAGTTCACAATAATTTAATCATTGCAGATAGGTATAAACAGTTCAGTAGATTGCGCAACAAAAAGTATTTTCATGGTTCTCTCAACTAATTTATCCAAATTATGCAAGGCCAATTGGGTTGTCTCCAAAACTCATAATACTAAGTTCCAGAAGTGGAACCAACCCATTTGGCTTTGTAAATCTCAAGTTATGATGTTGGGAAGTTAGACCAGAAAACATTTTCCCGAATCAGATTAGACATGTAGTCTTGTAAAATCATAAAACCTATCTTTTGTAAATCCAAAAAATTGCAATTAATAACTTTCTGGAAACTAGAAGACAAAATATATCCTAGAATCAAGAATTATTAAAAATCATCGTTTATCATCAAGTTACAGTCAAAACAATAAGTGAGTGCAAAGCTGTCAACATTCTGATTTCAATAAAACTCAATCAAGAATCATGTTAACGACTTACCTACGGTTCTAATAGATCATATATCAAACACATATCATCATGCTCATGATTTATTAACCATATTTCAATATAAATAACCTCTAGGGTTTCTATCAATAATCAAAACACAAGATAAGCAAGAAACTAGAATTGAACAAGAATTGCTTACGTATATTGGTTTTACGGGTGAAAGCTATGAACCCTAGCACTTCTAATCTACCAAGGAACACCAAAATCACCCAAGGAAGTGTTTAAAATCGTTTAGAGACAGCTGCACTTGCTTATAAGTGATTTAGGGTTTGAAAACCGTTTTTGAACAAAAATTTTAACCTGGCAATCCCCCACGTGGCGCGAGGGATTTAGCCACATCCTTCATCCGGATCGGGGCACTTTAGGGTGTTTTTTTAAATGTATATAAATAATAATCAAAGTATGAACACGCAAAGAAAATAATCACATAGCACGTACATGCATTCGTTTATGGGTTTGACATTTATCACCAACGCGTACGGATCGACTCTTGTGTGTGACTCGTTACTGACTCGTGTAAATGTTATGCATGACGTGAAATATAACGGAGTTGAGTTAACGGTGTTAACGTGGAAGAGCGAGGTGTCACAGAGTTGGAGGGTGAGATATGAAGGCCATAATCGAGTGTCCCTTTAAGGTATCGTAACACCCTTTTCATAAAATTCAATTGAGGATCACGTAGTGCATGCATAAATAAACATATATGTTGTACCACAAACGTAAGGTCCGGCCTTGTAATTGTAAGGTACTGAAGAGCCCCAACGAGTTGGCGATATAAGGTACCATTAGGTAATAATTCCCCGGTTGAAGCACTAAGATTTGATGATGCAGCAACTGGTGTTGAGCATGGTTTACAATCTGACATATGAGCTTGGGATAAGATGTCATTAGCATATGATGTTTGCTCTAAAAATAGATCACCAGATTTTTTAGTGACTCTGATCCCAAGAAAATGATGCAAGTTACCAAGGTCAGATATAGCAAATTCTCGTAACAAAGTGTTAATTATGTCCCGAAGTAATTTATTATTAGAGGCAGTAAGAATAATATCGTTCACATACAAAAGTAAATATGCCATGTTGTTACCTTTCTTGTAGACGAACAATGATGTATCACTAACATCTCGAATTTTTCGAACTCGTATTTGTTTACATATAACCCGATTCGGGAAAATTTTTTGGATCCTTATTGTTAATAAAATTAAACAATTATAAGTATTTAAGCTTTTATTTTCGTTTTATATCCCTCATGTTCTGAAAGTAGTTCAAACCTTGATTTAACTCCAAAATATTCAATAATTGACAATTTATGAAACTACAAGGACTAAACTTGCCAAAAACCAAAACACCTCCTTCCTACCACCCGGAGCGCAGCGCGACGGCAGCCTCCCCTAGTGGCCACGCGGCGCTATGGGAGGTCAGCACAGATCGTTTGCATCTTAAGCTTTCGTAGTTCGTTTTTGGTATCTTAATCGCTTATTTTAGGATTAAATCAAGTGAAATAAGCCCCAAGAAAAGTAATATAGCCTAAGTACATGTCCTTATTCATTACCCCTTGTCAAAGAACGAATTTTACTGATTAAAATATTGATTTTGTCATTTAATGCTTATTCGATTTCTTAAACGATTAAATTTACTAAATATAGTTCGTTTTTGTATATTCTATATAAACAAGATTAATTCTTCTGCCACAAAATTCCGTAAACCCTAATATATTATTCCCCAGCCGTCACCTACCTCCATCCTTCATCATCTTCTTCGTTTTAGCCATTATACTTGAATAAGCAAGCTTGGAAGGTTGAGTTTGCTGTTACAACGATCTTTGATTCCACTTTATGGTTGATTCCTGTCACTTTCCGTGTAAGTTATAAACTGTAAAATCGTTTATACATATTCCCTAGTCAATGAACTTCAATCAATTTCCATGGTTGATGTAACGTCCTCGTTCCGTTAAATGAATAAATAAAGTATTACGAGCTTATTTAAGTTATAATGTCGTGTGGCGTTGTTAAGTTAATTAAATAATATGTAGAGCATGGGTAATATTAATGAGAAGTTATTGGACCTAAGAGTGATTATGGGCCAAAGGCCTTTGGGCTTTGCCTATTTAAACCTTAAAACCCTAGATTTCTATCCTTATCATTCCATCATCTTCATTCTTAATCATTGGCACACATACACACATAACAAAAACCCCCAAGACACCAAATATTCCAAATCCAAATCATCCATCCTAGATCTAGCTCAACCACACCAAAAGATAAACGATTTATATTCATTCTCGTTTCATTTCTTGATTAAGTTTGATAACAAACAAGTTAAAGGTAAAAATGAACCGATGTATACAAGCTTTCACCAAAGCTAGTAATAATAATAACAAAGGTTTAACAAGAATTATAACAATAATAATTGGTGTAAAAGGGTTCAGTGAGACCCAAGTTACAACTGTACGGCCATGGGCAAAGGGACTCGAACCGAAGAGCTTGAAACGGAACCCGGGCCCTAGACGGCTCGAACCAAACCCGGGATGAAACGAACCCAAACCAAATCTGCAGATATAGAGATTCGGACCCAGTGGCACTGACGGACATGCAACCTGAGTTCGAGTTCCGGCAAGGGTTTCGGAAAAGAAATTGCAAATCGTGCGAACTCAGACAAATCGCATCTCACAGTCGCATAACACGCAAACTCCGACCAGTCGCATCTCATGCAAACCCCGTGCGAAACTCTGGTGTGCGAACACCATGCGAAATCCGGTTACGCGAAACCCTCCATGCGAACTTAAAGAATTCGCATAGTTATGCGAAACCCTCCATGCGAACTTGAAGAATTCGCATAGTTATGTGAAACCCCTCATGCAAAATGATGGATTCGCATCCCGTGCGAATGATTGAAGGAAAGAGGGCGCAGGTGGTGGTGGCCGGAGTTGGAAGGGGTGGCGGCGGTGGTGTAGTCGCGGAGTGAGATAAGGAAACCCGAAACCCAAAACCCAAACCCAACCCTTGTCATGACACCGGGGGTCGTCGGAAAGGAGGTGGAGTAGGGAGGATGGCGGCTGGGAAGGAAGGAAGAAAGAAAGAAAGAGAAGGTGGGTGAGTGGGGTAGGGTATGGTTATGTGGGTAGGGTTGGGTAGGGGTGTTATATAATAATAATAATAATAATAATAATAATAATAATAATAATAATAATAATAAATCTTTAATAAATTATTAATATTATGATTCTAGAGGTGTGAACACTTAAACAAAACCCGAACCCGAAACCCAACTCGTCTAGAAGCCGTAACTAGCCTCATGCCAAACCAATGAATTATGGGGCCTGTTTGGAAACACTTAAACGTAATAGTTTGTTATAAATAGAGAAATTAAAAGGAGTGTACGAACGTAAGATAACTTGCAAAGTATTATGTATGTAAATATCATATAAAGTGTGAAAACCAGAACTTAAGATGAGTTAGAAGGAGAATTAAAACAATAAGTAAAATGAGGTTAGAGTTATTAAATAAAGAAGAATACACGTCGGTTTCGGTTAACTTAAAAGGTTAACCCCGTTAACTTAAAAAATGAATGACAAGTGATTACAAAGGATTAATTCGTGTACCTTAGTAAACATTTAGCCGCGCACAACTCAGGAAGGGAATTACTATTAACGGTGAACGTAACAGGATCTAGGTGAGTTCTAGCCTCTTTTATGTGTTATGTTTTCGGGGCTGTGTGTATACTACGATGTGTTAGATTAATACACTTACCTTAAATGATAAGTGTATATTAGATATATGTTTGCGTATGAATGTGAATGTTATGGATTGATTAACTAGTATTCACTTAGTTGTTATATTAGTTATGATTGAAGGAAGTAGAAAGGAAATGTAACGAAGTAGAATTGTATGGTATGTTAGAAGGCACCAGGCCCTAATAATAACCGAGGTATGTAAGGCACTGGACCTTTATAATATCCAAGGTAAGTAGGGACTGGACTCTGAGGATATCCAAGGTATGTAGGACGCCGGATCCTTATTAATTCTGAGGTATGTAGGGACTGGACCCTTATAATATCCAAGGTATGTAGGGACCGGATCTTTATAGTATCCGAGGTATGTAGTCAGTAAAAAGTATAAAAGTATGTATGTATGTTTGAGTAATAGATGAACAGGTAAGTATTAATACGTATCTTCGGACGCGTATTAGTAAGTAAGTGAACGTAATGTATGTTAATTAACTAGAACTTACTCAACGTAGCTGACTTTTAGTATGCACGCAAGCAAGTAGAATGAGACAAGTTGCTTAATGGGGGCACGTGGCAGTAAGAGGAAGACTGGCATCGCTATGAAGAAGACACCCGTGTCATTTATATTTTATGTTTAAGACTTATGTTATGTTATTTTAGGACAAGATGTTTATGTTATGTATGAATGAATGACTTTTATTTCCGTGAAATGTTTTAATTAACTCTAATTTTCCGAATTATGTGAATGAGTAAATCCAACCAGCGTGAAAGAAGAGCACCCAGGTCGGGAGCCTTACAGGTTGGTATCAGATTATAAGTTCGAGAGAATAAGCATCCTACATGCTTAGACTCGAACAGAGAATGGGACGAAAAGAAGAAAGAAAGAAGATGCAAGTCAGAGAATTCTATGTGTCACTCATGCAATCTTAATACGTGAATTTCCTTATGTATAACGTAAGGATAAGTAAGTAAAGTTATATGAATTGTTAGTGATAGGATTTCTTGCTTATATTTGAAATGTTTAACTGTTTAACTGCCTTAAGTAGAACCGAGCACAAGTAGACTCACGAAAGGAAGTGTATAGGACACGGAGAGTAACATGAGTAGCTGATACCAACTGGCCACTGTTATTACCTGCATCCTTACTATCCTCGTACTAAATAGTTCCTCACGTGATGATGTTTGTGTTTTTCCTTTAGAATTCAAATGGCTGGTACTAAGACTACTAGACAATGAGGACGCAAGGGACGCCATGGTAGGCCATGTGGTAACCGAATATCCTCCGAAGAACCGACTACTGAGCCCAGTGTAGAAAGAAGCATGACTGTGAGAGAAGAAGAGTATCATCTAGATCCTACAATTCAAGCTGCGATTACTCAAGTTGTTGCTGCTGCAGTGAAGAACCTCCAATCAGTCAAATCTACTGAAAGTCGTACTAAGACTGTTGAGGAGACTAGGGAGGGTAGTAAGAAGGACACTGAGACTGAGAATGAGGTATCAAGCAAGGATCGTTCTGTGAAGACGAATGAAGGAAAAAGAGGCCAAGGTGGTTGCAACTACAGAACCTTCAAGGGTTGTGACCCACCTCAGCTAACTAGTACAGGTGACACAATCGCTACCCTTCAGTGGATACCGTAATGGATAAGGTTATACGCATGAGCGAGTGCTGTCACAACCAAGCTGTGTGCTTCGCTACCCAATAATTTGCTGATGAGGCTATGTTTTGGTGGGAAACTGTTGAACAGAGAAAGACTGCTGCCGAAATTAAGGCAATGAGGTGGGATGATCTGAGAGAGATGGTAATGAGGAAGTTTTGTGCTGATACTGAGGTCGAGAGAGCGGAGATGAAGTTTCTGAACTTGAAGGCGGGGAAGATGACACACCGCGAGTGCACTACTGAGTTTAATCGTATGTCTAGAGTAGTGCCTGAGATGGTGAATACAAAGGCTAAGAGAATCAAGTGTTATGTCAAAGGACTTCCACAGAATGTCCGCACACTTGTCAAGGCGAATAGACCTGCTACTTTTGATTCTGAAGTCGAACTAGCGGAAATGGTTTATGATGACTTGGCGGTGGAAGACGTTGTGGTGGAAGGAAAGATAAGAAGTGGGATAATCATGGAAAAAGGCATGGTACTCAGTTGTGGAACCCGAGAGACAAGAAACAGAAGGTATAGGAAAGAAAACAGTGTAAGACTTGTGGGAAAATTCATGGTGGTGAATGTAAGTGGAGTGCTGGTACTAATGTGTGTTATAAGTGTGGGAAGCCCCATGGAGGAGAGTGCACATTTGGGTCAAACGCCTGTTATAAGTGTGGGAAGGTGGGGCATTACGTTCATGAATGTAACACGAAACCCACCTGTTACAAATGTGGGAAGACAGGGCATATGGCTCGAGAATGCATTAAGGGTGAAGCTGGAGGAAGTGGGAAGAGAGATGCTGAGAAGAATAGGCCGAGAACCAGGGCTTACATGCTGACCCAAGAACAAGCCAAACAGATTCTCGATGTTGTGACAGGTACATTTCTCGTAAACGGTATTTCTGCTTCTGTTTTGTTCGATTCAGGTGCTAATAGAAGTTTCGTAGATGTAACCTTCTGTAAGTTAGCTAAGATGCCATGTAGTCGTGTTCCTGAAACGTTTATGGTAGAAACGGCTAGTGATACCTCTGTTAGGATCATGAGAATGGTGAAGAACGGTAAGATAGAATTAGAGGGACGTGAGTTCCCTGTTACTCTTTATGTAATGACCTTAGGAGGGTTCAATGTGGTTTTGGGAATGGATTGGTTGTCTGAGTTTGAGGCTCAGATAGTGTGTAAGAGTAGGTTTATGAGGTTAAAGTCTTTGGATGGTGGTACAGTGACGGTTTATGGTGATAAGAAAAGTAAGGGGCTTAACGTCATTTTAATGATAAAAGCCAATAAGATGTTAATGCGAGGGTGTGGTGCCTACTTGGCGTATGTTGTTGACGCTTAGGTGGAGGCAAAGGAAGTGAAAGATGTTCCAATAGTGTGCGACTATCCCGAGGTGTTCCCTGAGGACCATCCGGGGTTACCACCGGAACGAGAGGTAGAAATTCAGATTAAGTTAGTACAAGGAGCACAGCCCGGCGCGAAAGCACATTACCGACTGGTGCTGTTTGAGATGAAAGAATTGATGTCCCAACTACAAGAACTCCTCGACAAACATTTCATACGACCGAGCGTTCCCTCGTGGGGCGCGCCGGTATTGTTCGTGAAGAAAAAAGACGGAAACATAAGAATGTGTATCGATTATCGCGAGCTGAATAAGCTTTCGGTGAAGAATATATATCCGTTGCCACAGATTGACGACTTGTTTGATCAATTACAAGGTGCTAGCTGGTTCTCGCGGATCGACCTTCGATCGGGCTATCATCAATTGAGAGTGAAAGAGGCAGACATTCCTAAAACAGTGTTTCGGACGCGGTATGGACACTACGAGTTTCTCGTGATGTTGTTCGGTCTAACGAATGCTCCGGCAGCATTCATGGACATGATGAATAGGGTATGTAGGCCAATGTTAGATAAGTCGGTTATGGTTTCATCGACGATATACAGATTTATTCGAAAAGTGAGTCTGATCATGCTAAGTATTTGAGAGAAGTATTGGAAGTATTGGAAGAAGAGAAACTGTACGCCAAATTCTCGAACTACGCATTCTGGTTGTGTGACGTGCAGTTTCTAGGTCACATAATCAATCCTGATGGGATTGCTGTGGACCTAGCTAAGATTGAGGCAATAAAGAATTGGAAGACGCCGCAAAACTCGACTGAGATACGCAGTTTCTTATGGTTGGCCGGCTATTATCGGAGATTCATTCAGGGTTTCTCTAGGATAGCCGCACCGTTGACCGGGATGACCCGAAAGACAATGGTGTTCAATTGGGGTGAGTATCAGAAAGAGGCGTTTGAAGAATTGAAGAAGAGGCTCACGCAAGCTCCAATTCTTGTTTTACCCGACGGTAACGAGGATTTAGTAGTTTGTGTTGATGCCTCGTATCAAGGGTTAGGTTGCGTGCTAATGCAACGAGGGAAGGCTATAGCTTATGCGTCTAGATAATTGAAGGTTCATGAAAGTACGTACCCGACGCATGACCTGGAGTTAGCAGCTGTAGTACATGCTCTTAAGGTCTGGAGACATTACTTGTATGGTACTAAGTGTACGATCTATATGGATCACAAGAGTTTGAAATATTTCTTCGAGTAGAAAGAATTGAATATGAGACAAAGAAGATGGCTAGAGTTGATCAAAGACTATGACTGTGAAATTAAGTATTACCCAGGAAAGGCTAATGTAGTTGCTGATGCCTTAAGCCGGAAGAATGAAGAGGTGATAGCAACTAATAAAGTCCTACAAGCTGATTGTTAACACAGATCTCTTTATAGAAATCAGCAAGGTCCAGACAGAAGTACTTGCAGATGAAGGGTTAATGAAGAAGGAAAGGATCTATGGGCAACAGACTGAGTTGATTGATAATATGCAAGGCGTAAAGATCAGATTCGATCGAATGTGGATTCTGCGTCATGGGATTCTCAGAAATCGAATTCTAGACGAGGCTCATAAATCTCAATATTTGATTCATCCAGGATCCAACAAGATGTATCAAGACTTGAAGAAGGACTATTGGTGGCCTGGTATGAAGAATGAAGTAGTTGATTATGTCAGCAAGTGCCTGACTTGCTTACATGTTAAAGCACAACACCAGAAACCGTATGGGAAACCACAGCCACTAGAAATACCCGAGTGGAAATGGGAACACATCACTATGGATTTCATAACTAAGCTACCGCGTACAGCTAAGAATCATGATACCATCTGGGTGATTGTGGACCGTTTGACTAAGAGTGCTCACTTTCTGCCTATACGAGAGGCCATCTCGTCAGAAACGTTAGCGAATGTGTTCATTAAAAAAGTGGTGACGAAGCATGGAATGCCATTATCGATCGTATCCGACAGAGATGCCCGTTTCACTTCCCGATTTTGGAAGAAGTTCCATGAAGCTATGGGAACAAGATTGAATATCAGCATGACGTATCATCCTCAAACAGATGGGCAGTCTGAGCGAACTATCCAAACCCTTGAGGATATGCTACGTGCATGCGTGTTAGATTTTGGAGGAAGTTGGGATGATCATCTTCATTTAGCAGAATTCTCTTACAACAGCAGCTATCATTCGAGTATTGGTATGCCTCCATTCAAGATGTTGTATGGTAAACGTTGTAGAACTCCAGTCTGTTGGGGAGAGATTGGTCAGAAAGAGGTTGGTATTCTAGAAGTTGTGCAAGAAACCTCCTCGAGGTTTGATCAAATCAAGGCAAGGATGAAAGCTGCTCAAGACCGTCAAAAGTCTCATGCCGATAAACGACGACGACCGATCGAGTTTAACGTTGGCAACAACGTGATGCTTAAGGTCTTGCCGTGGAAATGTATCATTCGTTTTAGGAAGAGAGGAAATTTGAGTCCAAGGTATATTGCGTCGTTTAAGATCATAGCTCGCGTAGGAGAAGTGGCTTATAAGCTCGATCAACCTGCGGAACTGGAAGGGATTCACTCTCTACCTTTCAAGTTTCTCACTAAAGGAAATGTCTCGTCGACGACACTTCTCACGTGCCGTTAATGGACATAGAGGTGGATGAGCGACTGAATTATATCGAGCAGCCAGTCAAAATTATTGACCATAAGGATAAGCAACTTCTTCAAAAAGTTATTCCATTAGTTAAGGTGATTTGGAAGCATCGGAAGGGATCCGATGCGACATGCGAACCAGAGGAGGAGATGCGTAAGTTCTACTCGCAGTTGTTTATGTAATTGATAGGTTTCGGGGATGAAACCTTTTTAAAATGGAGAGACTTGGAACGTCCTCGTTCCGTTAAATGAATAAATAAAGTATTACGAGCTTATTTTAGTTATAATGTCGTGTGATGTTGTTAAGTTAATTAAATAATATGTAGAGCATGGGTAATATTAATGGGAAGTTATTGGACCTAAGAGTGATAATGGGCCAAAAGCCTTTGGGCTTTGCCTATTTAAACCTTAAAACCCTAGATTTCCATCCTTATCGTTCCATCATCATCATTCCCAATCATTGGCACACATACACACACAACAAAAACCCCCTGGACACCAAATATTCCAAATCCAAATCATCCATCCTAGATCTAGCTCAACCACACCAAAAGGTAAACGATTTATATTCATTCTCGTTTCATTTCTTGATTAAGTTTGATAACAAAAAAGTTAAAGTAAAAAATAACCGATGTATACAAGCTTTAACTAAAGCTAGTAATAACAATAACAAAGGTTTAACACGAATTATAACAATAATAATTGGTGTAAAAGGGTTCAGCGAGACCCGAGTTACAACTGTACGGCCATGAGCAAAGGGACTCGAACTGAAGAGCTTGAAACGGAACCCGGGCCCTAGACGGCTCGAACCAAACCCGGGATGAAACCTCACTATTGAGACGAACCCAAACCAGATCTGCAGATATAGAGATTCGGACCCCGTGGCATGGACGGACATGGAACCTGAGTTCGAGTTCCAGTAAGGGTTTCGGAAAAGAAATTACATCTCGCGCGAACTCAGACAAATCGCATCTCACAGTCGCATAACACGCGAACTCCGACCAGTCGCATCTCATGCGAACTCCGTGCGAAACTCTGATGTTCGAACACCATGCGAAATCCGGTTACGCGAAACCCTCCATGCGAACTTGAAGAATTCGCATAGTTATGCGAAACCCTCCATGCGAAATGATGGACTCGCATCCCGTGCGAATGATTGAAGAAAAGAGGGCGCAGGTGGTGGTGGCCAGAGTTGGAAGGGGTGGCGACGGTGGTGTAGTCGTGGAGTGAGATAAGGAAACCCGAAACCCAAAACCCAAACCCAACCCTTGTCATAACACCGGGGGTCGTCGGAAAGGAGGTGGAGTAGGGAGGATGGCGGCGGTGCCGGCTGGGAAGGAAGGAAGAAAGAAAGAGAAGGTGGGTGAGTGGGGTAGGGTATGGTTATATGGGTAGGGTTAGGTGGGGGTGTTATATAATAATAATAATAATAATAATAATAATAATAATAATAATAATAATAATAATAATAATAATAATAAATCTTTAATAAATATATAATAAATTATTAATATTATGATTCTAGAGGTGTGAACTGACTCGTCTAGAAGTCGTAACCAGCCTCATGCCAAACCAATGAATTACGGGACCTGTTTGGAAACACTTAAACGTAATAGTTCGTTATAAATAGAGAAATTAAAAGGAGTGTACGAACATAAGATAACTTGCAAAGTATTATGTATGTAAATATCATATAAAGTGTGAAAACCATAACTTAAGATGAGTTAGAAGGAGAATTAAAACAATAAGTAAAATGAGGTTAAAGGGTATTAAATAAAGAAAAATACACGTCGGTTTCGGTTAACTTAAAAGGTTAACCCCGTTAACTTAAAAAAAATGAATGACAAGTGATTACAAAGGATTAATGCGTGTATCTTAGTAAACAGTTAGCCGCGCACAACTCAGGAAGGGAATTACTATTAACAGTGAACATTACAGGATCCAGGTGAGTTCTAGCCCCTTTTATGTGTTATGTTTTCGGGGCTGTGTGCATACTACGATGTGTTAGATTAATACACTTACCTTAAATGATAAGTGTATATTAGATATATGTTTGCGTATGAATGTGAATGTTGTGGATTGATTAACTAGTGTTCACTTAGTTGTTATATTAGTTATGATTGAAGGAAGTAGAAAGGAAATGTAACGAAGTAGAATTGTATGGTATGTTAGAGGGAACCGGGCCCTAATAATAACCGAGGTATCTAGGGAACTGGACCCTTATAATATCCAAGGTAAGTAGGGACTAGACTCTGAGGATATCCAAGGTATGTGGGACGTCGGATCCTTATTAATTCCGAGGTATGTAGGGACTGGACCCTTATAATATCCAAGGAATGTAGGGACCGGATCTTTATAGTATCCGAGGTGTGTAGTCAGTAAGAAGTATAAAAGTATGTATGTATGTTTGAGTAATAGATGAACAGTTAAGTATTAATACATATCTTCGGACTCGTATTAGTAAGTAAGTGAACGTAATGTATGTTAACTAACTAGAACTCACTCAGCGTAGCTGAATTTTAGTATGCGCGCAGGCAAGTAGAATGAGACAAGTTGCTTGATGAGGACACGTGGCAATTAGAGGAAGACTGGCATCGCTATGAAGAAGATACCCGTGTCATTTATGTTTTATGTTTAAGACTTATGTTATTTTAAGACAAGATGTTTATGTTATGTATGAATGAATGACTTTTATTTCCGCGAAATGTTTTAATTAACTCTGATTTTTCGAATTATGTGAATGAGTAAATCCAACAAGTGTGAAAGAAGCGCACTCGGGTCAGGGGCCTTACAGTTGAAGGGTGTTGACTGGTCAATTCGTTGAAAACTCGTTATAGGGCAAAACAGACAACAAGTTTGACTATCCGTTTTCTCAAACTTCTGGTCGGATCCAACGTTCAGCCAAGAAAAATTTTATTCTCGTTACGAAATTTTAAGGCTACTAACCAAAACCCGACTTCCGACTCGCTGTTCGGATTCTGGTCAGTACCGACTCGCTTAAATATTTAATTTAACATAACCGGAATTCTAAAGATCCGTTTCGAATGATTCCAGCGGCAGCGAGTTTGTTTTTACTCATATTTTCATATCTTAAAGTTTCAGGTTCGGTTGGTTTATTTTGTTTGACGCGTTAACGGACGATCCGTTTACTTCTTAACCGTTTATTATTGTTATTATTCGCTTGCCTACGAATCAAGGTGAGTTTTATCATTCCCCTATTTTACTATGTTTTCACAAGTTTTGGGGACATGTGCATATTTATTCGTATTTCATATTATCTATATATCTCAAAAATAGCAAACGTGTAATTGTGTGTGATTGGTCAAATATACTTGTTTCTTGCTTACTTGTTTACTTTAGCGCATTCGAAGAGGTCCAACATATTCTCATGATCATGCTCTTGGCCCACGCCTAATCGCTTGGCAACGATCTTATTACTTGCTCATGGTTGATTTATCGGCGCCCGATTCGCTTGGCAATGGTTAATTGACACCTTATTTGCTCATGGTTTGATTTCATAACCGCAATTTATTACGTTTTGCTTATTTCTTTTATTTATTATATTAATATTATATCATTGCAAAAACTGGTGATAATCTCACTCAATATGTGTTGTTGACAAACTCTATTTTCTACGCATATTTAAGTTTCCTTTGAATTGAAGTTTGACGTGAAAAGCACGTCTAGAAAAGACTATAGGGAATTTAACGAAGATTATATTTATCTTGATTGGATTATTTGTTTTAAATTATTTATTTGTGTTGTGAATATTTGTGCACTGTAATTTGAATGAAATAATTAACTTAATAGATATTGTCATTTTATTTATGATAGTACCTTTGAGCTATGAACAATCAGCTCACGCCCCGGCATTTCCGCCTTAGGTTGGGGTGTGACAGTCTCGTCACAGTCAACACCCTCTTGCTGACTCTTCGTTAGCGACCAATCGAGCCTTGTACCATTGTAATGTACCATTGCATCAAATTTATTTGTAAAAAACCAATGGCATCAGATGATGTTTGTGTTTGCAGGTCTTGGAACAAGTTCCCATGTATTGTTGTCCATTAATGCTTGATATTCTTCAGTCATGGCAGCATGCCAATTAGGATTAAATAGAGCTATTAAATGGGAGGCGGGAAGCGGTGAGATGGGCGTAGTATGGAGATTAAGAGGTACTCTCGGTTTTGTGATACCGACACAAGACCTAGTGACCATCGGGTGGTTCAGGACAGCAGATGGCATATTAGATGGGTTAATGGTGGGAGGTGGTGCCAAGCAAGGGCCGGACGAAGCAGAAGAAGTGGATGTGTTGGGTGGTGAGCGAGAAGGGATTTGGGAAGGGCTAGAAGAAGCCGACTGAGATGTGGTTGGGGTGGGAAAGGGAGTTTGGTTTGTGTTAGGTAATGGGCTGTTGGTCACAGGTTGTTGTATAGGTGACAGATTGATGTTTGTTGAAGTGGTAGATAGTTGGGATTTATACATGACTAGGAAAGGGTCAACGTCCAAGAATGAGTAGTTTGATGGTGAGGTTGTTGACACTTGAGAGTATGGGAAAGTGGACTCGTTAAATATAACATATCGGGACTTGATGACCTCCCCGTTGATGGGTCGAGACACCGGTAACCGCAAAAGTTTGCGGGATAACCAAGGAACAAACAACAGACTGATCGAGTAGCAAGCTTATGGGGTCGAGTAGTAGTTGTGTTAGGATAGCACGCGCAACCGAAGACATATACCTCGATCACTAGTGATATGATCCGAAGCTCCCGAGTTCATGAACCATTGACTCTCACCACTGTTGACATTCATTGCTCTCATTGTTTCACCAATTTGGGTCGGTTCAAGTGGATGAAAACCTGCAAAACGTGATTGACCCGTAGGTTGTCCATGTAGTTGATCATGGGGCCGAAGGGCCTGCAATGGAGTGTTGTGTACTCGGTTGGCGTATGAAGGCCAAGTTGGGTATGGTCTGTACCGTATTCCGGATGGGGCGAAGGCCTCCAATAACCTAGCCAGAAGTGTTGTGGCCATTGGATATTGGGTGAAGGTAATGCTTGCCCAGGTCCACACTGATTTGCTACATGATCATTACATATTGGAGTATTTGGCTTTTGTTTGTCATGACTCATGATGGGATAAGATGTATTGTGGAAAGAAATTATAGGAAATCAAATGGATTTATTCTACAAACTGTGGGTTGCTAAAAGGAAAAGAAAAAAAATGGAAGATAGGCTAAGGATCTTAAGCTCGGATTACCTTGTAATAAAATGGATTCAAACGTGCTTCCATTATCTTGGTCAATGGTACATATAGATACGAAGGAGGTGTTTTAAGAGCTAACTTAGCTACTACAATGGAAAGGAAATAAATACATAGTAACTGCAACTTTAACCAATAATATACACAATAATTATACAAAATAATATACAACTAATAGTTTATTAACCCTATACGACACGGGTGGAAATATTGAAATTATCTAATAAACACATGTAATTTATAGGACAACATAAGTTGTTATATGTTTTTCGGGATGACAGCATACTTTAAGTTGCAAATAATATTGGTATGAAACAAATGATTGTTAAACATAAAGATAAACCAAAATAACATTAAAATTGCAATCTTTAGAAACATAATCAATAGTTGAAAATGTAAAATTCATAAGCTACTAAAGACTTCCTTATAAAACCATATTTCTTGTTTTATTTGTAACTTTACCTTCCTTGTCTAATATAAGCATTTTAACATCATATCTACTCTTCACTCTTGATAAAGCTACATAAAGTTGTCTATGTGTAAACACCGGGTCTCTTAGATATATGTCAAATCTTGCCAGAGACTTACCTTGACGTTTGTTAATGGTCATTGCAAAATAATCTGCAACTGGAAACTGCCTTCTTTTTAATTTAAACGGAAATTTCTTATCTGAAGAGGTTAGACCACTACGAGTTATATAAGTGTGATAACCATTATTAGTACCTGAAATAACTTGAACTTCAATAAAACACCTACCAAAATTAATTACTTGCAATCTAGTTCCATTGTACAATCCGTTCTTCTGATTAATATTCCTTAGTAACATTATTGGCACACTGACTTTTAGAACCAATCTATGGATAGGCAATATAGACATTTTTAAACAGTTTAGGAAATCCAGCTAGTGTAAAGCTGGAGGGCCAACAGTATCAGACTAATCTATACTATCAGAACTGAGGTATTCAACTTATTCTCCTGGAATAACACCAAAAATTTGTCATTAATGTCTCACACAACCTCATTTAAAGGTTCAATACAACATACCTAATATGCAATTAACGCTAAAAACATGGTTTAATCAAATGTGAATAATAAAGGAAATTAATTGTAATCAAATGTAGTAGGTTTAAAAAAAATTGTTCCAAACAACATACATATATTATACCTATATTACTTGATGTTGCTGGCATACAATCTTATATAATATTTGCGGCTTGATGTTCTTTACCACCACATAATCGATTATTAATAAATGATGAAATTGGATAAGTAACAGCATAGTTATCTGTAATAATAATAAAAAACAATGAAAATCCATATAAATAATGTACTGATTTATAGATGCAATTAATTACCGAACAAAATAAGAGAATTGTTAAAGCCATTAAGCTGTTTATGTAAATAAAAAAGAATTGTTTATGTAATGTAAATATAATCTAAAACTTTAAATTGTTACCAAATATAAAGAATTAAGTCAATTATTATTAAAAAAAACACATGCTTATGGTGCGTTTGGTTTTTTATAACAATACAGTCAAGTATTTAATTAATTACTTTTTATTTTTTAATTAATTTTGTATGAGTCTGAGTAATTTTGGTCTTGCTGATTTTTATTTACTATGCTTATGAAAAATTTAGTTCAAATTTAAATATATAAAAAAAAGAATTGGTATGATCCCATATAAAAAATCAAATAGCTGGTTTTTTTATATGGACTAAATCTAAATTTGTGAATTTTATTGCCAACTGTGGAAATAACATAAATTGAGTAAACTAAATATAATTAAATAAATTATAAAGAAATATCTTTGCTGCTCTAATTAACATAAACTGATTCATATATACATGTTAATTAAACACACGTATTTTAATTGGCTTTAAGAAAAGAAAATAGTATTGGATACATGAATTATGTTTCGTATCATTTCAAAAATAAAAAATACAAAAAGGAAATTGTGTAAACATACATTCAATATTATTAAGAATCTGATTATCTAAAAAGTATAATGTAGTTTAGAATAACTATATTAAAATCGTTTAATCGTCTGTTACAAGTGCCTAATTTATAGTTAATAACAAATTAATTTTTATTTACTTTATTTTGATGCCAGTAGATTGTATTTGTTGATGTAAGGTTTATCTTGAAGATAATAATATAACAAAATAAATTTAAATAAACTATAGTGTATTAATGCGTTTAAAATAAACTGCTATCATTCAAAATGCTAGTCAGTGGTTCTCTTGCATTGAAACGGCACGTTTACAAAAAAATGCACTCTTAAAAACAATTAAAGGGCAAATAAAAAATATCAAAATGACTAACCGTCTGAATTACTCCTCTTATTGGAAGACGTTGATTGACGAAAATTACGTTTCTTTGATTGTGAAGACATTTGTAATAGATATAGTATGGTTAGCATATGAAAAGGATAAACAACAAAAATATAAAAAACCGAAACTTATAGAGCATGATGTTTCAATTTTGTTGACTTAATGAAAGATTTTAGTATATAAAACAGAAAAATTAGAAAACCGGGACAACAAATAGTATTAACTTTAGTGACAACCATAGCTTATTTATATTGGGTGTTCATATAAATATTAAATACATGGAAATTAGAAATATTACACCGAAAACAACAATAACATAACTTACCTACTGGATATCAAGACTGTTAGTACTTGAATTGACATAGATGATTAGAAATTCATTTATGTAAAAGTGTCTAACGTACCAATATCGTGTATTGCATATGAATCAATAAAAAGGTGTAAATTTATGGTTGCGTTAATTTACTAAAAATGTAAATACATTTGTTAAAATACTTATGGTTGTGTTAATTCACCTATCCATGCTCAAGTAATCCAAAAATTGCATTTTGATAATTATTTGAATATTTATGGTTGTGTTAATTTACTAAAAAACGTAAATACATTTGTTAATTTAATTCCATGCCATTTTTGTGGCTTAATTTTTTATAAAGAATGGTTGAATTGATTTAAAACACCACAAAATGCATATACTAATTTATGAATATCCAATGCAGTTATATTATTATATGAATTAAACAAACATAGTTATTATTGTAGAACAATTTTGATGGGTGGAAATATTTAATTTCCAAGAAATTCTAACAATACATTTTAGTTTTGAATTATTTAAATTTTAAAAAATTCTAAGAATGCATAGTATATATGGAATTTATGGGAATTGACTAATAAAAAGGAGACAAGTGTCCAAAAACCTTATTGCTTTGATAGTGCAGGTAATTAGAACTTTTATATTTTGGTGGCTAAAAAAACATAGAAAACCATTAATATTGTTTCTTTTAGATATTTAGCCCCTTTTCAAACGTGTAAATATAAAACTGAAAGTTGGTCTGTTTGTATAAAAATATAATTATCTTTTTATTTTTATTAATACTTTAAAACACTATTAAAATGCATTTGTTTAGTCATCTTTTCTAACTATCTACAAAAACGCAAACAAAATTTAAGATTATTTATAAAATCTATACATGTGTATGTGTATTGCATGTATACATATTTTCTACATATAATACATGTATAGGTAAATGTTTTAAACTTAAAAATATAAAATGTATACAAATTTGTATAAACTAGGAAGGTTTAATTTTTATTTTTTTATTAGGAATATCAAATGACTGTTAACAAAACTCAGAATAATCAATAAAGATACAACCTTTTCTTATTTTTATATGCAATTTAATTATAACTTAGAAAATATATATTCGATTATTGATATTCAACCTTAAGATCTCGATAATTAGTTTAGTCATGAGTAAATCGACTCAGTTTAAGTCGAGTTGATCTTATGTTTTCATATGCATATGCAATGTAACGCTTTTAGGTGTTTGTGTTTCATATATCTCTTAAAGAGCCTTTTGGCAAGTGGTACTTAAGTTATGGCGCTTTGACTTTCCACATGAAAAGGGTTCAAATCTCACGGATGTAAAAAAAATGTAATTTGAGTTGACTTAAACCCAAATTCGAGTTTCGTATTATTATTATTATTAACAATTAGCTTTTAACCCGGCGCGTTGCGACGGGAAGGTCGGTAAAACTCAGACGGTGTTAAAACCCAACTGTTGAGTCGGTAAGTCGATGCGAATTCGATCTGTAACGTACGTTATTGTACTGGAATTAAAACCAAATATAAAACAAAAAAAACTATATAAATTGAGGTGGACCAATGGGGTGATGTCGATCGATAAAACTCGAGCGCTGGTAAAACCCAACCATTTTCAATACCGGGTGTTGAAACGGTAAGTCTACGGGAATTCGGTCGATTTCTGTCACGTTAGTTATAATACCAGAACTGAAAAAAATTGACGTTCGATCGGTCTCCGCTATGTATGTTATGATGATTGAACTAAAAAACAAAAACAAAATTTGCGGGTCAGTTCGGTGCCGCCAAGTGACCCAATAGGGCACTTGCGGCACCAAACTTGTCATTTGTAATAGTATAATAATTATGCACTTTATTACTATTAGAAAGTAGGCTACTCATTTTGACCCGGATCCATTTCAACCTGAACCAAAAAACCCTTTTTTATATGAACTATTTCAACCCTAACCCATTATGACTCGACCCAACCCGTTTGGCCCCGTAGTGAACTAAAACCGAACCAAATTGAACATGTTCTGATCCAGAACCCTACCGATTAATTTGTTTGCTGACCCGTAAATTTCAACTGAACCATTGTGACCCTTTTAGTATGAATTTCGAGGGTAGAAGCGCAATAACTAACGTTATTTTGTAAAGGGTGTAATTAAACAATAAACGAGAGTTGAAGGTGGGAATAAAAAATATAGTGAAAGTTAGGGCACAAATATCATCTATCTTCATCCCCACGCTAAACCCCTTCCTATTCAATACAAACACCAAAACCCTCTTTTCTTCCAATTTCTCATCACTGAATCTTCGTAACCCAGTTTCTCTAATGGCTACGAGAAAGCTCGTCCGAGACTTTATTCTCTCTAAACAGCTGCTGTATCCGCCTCTTCGAGCTTACAAACAGGTACCATATTTTGATGCTTTTCATCATTTGATTTGGGTTTTTGGTTTTGATGCTTCAAATTTGATGTTTTTGATAATTGATGGGTTGATAATGCTTAATTTGATGTGGGTTTTTGGTTTTGATGCTTAAAAGCTGATGTTTTTGATAATTGATGGGTTGATAATGCTTAATTTGTTGTGGGTTTTTGGTTTTGATGTGTTCAAGGTTTCAACGTCAGCTCCGAGGTTTAGACTAATTGGTGGTGCGAATGGGAACTTGATGTATCGTGAGTTCAGCGTGTTTAAGGAGTTTTCTAACAAGATTAAAGGTGAAGTGAATAGGTATGTTCTTTGCGTTGAATAGTAGTAGGTAACAAAACACGGTATAGCTATACGAATTTTGCCGAAATTGGTTAGGATTTGTTACGGTAACTAGGATAAATTGGAAAAATACGTTGGTAAATGCGCGGAATAGTGGTGGCATTTGTATAGCTTATGATAAAAAAAAATACTTATTTTGAAATGGCGTGTAGTCGGTTGGTAAAACACACGGTGCCGACGTAACAAATAAATTTATTAACAGCGGTTGGTCGTTATCGGGTTACGGCACCGGAACAAAACCAAAAAATAAATTTTTAACGGCCAAATGTAGCAAATTTATATATTTAAAACAAAAAAATATATGTGCTTTACACGAAAGGAAAAAATTAATTCATCAATGGCCAACCGCAACATATTTATATATTTAAAACAAAAAAATATCTGTGCGTGATAGCGGTGAACCTAAATGGTAAACATAAATTAGCAAGCCCCCATAAAAACGCATATTTTTTTTAAGAAACATTTTTTAATTAAAAAAACATATAAAAGAAAAAAGGTGGCTGACATGGCACCACCACGAGCCGCCACGCCGCCCAATCAAATTATTGCGCTTCACCGGCATCCTAAATTATATAGATACAGTAATTGCATTTGTTTGTTATTGAAGTTAGCAACATGAAAACCTAAGATGTAAAGTTTTGATTTTATTACATAGTAGAATGGATTGCGATAGTTAATTATAATAGAAATGTTTTTTTACGATATCACAATATTATTTTTGCTTAGTTATAAATTAAAAATTCAATATGTCTGTAGCATTTGCAACGCGGAAACAATCTTTCCATAATATTAATTTGCCTGGTTTCAGAAACCAGGAGTTTAAAAAATTTGTAGAAGAGTTGAAGGGAAAAACCGAAGAGCTTAAAGGACACGCCGCCCAATCAAATTATTGCGCTTAACCGGCATCCTAAATTATATAGATACAGTAATTGCATTTGTTTGTTATTGAAGTTAGCAACATGAAAACCTAAGATGTAAAGTTTTGATTTTATTACATAGTAGAATGGATTGCGATAGTTAATTATAATAGAAATGTTTTTTTACGATATCACAATATTATTTTTGCTTAGTTATAAATTAAAAATTCAATATGTCTGTAGCATTTGCAACGCGGAAACAATCTTTCCATAATATTAATTTGCCTGGTTTCAGAAACCAGGAGTTTAAAAAATCTGTAGAAGAGTTGAAGGGAAAAACCGAAGAGCTTAAAGAAGTGACTGAAGATCTAAAAGTTAGGTAATTTATACCCCAAAAACTTTTTAAAGTTTGTAGTTTTAGCTTTAGTTGCTTATAGGCTGAGACATACTGTTGTATGTCAAAGCTGGGCCGACACTTGTATTGAAGGCCCTGAGATGGTGAACTGGCGAATGCAGAACGAAGCAGACAACTGAGCAGCTTTACAAGCATGTGGATGGCGTGTGGACTGAAGCTGAAGCTACAGCAAAAAAGGTTCCATTTTAATCACTTTTCAAATATTTAATTATCATAATTATATCTTTCACGTGAAAATATTAATACAGACATTGCGATCATGTTTCAGGTATCTCAGAATCTCAAGGAAAAAGTTTCTGCTGCTACAGATGAGGTATGCTATCCTTTCGTTTTAAAAACATTTATGCTTCTTTGCAAGATTAGTTAACGAGTCTGTTATTCTTGATTTATTATTTAACAGGTGAAAGAAACTATAGGAATTGGGAAGCAGGAGTCCTCAAAATCCTCCAGCTCAGCACATAGCGATGCTTCTGCAGCAAAAGATGGGAAGACTGGTGAACAGTCAGCCAGTGGAGAAGATAAGGAACAGCAATATGCGTATGCTGAGTCAGCACAAACGATATTTAACAAGGTTCGGTCTGGTGTTTCTTATTCCTATCAAAAGGCCAGAGATGCAAAGGTTCTTGATTTGGCCAGAAAGGGTATTGAAATCGTGAAAGACGAGTTAAACGGTAACTCGAGTAAGAGGAAACGGGCAAAAGCTGCATCTGCAACTGCCTCTACAGCTAATGTTGAGAAAAGTACTAGAACAGATCTTACTATTGTGCCTGTTAAACAGTCTGTATTTAGCAAGAAATGGGAGGCTTTTAAGGCGAAAGTAATAGTTTTTCATTTTTAGCTCTTATTGAATGACTTTTAGTATCTATGCGTTTTCTAATTGAATTTATTTGTTATGTTAGATGCAAGTTAATCCAATTTTTAAGCGAGTCAGTGACGCTAGTGAACCTGTCTTGAACAAGAGCCAGGAGGTATGAAAATTTATCAAATATCAAATATACTATTTTATGCTGACATGGCAATTTGGGTGGTTTGGATAATGTCCCAATGGGCTACTTTCTTTTATTTGACCTCTTTACCTTTTTTTTTACCCTATTGCATGCAGCTAGTGTTTTAACTGTTTTTTTGGTTGTTCATGACTGATATATTTTTCAAATGAGACTTTCAGATTGCAGAAGATATGCGTGAAAGATGGGAAACTAGTGATCATCCTGTAGTTCATAAAATTCAGGAGTACGCTTAACTTCTTTTTTCTGCTTATTTTATATATTTTTCAAATCTCGCATACAAAGCTTTTGGTTTTATGATTCTGAGTGGATGATATGGTTTCCCTTTTTTGCAACAGTATTAATGAGAGTGTTTTTAGAGAGACGGATGCTGCAACGTCTTTTAAGGAAATTCGTCAGCGTGACCCGTATGATGATAGTTTCTCCATTTTTTTTGAGTTTTTTTATAACCCGTTAAATGATTTACGTTTATGTTTATTATTTTCAGGTATTTCTCTTTACCTGACTTCGTATCAGATGTTCAAGAAATTGTGAAACCCGTTCTCAAGGCCTACATTAAAGTAAGTTTGAAATTATATTAAAGGGTAAATACCATAAAAACAATATACTTTCTTAATTTGCGCGAAGAAGTTAGTCGGCCTAGTTGTCAAAAACACATTTAAGTCCCTCAACCTATTTTTGATATAATAAAGCAATGAAGGCCAAAACATGTCGAAAACGCACGGAAAGTTTCTTTACCTAATTTGGTATATTAAAGTTTCTAAAGTTTTCAATAATACACGAAAAGTCTCAACCTGATTTTGTCCTTTATACATAACTGATTTATGGATTGGGTCCTTTAAAAAGTCTACTTTCATTCGTGGTCTTTAAAAGACAAAGTACCTCGCTTTCTGTCCTTTACACTAACGGCCATCCAAAAACCCAATTAAGTCTTAGCATGTGACAAACATGTGATGGGCATAATAGTAATTTCAAACCCCTTGTTTTTTGATAAAAGAAAAAAGACTCTAGGAATACATTAAAGTGGGACCCTACTTCTCCCCTCCCCAACAACCTCGTCCCTCATCCCAACACCTTTCCCATGGCAGACTCCTCCCACCACCACAAGCCACCATACCCTCCGTCTTTGTCCTTCACCACCCTCATTTGCTCGCGACCACCACCGGCGGCCACCTAAATCCTATGTCTCTCCCCTCTCACCCACTCACAAACCCTAGAATAGAACCATCACCACCATCTCTTGCATCACCGCCTCCATTGTTGACATCACCTGCAACCATCACCACCATCTCCGATTGATGAAAAGGGTTGGTGAAAGGTAATGTCCTGAACCCTAACAAATGTACATTTTCCGCAATCAAATCAATTGGTTGTGAACAATTCTCGTCGTCGGTGATTGACGACCAAGTATCTTGGCACTAACGCGATTTAAATCGTCAATTTCTGGTTCTAGTCAACAGTTATTGATGACCAAGAAAACGGCCATAAACGCCCTTTTGAATGAGAGTTAATACATGGAGCTACGGTGGCTCTGCGTGGCTAAATTTTAGTGGTGGCCAACCGTCGGTAGGATCCCAGGCAACGTAGGAAGATCTCATTCTTAGGAACCCTAATTTTGGAAGAGTTCGTATTTGGGAACGAAATGGTTACTGTATTCATCAGGTCAAAAGGATGGACTTGCACGCCTTATTTTTCGGGTCATAATTTATAGGTGGTTGTGGACTGGTGGTGGTGTATAGAGAGAGTAAGGGGAGAGAGGTAGTAGAGAGTGAAGAAAGAAATATCATAAAATATATTATTATTATTATTAATTATTAATTATTTAAATACATTTTTTAGTGTTTTTACATATATTAATAATAAGGGGTTAAAATTACAACCTATCACATGCTAGGGCTTAACTGGGGTTTTTAATGGCCGTTAGTGTAAAGTACAGAAAGCAAAATACTTTGTCTTTCAAAGGACAGCGAGTGAAAAGGACCCAATCCATAAATCGGTTATGTTTAAAGGACAAAATTTGTAATTCTGTCAAGTATTTAAACTTATCTTTTATGCATATACTTTTGAAAAAAAAAACTAAAAAATATATGTTACATCTTTAAATCGTTAAATATTTGAAGTGACATTCAACATTTTGCAAAAAAGTAAATTACACTATCTTAATTTGACTAATGTAAGTGGTATCTAGTCATTATTTTAGTTTCTTTTTCAATGAGTGCAAGACAAGGTTTAGTTAATTTATTATAGCTCGAGGGACCTTTCTATGTATTTTTGACAAATTTAGGGACTTGAAAATAAAACAGCATGTTGGTTTTTTCATGGCTTTAACTCTTCATTAAGCGGTTTGAATTTTTCCATTCAATAAGCTGTCTGGTTTTGGTTTTATTTATCATGTGACGGTTTGTTTACAGGGAGAAACCGAGGTGCTGGAGAAATACTGTGCCCCTGAAATAATTGAGAGATGTAAAGCCGAACATAGTGTTTGTGAGATGCAGGGCACCTTTTATGATAACAAGGTAAAAAGATTAATCGCTTTTTTTTTTGGTTTAAATACTTGTCTAACGCACAAAAACAGAACAAACACGGTAGATTTTGCTAAGTACTCTACTTTGTGCAGATATTACATATATCCGAAGTCGAAGTAAGAGAAACCAAAATGATGGGTGACAGTCCGTTGATTATTGTCGGGGTATGCACCTTTTTTAAATCCAATAATAATAATAAAAAATAAAATAAAGTTTCTACTGAGTTGAGGTAACTTTGGTTGTACAGTTTCAAACGCAGCAGGTGTATTGCGTACGAGATAGACTTGGTGAAATTACCGAAGGAGGCAAGGTAATCAATCTATTTCATGTTTATGTGCGGAGAAAGTCATGCTATGTGGTTGACTTTGGCTTTGATCTTGACCTTGACTTTGACCTTGGTTGTCGATGATTTGACTTTGTAGGATACTATCCACACAGTTCATTATTTATGGGCAATGCAACTTTGCGAGGCAGATGATGGTACACATGTGCCAGTTTGGAAGCTAAGAGATATGCAACAAGTTGGCATTCGCGCGCTCATTTGATCAAAAAAATGGTCCTGTTGATGCTTGTTTTTTCCCCCAATCGTTGCATTGAATTCGTTCGGCTGCTGACAAGTTTTGTTTTTAAATATATTTTTGTTAACTTCCGTTGATTATAGGAATGAAATCAAAACATGAGTTCCTGCATTTGTTTTTTCTACAAATGTTATGATTGTAGTAGATTTTGACTTGAGCAATTGCCTCATTGAAACTTAGTAGCAAAATAAGGTCTTATTGATGAGAATATGCTAGCTGAAGATGTAAATGTTGTAAAGTTCAGCTTATGATTGTTGGTAACTTGATTTTAAAAAGCGGATAGAAAATGCGTTGAGGGGGCGCTTCGTTAAACTGGTAAAAATTTTGGGTGTGTAGCAGGATGATAAGGCGCACCGCTTATTTTTAAAAAGATCTCTTGACTCGAAAGGTATAATGGACTGATGGTATATTTTCTTGAGTGCTAACGGCCATTACCTAGAAGTTTTGAACCTGAGACCTTTTGGCTATCTTTCAATTGTTGTCGATATAGGATATTCATGATCCAGTTTGACTAGTTTTGATGAAGGTTTTACGTTGAAATTTTAACTATTGGTTTCGAAAAACAATGAACCAAAGTAAACTAGCAGGTTGGCTAGGTGCATGAGACCAGCTGGTTTTATTGGTTTGGTGGCTAAACGTGTTTGCTGTGACGATATGAAGCGATTTTTATAGTTTCTTTCAAATCGATAGTTCGTATTAAAAATTTTAAAATGTTAAAAATGCTTCATGATTATAATAAATATCCTAACTACATGGCAAAAAAATGGTAAAAAAAGAAAGTAACAAACGGTCAGTAAAACGAGTAATTAAGGACTAGTTTTGTTCACCGTGCCAATTCTAAGTTTCAAACTTGAATGAACCATCAAAACATAATTGTGAAAGGAATTGCTCGGATCTTAGACTAACCGACTTATTTCGGTTTGAGCGACTCGGTCAGTTTAACCATTTTCAAACAACCCTAATCAACGATCATGGGGTGTGGATTGTTAATATTGTAACTAGTTTAGTGGTTATTTAACATCAAAACCTAAGCTAAGGACTTGTAGTATAGCGGTACCAATATGTTATGCAAAGTGCTTCTCCTTATGAGGTTAAGGGTTCGAGTCCCATGGAGGAAAAAAATGTGGATTTAGAAGTACAATCAGCCACATTTCAAATCAATCACTTCAAACACTATCGTTTTGTCATGTTTTTATTCCAACCAATGATGTGATTATAATTATTCAGTATCTCATAATCCCTTTCAAAACACAAGCTGATGACGGACTATTGTCTTATTCTTCATTTGCATGTTGACAAGAAAACAAATATTCAACAAATTTCATACCTCCGCCGTCACAGCAGATCCTACACTCGCAACAGTTTCGGTCAACAAATCATGCAGCTTCCTCGTCTCAGCCGCAACACACTCCCGATCAAACAACGCAGACACAACCGCCACCCCTTTAAGATTCACCACCCCCAACTCCATCACAGACCGTGCATTTGTCAGATTTATGCCGCCAACAGCCACCACAGGCAGCTTTGAAGCCAAACAAATGGTTTTCAAACCATCCAACCCTATGGTGCGATTATTAGCTTTTGTGTTGGTCGGGAACACACCTCCCGACCCTATGTAATCAGCACCATCAGCCCATGCTTTTAGAGCCTGCTCTGGCGTCTTGCATGATACCCCAATGATTTTGTCAGGCCCGAGAAGGGCTCGGACCGTGTTGACTGGCATGTCTGATTGACCCACGTGGACCCCGTCAGCATCGCAGGCCATTGCAATATCCACCCTATCATTTATCAGTAACGGGATGTTGTGGGAGTGACAGATTTCAAGACACGCCTTGGCTGCTTCTAGAAACTCTCCAGTTTCAGCATCTTTTTCCCTGAAACAAGTAACAAAATAATTTATTTGTTGAGGATAATAACATAAACGAAAAGGGTAAAAAGGTAAACCTTAGCTGCACAATGGTGGCACCTCCTTCAATGGCGGATTTAACTGCATCTGTAATGGAATGACCCCATCTTTTATTCATCCCCGAATCCGTGACAGCATATAAGAACAGATCATTTGGATCAAATAGTTGCGTTCTGTTTGACTTGTTCCTCTTTAGCTTAAATAAGTGGTCAAAAGGGCCCTGAGGCCCGGTTCCAATACTTATAGTTTTGCCATATTCCAGTGCAGTCTCAACGTATCTTTTTGCTACCTTCATTATCAAGTTTATAAAGAATATAAAATTGAATATAAATTTCACAAATAATTATATAATAAAATACCTTAACAGCTGATAACATTGAAGAACCCTTTGCCAACTCAGCAGCTATACATGATGCCATAGTGCAACCAGTTCCATGAGTATTTCTACTCTGTATTCGTGATGAGCGTAGCTCATAAAAATCTTTACCTGCATCATCAATATATAATAAAGTACATAATTAGCTACCACAAATAACAAAAAAATGATGTTAAAATAGATTTTATAAATAATATACCATCAAAGAATATATCTACTGCGTCTGAGGAAGAAGGGAGATCGCCACCTTTCACTAGAACATTTCTAAAAAATTTGAAAATTTTACTTTGGTCATAAAAAAAAGCAAGACTAATGTTGACTAACGCACGGTTTAAAAATTACCGTGGTCCCATATCATGTAAAGATTTTGCTGCAGTGCGCATGTCATTCACTGTTTCTAACTGCAGGCCACCAAGTAAAATAGAAGCCTCTTTTATATTTGGGGTCACAATGTCTGCCATAGGAAGAAGATCTTGCCTGCAAACAGTAAAAAAGTCAATGGACAGATTGAACTAGACAGTAAATAAATGTGCAAAACGAATCTTACTTAAACGTATCCAGTATTGAAGAACCAGCAAGCACATGTCCACTAGTAGACACCATGACTGGATCAACCACTAAAGCTGCCTTTAAAAAGTTAGACTGAGTCAACTCAGAAGCAACATATTAACTTAAATGAATGTGTCATAATACCTTGAACTGGAAATTGCTTTAGACTATCATGAAGAATCTTCACCATGGCGGTTGATGGAAGCATGCCGGTCTTCACCTAATTAGATATTATAATCATTATCGTCAATGTTTACGACCAAAACAACATATTACAAGTTTACAACAAACTTACAACATCCACTTGCATATCCGACAGTACAGACTTCAACTGTGCTGCAACAGATTCCTCTGGAAGAATGCTCACATCCTAATAAGAAGCAAAATAAATCATACTAAAACTTGAAAGAAACATATAGTGAAATGCAGTGTTGAACCTGGACCCCGAGAGTGTTCTGTGCAGTAACAGCTGTGATCACAGTGGAACAAAAGGCTCCACGTGCAGCACACGTTTTAAGATCGGCTTGAATTCCTGCACCGGCTCCAGAATCAGAGCCAGCCATGGTCAGAACATGTGGGATTTTGTTACTACTGGAGCCATTTGTGATGGTTAAAGTTTTCTCCTCCGGCATTGCGTTGATCGTCAAAGCAGCAAATTGGTCAAACGCGTGCCTGCTACCTTGATTTGAGCTGAATACTGTGCATATCTGCGGTTAGCGACCATATAAATGCAGTTATTTGTAGCTACCAACTAACTGATTACAAACCTAGTACCAATTTATGTTATGGTCACATGGAATATCATTTTAGGTATCACAAACAATACAGCTTTCCAAAGTGATTATTACTATTTGAAGAATTATAATTAGCGGAGCTGCTCAATTAAAGGTTGATTAATTATTGAGCCCGAGGTCGATAATTCAATAATAATTAAAAAGAGTGTATGTATGTATGTATGTACCTTGTGGTGATGGGGAATGGAAATGGAGGCGGTGCTTGAAGTTGAGAGGAAGAAAGCCATATAATAATAATAATAATAATAATAATGAGTAAAGTCGAATAAGTCAGGTCAGCCACGGGAATAACATGCTCTACACTTGTGTGAACTTTTAACACTATTTATGCTACTTTCTTGTATCTAGGCTATTATACTCTTTGAATTTAGATACAAATGTGTATTCATCGGTAGATTTGGAGAAAATAAGGTTGTCTACGGGATTGTGAAACCCGTCGACTTCGACAAGAACATTCCAAAGACGGTTTTTGAATTACCCCAAAAGTCGCTTTATCGACGGGTTTGTTTTAAATCTTGCTGGAGAAGACGGGTTACAAACACGTGACTATTTCTGATTGGTATTTAAGAAACCATCGTCACGAATACCATGTCGACGTATGCGACGAGTTTGTAAGAGACGCTTCTAGAATTTAAGAAAAAATGAAGACATTTAGGGTGTGTTTGGCAAAACTAGCTCGTGGTTGTTAGCTGGTGGCTGGTAGCGTTTTAGATATATTTAGGTGTTTGGTAGAGTAATCGGAACTTTTAATAAAACTAGTAGGGCGCCCGCGCGGTGCAGCCGAGTGCGCGCGCAACCTAACATCAACCGCATAATCAGTGTCGGTATGTGATTCACTTGATAATAGTGCACAGATAACCCGAATGCAGACGCGTAATTCGTGCAAAGGTAGTAAGCGTGTAACCGATGGCGAAAATCAAGAAACAAAACTGAAATATACAGTAATTTCAAATAGATAATTTTTTAAACCAACCTCTTTTAATCTAAAACCCTTTCCGATCTGGCACCGTTTTAATCTAAAACATATTATGACCTGGCCACTTTCGACTCAAAACCGTACCAACACAAACTGAACCAAATTAACCCTTTTTGTATCGACTCGTTCCGACCTTAATATGGTCTTACACATGACCCGAGCTCGTATAACTTGACTTAGTGCCAATCATAACCGGCAATTACGTAGTATGCTAATTTTTTAAAGTTCAAAAAGTATAGCAATATGATACTCAAATTAAAGAGAATAAAATGTTCTTTTTTTATGAAGTAATTTGTTCAAAAAAAATATTAACGTGTAAAAAAGTTACGGTCTTTGTTAGTTTTGAATAAAGGTGAAATATGTAATTATTATATAAATTTACAAAAATTGATGAAAGTTTAAATACTAAACTTGTAAATTAAAATGTAAATGCTTCTAGTTTTTCTCAAACTAGTAATAGTAGCTTTTAGAAATAGAGTTTTTTCTCTAAACTTAAAAGCTTGAAGCTTTTTCAATTAAACAAAGCTTTTTATTAAGGATAAGCTTTTTCTTAAAAGCTTAAAGCTAAAAACTCCTAAAAGCTCTTTACCAAACATACCCTTAAAAAACATTTCTACTCAAAAGGGACATTTTGGAATTTTCCCTAAAATTTAATATTTACTTTCTTATAAAAACTAGTTTTTTAAGGCTTTTATATAAAAATGGACCAAAATCATCAACATAGGCTGGACGGATGAGTTCCGGTCTTGGGACGGCAAGATTCATGTTAGTGGAACCAATATAACCACATTTAAATGCAACCCCGCTCATCATGTTAGGCCAACTTAAGTGGATCTAATATTTGTAAGTTGTAACGACATTTAAATGCAACCCCTTAGGTTTTGAGCTTAAGTATTTTTCTACAAATTGGAGGTCTCACCTCCACAAACTAACATTGTTGTTTTCCTAGTACCCTCGGGCTTAAAGCCCTTGGGTCCTCTAACAAAGCTCTTGCTTTTTGTAGCTTGTTTCATAACCCAACAAGAAGAAACCGACTTCAAACAGTTAAACAGATCTGAAAGGAGGAGAGTCTTGAAACGAGCTCACCCCAACATCAATGAAAATATGAATTTGCTTGAAAGACCATTTGAACACACCCGTGAAAGAAGACGTAAATGAAGAAGTAGTTGAAAAAGGTGTCTCCATGATCTTACGAGAAACTTGCTTACGATAAAAGGACACATGTGGGCTAACCAATTAACACTAAAGAAAGATGATGTAAGGACAACCACAAAACTGATTAAATATAAAAATTAGACATAACTTTATGGTTGGTCCCTAACCTTTTCCCAAATTGCATGCTTGATCCCTAAACTTAATTAGTTACACGCGCGACCCTAGTATTTATAAATTTACTAGCTTTTGAACCAGTGTATTACACGGGATTTGTCAAATGATAAAAAGTAAATAAGGTCTTATTTTAATTATGATTCTCATGTTACTTATGAAATTATTAAAGTTGTGTAGTTGATCAAATCTAAGGTATGAAAATGATATTTAACTCAATAATAAATAAAATCCAAACTATGTTATAACTCAATTGACAAAATGGTTTTGACTCATGACCCATAGATAGCAAGAATGAATGAGATGAGAGATTAGGAATTAGGAGGACTGTAGGCTCGACACCTAAGCTTTAACAATTTCTTTTATTAGTATTGTAAGATAAGATTACTAAGGAGACCGGATGCATAAATTTTGTAACTATACGGTGGTCCTCGATAATGATAATCCCACACCCTTGTTCTTCCCCACATTTCTTCTTTCTCTACCACACCTTCTAGTTAACAGGCCGTCAGCCACCATCACCAAAATCCACCTCCGATCCAGGCCTTGCAACGTATTAAGCTCAGTGCCCCTCTTCAATAGCGTTCACCTGCTAACAAAATCCCGGGGTCCGGTTTGATATTCAACTTCAATAGATGTGGGCCGATCTTATCATACATCTTCGTTTCGATCTAGATACGATCCAACACACACTCCGGTAAGTGGTTTCTCTCTACATTCTATTCTATTGTTGCCGCTCGACTTTTGTTTCGCATTTTCTTACAAAATTCGGCATTCATACAACTGCTAGTACTCATTTTATGTTTCAATTTAATATCTAGCCTCAAATTCATGTCGATCTGGAACTTGGCCGGAGAAGCTAAAGTGGAAGGGAAGAGGTGGCGGTGGCTGTGAAAAATAATGCCGGAGAAGAAAATGGAAGTAAGACTTCAAGGGCCCATGAACAACACCATTTACTTTTATTTGGTTTAGTAATTATAGAAAACCAAACTAAGACTTTATAAAAGAAGCCCAACCTTCAAATTATTATAAAATGTAAACATACATATTTGCTGAAAAACTTAAAATCAAATTTATGTAAAAAGAAGCCCAACACTACATCTTATGAGTCGATAAAAAACTATAAACCAACGTATCTATTACATGCCCTTTGATTATCGTATATTTCCTTAAAAGCCCCTCCTTCTTGAACCCAATATTATCAACACCAGTAAACGCTTGCAACCTTATTATCTCCGGGAAGTCCATCAACACCTGCTTCACCGCCATCTTCACCGCTGCGGTCGCAATCCCTTGGCCCCAGTACTTTGCGGCCACACCATACCCGATATCCGCCTTATGTCCATCATCATAGAAAGTTGACACGAACCCGCTAGAGTGATCATCTATGCATATTGACCGGCGCCAACGATGGGGCATGCATACGTCCCTGATGAAAGTCAACGCTTCGTCTCGGGATTTAAGTGTTTCCCACCTGAGGAACCGGGTTACCTGCTCGTCGCCAGCGAATTGGAGGAGGTCTTCGGCGTCGGAGAGTCTGAATGGGCGGAGGGTGAGGTTGGTGGATGAAGATGAAGGTGAGGGGTTCATGGTGGAGTTGACGTTGGTGTGGAGCAGGTTGTTATAGTGCATTTTAGCGATTTTTAAATGAAGATTATTGATAGTTATTTAATTTTTAATCTTCAATAATTGCTATTCATATTTGGCATCTTTTGGCCTTTGAGGATATCCACTATGGTGGGGGGCATCGAAGCTCCTTCACTATGCCACGTTAACGTCACGTCATCGCCTCGTAGAAAACGGTACATTGAAGCCCGCCCCGCTATAGTTTAATACCCTTGGACGCCCCTAATATATATATATATGTGTGTGTGTGTATGTGAGAGATGGAGAGAGAGAAAGCTTCCTATGCGCCGGCCGTCCTCTCCACGCCCAACCCTTCCGCGCCCGCTTCAACCGCGCCCCTCCACGGTGTTCGGTGCCCTCCGCTTTTCATCCACCGCGTCCATAGCGGGTAGTCTGAGTAGCAAAGTAACGATCCTCGGGTGAAATGAAATGAAATAATAATTTATTCATATTATTGTTAATGATTGATCTAGTTTATTTAGTAAGAGCATTATCTTTTGTTTTTCTTCAAATTTAAAATTATATTAAAAATCATTATTTTTTTTCTTTTTAATTAAATAATACCATTTTATATCTTTATCATTACATTTTTTCTCTAATTCATTCACAATCACTTTAAAAAAATATAAAAAAAATAAGGATTTTTACATATACTATCTTACAAAACCCATTAACTATATATTTCTCCATCCTTAAAAAATTAATCACACATTTCTCCTTTACATGTTAAATTACCTTTTTACCATTTCTAAATTGCTTAAATGTCTTTAAAATAAAAGAAAAGAAAAAAAAGAAATCAATAATTAAGAGTTGACATCTTCTTCACCAACATATACTTCATGGCTTGATTCTCTGACGAGTTTTCGGCCTCTTCACACTACTGGAGACCACCGTTATCTTCTCCAGTCTACCATCTTTTCCTTTTTCTTTATGCAAATGCAAACCTAATTCCACGTTCTATCTCCTCCACACCCTTTCCTCTTCCACCGTTTCCCTCTACCTAACCCCACTAGTGACGCTGATTCCTCCACTTTGCTACTCTCAACGATTATAGAATTGAACAGTTGCTTGAATCTTGAGCTTACTAATTGTTTGTGTGGGGTTTCGCTTCAAATTTAAAAAACTTGAGTGTTGTGGTGTTCGCGAGAAATCAGATATAGCAAACCGGTAAAACGAGATGGTGGTGGTGGTGGGTTGTGTGTGGTGCATGGCCCGTTGTCTTTAGTGATGAATTGGGAATCGAGGAGAGTGGATGAAGTGGTGGTGGTGCGGTGGTTCCTCATCGGAGACGACGAGTACTCCTTCGTTTAACCTTGCAGAAGATGATGGTGGTTTATTTTTATATTGCTATATATATATTTTGCTTTTTAATATATAGTGTAAAATAGTAAATCAAAAGGTTATTTTTTATAAAACGGATAAATGTGTAATATATATGTTTTAAAGAGGGGAAATATGTGATTGATTTTTATGGTTGGAATATATGTAAATAAAGATATTAAAGAAAGAAAAATATGTGAATGCCCACAAAATTAATAGTAATATGGTGAAACAATGACTTTTCAAATATACAGAAAACTCACTACATGTTCTCTCTTACCATAGTCCCTCACAACACCCCTAAACCACTCCATACATTGCAAAAACACCCCTCACAAAAAATAAGGAAAAATATGTGAATGCTCTAACCAATCCCATAACATTAGACACTTTTAAAGGAAAATTGGATTTTAATAGTCCAAACTATTAACGATTAGCCAATCTTAATTCCAACTAACAATGTGACTGATGGCAATCCTAAATTTTAGTTTCGTTACCAATAGCAATCTCACTCTAAAGAGCGTTGACACACTAGTAATTTATTTTAAGCTACCCTGAGAATGACTAGAATACCCTCACTAACAAATAAAAGGTAATCAAAATTACTAATTTACCACTTACATTATATAAGTATAAACAAAAATAATAAATTGAATATATATATATATATATATATATATATATAGGGTAAGGTTAAAATGAAAACTCATTTGAGTTGTGAAAACCCACGAAAATCCTATGTAACATTGTTTTTTTTTGTTACATGTAATATATGTTGTAACATTTAATACAAAACATCGAAACATAAAAAAAATGTTTTGCTATTTTTTTAACATTTTTTTACTAATTTTTATATATGTTTTCAGGAGAGAGAAAAAATTATATTTATATTTACATTTTTTATTCACTTTAGTTGTGGACCATAAGATTATATATATATATATATATATATATATATATATATATATATATACACACACACATACATACATACATAGGCCTTTCTTAGCGAATGTTTCCTAGAGATCCATGCCATTTCTTCAATGAGTACAGTTATGCTGTCGAATTCTCTCTAGAATGATAAGCCACCTTGAGATGCACATCAAGGTTGATCAATTCTAACTATTGGGCCATATGGAATGATTAAAATCTTCTTAACCTCCCAATTTATCCTAAGTATGGAATCCGAGCAAGCTCAAGCACTTCAAGCATGGAAAATGCTTCCTCGAGCAAGATATCCTATCTGAGCATGATATTCTTCAAGAAATATTCTAAGTGTAAAGTTCGAGCAAACTACACTTCATCGAGCAAGGTTCGTTCTTGTATCAAGCATGGTTTACTGCCGAGTAAACCCTTAATATAACTTTGCTTAAACTAAGTTCATGTAACATTCGTTTTTTTTCGATTTTCATTGTACTCGACCCGTACTACAACCCGAGTCTTGAATCCCCCAGGCCCGGTTTTTTGAATGTTTGTATTAAATATTGATTTTTAAATACTTTAAAACTAGTTTGTGATAATAATGATATTAAACTAACAATATTTATTATTATTATTATCATTATTCATTTAAAACCCTATCGATCCCAAATATGTTATTTCATATTACGTTACTTGTTCATATTCATTAGATTATTTATATTGATTGAAAATTTAATTATAAGCAAAATAGTTGGAAATCTTCGCGGAACTAACCAACTTGTTTAGTCTTTTTCTCGTAAGGATCTATATTGCAAGATGAGTAATTCACACCCCTTTTTCTGTTTTTATTTTGGGGGTAGCATGCGTTTCACAAATTACTTTATTTTATCGAGTCCTCAACCATAATTCATATAAATGTGTTTACGTGTAATTGCTCGTTAATTGTTATATGCTTATTTGAAAAAGTGTTTATTTATTGTTATGGTGATCCTCATCCTCATCCTCATTGATATAATCATACACCCGTCTTAGTAACTTGACTTTGCGTCATGATGAACAGATTTTATTTGTTATTATTTCAATTAATTGTTGTAGTTAACGCATCCGCATTGAATTGTTATTTAATATTATGTATACATTGAAAACTTGTGTTTGCTCACCAACCGTTGTGTTGACAAAATGCATTTTTACGCATGTTGCGAGTACCTATATTGGATGAACAAAGTTGAAGCAAGTAGATAATACTGTTAGGATATCAACGAATATTATCTAGAAATTTGTTTGTTATGTTTTATTTGGATAATGTTTATTTAAATTTTGTGATTTACTTTGGTTATTTTTAAATTTAATAATTAGTTATTGTCACTATATCATTGTTACTGTCTTGTGAGCTACTGTGTAATCAATTGCTCCCTGGCATTTCCGCCGTAGGTTGGGGTGTGACAGATTGGTATCAGAGCCGAAGGCTGTAGGATAGGTGGTTAGAAAACGACCTAGTAGCATGCTTAGGTCCCATATGTGCTTATGTGCTACCCTAATTGTTTTATTATATTTGATTGCCTTAGCTTGATTAATTAATTATTTGAATTTTTAAATAATTGATGTACACACACACAACTCCGAGGTTATCCTTATCCTCAATATCACTTTTAAACTAATTGATGTAAAAACACACAACTCCGAGGGTATCCTTATCCTCAAAATAATTTTTTTAAACTTTAGATGTTATTTTGGGAAATTCCCTAAGAATTCCCTCGATTTTTTTCATTCTTCCTTAAAGTACGGGAAGGTGTGACGAGTTTTTGTAGTAACTGGAAGAGGGAGAACACTATGAATGAACCTTAGCAAAACGATTCCGAGAATCAAAGGGAAGATGTTATTCCTTTCCTGAAGGTTTAAATCCGAACATAGTATTCGATCTTATAGGACAAAGCGAAAACGTGTCACATACTTCAAAGCTTTAAGTAGTCTGGTGGTTATCTTGAATACAGATGACTGCATTCCTCGTTTATAACCGACTTCACGGTGATACGTGGCTAAACTCGGTTTTCTCATTATTGTTTTATTGACTGAATGAGTGAAGTAAAAGGGTGATTCCTAAAATACTTCAATTGTTTACTTCCAACCCCCTTATTTTGAAATTTTTAATTGTTTTGTTGGAGATCCATGGTGGTTCATGGACAATCCAACACCCAACATTTTGATTTTTATTTTGAATTTTGATTATTTTATTGGATAAACATGGTGGTTCATGAAAAATCCAATCATATGTTTTAACTATTTTAAATTTTATTTGTTAACGAAAACATGAAAATCCATGGTGGTTGATGGATGTTTCAATTATCCTATAAAATTTTCAAAATTTTAACATTATTTTATTATAATTTAAGAATGTTTTAAATCTTCAATCCTCAACCTCAATCACAACCTCAACCTCAAAATAATAACCAAACGTGATCTATTTTAATATTTTTACTTTAATAGCAACCTCACGAATTTCCTCGTCTCATAAACTTTCATATTTTGTCCTCATAGGATGTCTTCCGGTCGCTACGTTCACTCCACAAGAAACAAAAAGAACTCCAAGAAGAAGATGGCCTCATACTTTGCCAAGGAGATGGCTACTATGCTCCCCGAACTCATGATCCAAATGCAAACTATTAATGCCGCCACCGCAACCGCAAACCCCGTTGCTTTTTCATACAAGCAATTCACCTCTGTTAATCCTCTTTAGAGATAAGGATGCTACTATCCTCCTCCAATGGTTTGAGCGCATGGAGAGCGTTTTCCTCCGTTGCCAATGTCCCTAGGACAAGAAAACCATTTATGCTTCAAGTTTCTTCGAGCCAAGAGCTCTTACATGGTGGAAGAATGAAAAATTCTCCCGTGGAGCCGAAGTCACCATGGCAATGTCGTGGGACGCCCTCAAGGAAATCATGCTCACCGAGTTCTACCCGAAACATGAGATACAAAAATTGGAAGCCGAGTTTTGGGTGCTTAAACAAGAAAGCGGTGATAGTGACATTTAAAACAACCGATTCCATGAGCTTAGTTTGTTAGTTCCCCATTTGGTTACCCCCTCTCTCGAGCCATTAATAAGTACATAGGCGGGTTACCTCTACAAATTCAACTCCGTATTGAGTAGCAAACCGCAAAGCCTTCGCGATGCCATCTATCTTGCTTCTACCTTTACCGAAAACCACGTTAAGGTCGGGACCTTGACGAGGAAGTTACGCATGGACAAACTGCTCCACAACGGTTCGTTCCGCAAAACTCTCTACCTCGTACCGGACCGTTTGCTCAACCCAATGCTCCTCCTAGGGCTTGCTATAATTGTGGAGACCCCAATCACCTCCGCAATGCTTGTCCTCGACTTTCTTATGCTCACCAAGCTCAAGTTATACCCGTTCCTTACTACACCACCCAAGCCTACCAAGTCTAAACCTATCAACCTCAAGTCCCTCCACTCGTTGCTTCTCAAGTTCCTCAAATCATGGCTCCCATACAACCAGTTCAAGTTCCCGCTATTCAAGCTCCACCACTTAACCAAGCCGCTCAAGCAACCCAAGATGCTCGTGGGCGTGCTTTCATGCTCAATGTGAACCAAGCTCAAAAATCCAATGATGTGGTGAACGATACGTTTGTTGTGAATAATCATTCTGCTTCGGTTTTATTTGATACGGGTACCGATAGGAGTTTCATTTCATTTGATTTTGAGTACATACTTGCCAAGCCTCGTGTTAAGTTATCTAAGCCTTTCTCCGTAGAAGTTGCTAATGGTAGTTCGATTGTTATTGACTCCGTCATCCGTAATTGCACTCTCACCCTCAATAAACATATATTTTCTATTGACCTCATACCAATGAATATGGGAAGCTTTGATGTCATAGCAGGTATGGATTGGTTATCTTTACACCATGCCGAAATCTTGTGCTTCGAAAAGCATATTCGAATTCCTCTCCCAAGCTGTGTGGTCTTAAACGTTTATGGAGAAAGACCTTTCCCAAAACTCGACATCATGTCTTGTTTTGAAGCCCAATGTTATTTACGCAAGAAATACGTGGTGTTTCTAGCAGAGAAGAAATCCGAAGAGAAGAAGAAAATTTCTGATATCCCGATCGTCCATGATTTTCCCGACGTTTTCCCCGAAGACGTTTTCAGACTTCCTCCCGCTCGACAAGTCAAGTTTCGTATCGATCTGGTGCCCGGAGCTACGCCAAATCACCTTACCGTCTTGCACCTTCCGAAATGCAAGATCTTTCAAAACAACTCCAAGAACTTTCGGACAAAGGCTTTATTCGTCCCAGTTCTTCTCCATGGGGCACACCGGTTTTATTCGCAAAGAAGAAAGATGGAACTTTCCATATGTGCATTGATTACCGTGAACTCAACAAACTCACCATCATGAAACGTTACTCTTTACGTCGTATCGATGACCTGGTCGATCAACTTCAAATAGCCGCCTGCTTTTCGAAAATCGATCTCCGTTCGGGTTATCATCAACTACATGTCAATGATGAAGATATACCCAAGACCGCATTCCGAACTCGATATGGGTATTACGAATTTTGTGTTATGCCTTTTGGGCTAACCAATGCACCCACGGTTTTTATGGATCTCATGAACCGTGTTTGCAAACCCTACTTGGATAAATTCATAATTGTTTTCATCGATGATATTCTAATCTATTCCAAAACCGAAACCGAGCACAAGAATCACTTACATGTTATTCTCGATATCTTGAGAAAAGAACAACTTTATGCCAAGTTCTCTATGTGTGAATTTTTGCTAAAGGAAGTTCAGTTCTTAGGCCATGTCGTAAACGAAAAAGGTATCCACGTTGATCCTGCCAAAATTGAAGCTGTCAAGAATTGGAAAACCCCGACTTCTCCCATCGAAGTTCGATCTTTCCTTGGTTTAGTGGGATATTACCGTCGTTTCATCTGAAACTTTTCTAAAATTGCTTTACCTCTCACCGCCTTAACTCACAAGGGTAAGCCTTATAAGTGGGGGTCGAAGTAAGAAGAAGCCTTTCAAACCCTAAAGGACATGCTTTGCAATGCTCCGATTCAAACACTCCCCGAGGGAAATTGTGATTTTATTGTCTTTTGTGATGCTTCTAACCAAGGTCTTGGTTGTGTTCTTATGCAACGAGGCAAGGTTATTGCTTACGCCTCGAGACAACTCAAGATCCATGAGAAGAATTATACGACACACGATCTCGAGCTTGGAGCCGTTATATTCGCCCTAAAAATGTGGAGACACTATCTTTATGGTACGAATTGTGTCATTTACACCGACAATAAGAGTCTTCAACACATATTCGATCAAAAAGAGCTCAACATGAGACAATGACGATGGGCCGAGTTACTTAGTGATTATGATTGTGAGATTCGCTACCATGCCAGTAAAGCGAATGTCGTGGCCGACGCCCTTAGTCGAAAGGAACATGTTAGATCCGTGTTGCTTAATTGCGTGATAAATCAACCCGATCTTCTATGCCGCATTTATGAAGCTCAGCACGTCTCCGTCACCGAAGGTAACATGTATGACGAGATGTCGTGTGGTGCCAAACTTCAACTCGAAACCAAACGAAATGGCTTGCTTTATTTCATCAACCTCTTATGGATTCCCGATCGTGATGATCTTCGCGCTTTCATCTTGGATGAAGCGCACAAGTCACGATACTCCGTACATCCTGGTGCGGATAAAATGTATGCCGACCTTCATTCCATCTATTGGTGGCCCGGAATGAAGAAGGATATTGCGGTATATATATCCAAGTGTCTCACATGTTCTAAGGTTAAATCCGAGCATCAAAAACCTTTCGGTTTACTCGAGCAATCTCCGATTCCCGTTTGGAAGTGGGATGACATTACTATGGATTTCATCACCAAGCTTCCGACAACCCCTGACCAACATGATAGTATTTGGGTAATCATCGATTGATTAACCAAATCGGCTCATTTCATTCCTATTCGAGAGAAAAATTCGGTCGAGCAACTTGCTAAGCTTTATGTCAAGAACATCGTTTGTCGTCATGGAGTACCTTTGACTATCATATCTGATCGTGATGGTCGTTTCATCTCGCATTTCTGGAAATCCTTCAAAGACTTTGGGAACTTGATTAGATCTTAGCACCGCTTATCATCCTCAAACTGATGGTCAATCAGAGAGAACCATTCAAACTTTGGAGGATATGCTTAGATCTTGTGTACTTGAATTTGGTGGAAATTGGGATGAACATCTACCGCTCATTGAGTTCTCGTACAACAATAGTTTCCATTCTAGCATTGGAATGGCTCCGTTCGAAGCTCTTTATGGCCGCAAATGTCGCTCCCCGATTTGTTGGAACGAAGTTGGTGAATGTCAAATAACCGGTCCCGAGATGGTTCAAGAAACATCCGATAGAATTGCCAAATCCATCAAAATCTTCTCGCCGCAAGAGGTCGTCAAAAGAGTTATGCCGATAAACGTCGAAAGCCTCTCGAATTCAATATTGGTGATCAAGTCCTTCTCAAGGTATCTCCTTGGAAAGGAGTCGTTCGTTTTGGTAAAAGAGGAAAGTTATCACCTCGATTCGTCGGTCCTTTCAAGATAATTGATAGAGTTGGTAAAGTCGCTTACAAACTCGATCTTCCCGCTGAACTCTCTAATGTTCACCTGACTTTTCATGTATCGAATCTAAAGAAGTGCCTAGCCGAGGGTAATCTCCATATACCTCTTGATGAAGTTCATATCGACGAGACCATGCACGTTGTTGAGAAGCCGGTGGAGATTGTGGATCGTATGGATAAATAAACGAAGCGTAGTCGAATTCCGTTAGTTAAGGTCTGTTGGGAATCTAAACGTGGTGCTATAGTTACTTGGGAACGTGAAGATCATATGAAGACTAAGTATCCTCATCTTTTTGTGGCAGTTTCACCTTAATTTGGGGACGAAAATTCCAGAAGTAGGGAATACTGTAACATTCATTTTTTTTCGGTTTTCGTTGTACCCGACCCGTACTACAACTTGAGTCTTGAAGTTATTAATAAAAGTTTGTTTTATTCATTTGTTATGTGTTAGTTTCTTAATTCGTTTATGGGCGTTAAAAATCAAGTTATAGTAATAATAAGCAAGCGTATAATCCGCAATAGCTTTAGTTAGTTGGTTTTCAGCTTCTTTAGATCAGTTACCAGCTGCAGCAGTTCGCTTAAGTTCGTTTAACCCGGTTTGCAGCAGCTGGTTCGTTTCGCGACTGGTTCGGTTCGTTTATGCACTCGTTTGGCCTGATTTATTTATTTTATATTCAAATCCTCATCCAATTCAACCTAGAATTCAAATTTAAGATTTCTGGAACTTTCTTTCATCGTAATCTGTTAAAAAACACGTTTAAAACATCATTTATCTTGAGTTTTATCAACAAACTGATTCAAATACTGATCCTTATCAAATCGCGATCAACTCGTCATGGTTAGGCTATAAATATACGGCCATAACGCAATTAAACGGAACCACAATATCCTCTTAGAAACTCTATCATAATCCCTAAGTCAATTTCATCACTAAACCAGTAAAGATCAAGGTTGGCTTTGTGTTTTGGCCGAAAACCCTAACCCATATTTAATTATCAATTCAGATCCATTTCAGGTAATTGAACTATGGGTTTTGAGTGGATTTAAACACGGATTAAAAGCCCTTAATCAATTTCTATTGACGAAGGGCTATTGATCCTCAATTGGGATTAAATTCAAACTAGGGGTTTTATACAATTGGGGCTTTGATCATGATCTGGTTATACATTTATGTGTCTGTCATGTAAACGAATTGAGAAGCTGGCCTGATGGCCAGCGCATGGGTATTATTTCACAAACCGGCCTAGGGCGCGGGTTCGAATCCCCCAGGCCCGGTTTTTGAATGTTTTTATTAAATATTGATTTTTAAATACTTTAAAACTAGTTAGTGATAATAATGATATTAAACTAACCATATTTATTATTATTATTACTATTATTATTATTATTATTCATTTAAAACCCTATCAATCCCAAATATGTTATTTCATATTACGTTACTTGTTCATATTCGTTAGATTATTTATATTGATTGAAAATTTAATTATAGGCAAAATAGTTGGAAATCTTCGCGGAACTAACCAACTTGTTTAGTCTTTTTCTCGTAAGGTTCTATATTGAGAGGTGAGTAATTCACACCCCTTTTTCTGTTTTTATTTTGGGGGTAGCATGCGTTTCACAAGTTACTTTATTTTATTGAGTCCTCAACCATAATTAATATAAATGCGTTTACGTGTAATTGCTCGTTAATTGTTATATGCTTATTTGACAAAGTGTTTATTTATTGTTATGGTGATCCTCATCCTCATCCTCATTGGTATGATCATACACCCGTCTTAGTAGCTTGACTTTGCGTCATGATGAACGGATTTTATTTGTTATTATTTCAATTAATTGTTGTAGTTACCGCATCCGCATTGAATTGTTATTTAATATTACGCATACATTGAAAACTTGTGTTTGCTCACCAATCGTTGTGTTGACAAAATACATTTTTACGCATGTTGCAGGTACCTATATTGGTTGAACAAAGTTGAAGCAAGTAGATAATACCGTTAGGATATCAACGAATATTATCTAGAAATTTATTTGTTATGTTTTATTTGGATAATGTTTATTTAAATTTTGTGATGTACTTTGTTTATTTTTAAATTTAATAATTAGTTATTGTCACTATATCATTGTTAGTGTCTTGTGAGCTACTGTGCAATCAGTTGCGCCCCAACATTTCCGCCGTAGGTTGGGGTGTGACAATTCACGAGCAACTTAGTGGGTCGAGCAAGGTATTCAATAAACGAGAATCTCAAGTTTGCTGGTGGGTGTTTGTGAAAGTTTACTAAGTGCTACTCCCGGCATGATTCAGCCTTGAGCATGTCTACAATACCCGAGTATACTTAGAATGCTCAAATAATCCTAAGTGAAGGCTGAAGAGATTTGAGCAATAACTTGCTTACTCGTAGTAGCACATCCGAGCAAAGTTTGGTGTGCTTGTAAAGATGAAGCTTGCTTGAGAGGTATATTTGAATGTTTCAAATATTCTAGTATTGGTCTGCTCGAAGTAAAGTCCCGAGCACATACAAAGATTACAAGGTCTTAAGATCCCTATTCGTATTGAAGAAATCTGCTCGAAGACCTGTTTACACTTGCATTTTATTTTATTATGTTTTGTATTAGCTAATGATCAGGGTTTCTAGAAGGAATGTCAGATGGGCCTATAAATAGAATATTTAGGTCACTTCAATGGACACGGCTGTCACCTCTGACCTAATACACTTTTCAGCTTAGCACTTTATAGTATTCCGAGCTGATATTTCTTCAAACCCTAATATTTCCATTGTACCTCATTGAATACTCTTGTAAATGAAATGGAAATTTTTTTAGTTTAATTTGATCTTTTGTTCATTCATATTTCAGAAACTTACTATTTGTAGTTGATTCCACCGGCTACATTTAGGGGTTTTCATATTCTATATTTCTTGTGTCCTCGTCCAATATTTTCGTTATCACGAAGCAAACTGTCCAGACAAGTGGTATCAGAATGAGAAGAGCTTGTTGAAGACCATCTGAGTTGCTAAATTAGTGTTTCAACTTTAGATCTACGTGATTTAAGCTGAATTTTTGAAGAATTATGTAAGACCCCGAATCCCGAGAATCCTACAGTTGGTAATCATATTAAAAAAATTCTCAAAAATTTAAAAACCAAACGATTCCTTGTATTTAAAACAAGTTCAGAGTAAATAACAGCGGAAAAAGTGTAAGTATTTAAATATCCCAAACACGGGTACAGGTTTCCAAAATCAAATGTAAATAAAATATTTGTGTTATTGGAATTCCTCGACCAGAAATGCCTTCAACCTCCCGAGTAGCATCCAGCACGTCCAAGCGGTAGCATCCACTTCTTAACCTGAAAGTCAATCTAACATACACACAAAGTCAGGTTGAGCTGAGTGAGTTCAAGTTTTCATAAACGACATTCATTAAAATTTAAATTCCATAAGTATGAAATGTAGTGGAAAATCATGAGACCATAAAATCATAAATAGCCTTTCTTAACCAAATCATAAGTGAATAAAACATTAAACATCTTTTCACACAGCACGGGCCTCCTCACCCCGGGTCTTCCCCGAGTAATATATTTGACCCGGCCGCGGTTTAACAAAACCGTTAAAATCATGCAACACGAGCCTCCTCACCACGGGTCATCCCCAAGTAATATATTTGACTCGGTCACAGTTTAATAAAACAAAATCACGCAACACGAGCCTCCTCACCCCGGCTCATCCCCAAGTAATATATTTGACTCGGTCACAGTTTAATAAAACAAAATCACCCAACACGAGCCTCCTCACCCCGGGTCATCCCCAAGTAATATATTTGACTCGGTCGCGGTTTAACATCCAGACACGTGATACGGGCCTCCTCACCCCGGGTCTTCCCCAAGTAATATATTTGACCCGACCACGGTTCATACATCCAAGCACGTGATACGAGCCTCCTCACCCCGGGTCTTCCCCAAGTAATATATTTGACACGATCACGGCTCAACATCAGGGTCGAGCAAACGTACAACCCAAACACGTAACTTTCGGCGCATGCAACACAAGGTAGGCATACGCAACATTCAGTAGTCGAGACGACTACAAACATTCAGGGTCGAGCAAACGTACAACCCAAACACGTAACATTCGGCGCATGCAACACAAGGTAGGCATACGCAACATTCAGTAGTCGAGACGACTACAAACATTCAGGGTCGAGCAAACGTACAACCCAAACACGTAACATTCGGCGCATGCAACACAAGGTAGGCATACGCAACATTCAGTAGTCGAGACGACTACAAACATTCAGTAGTCGAGACGACTACAAACATTCAGGGTCGAGCAAACGTACAACCCAAACACGTAACATTCGGCGCATGCAACACAAGGTAGGCATACGCAACATTCAGTAGTCGAGACGACTACAAACATTCAGGGTCGAGCAAACGTACAACCCAAACACGTAACATTCGGCGCATGCAACACAAGGTAGGCATACGCAACATTCAGTAGTCGAAACGACTACAACATCGCCAAATATAGGCCAAGCAATAATGTATATACATACATATATATATATATATATATAACATCCCAAGGCCTACCATTGCTAGCAAGCCTATATAAATTCGTTTAAAAACATTTCAAGAGTTTAAATATCAAAACGGGATTATAAAACATTCCAAGAGTTTAAAATATAATATGGGACACGAACAGTTAGGCCATCATCAACACTAAGTATTCGTACTTAGACATCTATATACATCATATGTTTATATCCCTATAAATACCATCCCAATAATAACATCAGGGTCGAGCATACGTACAACCCAAACACGTAACATCTCATCCAAGTAATAACATCAGGGTCGAGCACACGTACAACCCAACACGTAACATCTCATCCAAGTAATAACATCAGGGTCGAGCACACGTACAACCCAACACGTAACATCAGTGCATGCAAACATAAATAGGTCTACTCATATTCAATTACCGCCAAGTCCACTAACATCCTCGAGTCTAGACCATCAATAATGTATGTAACCTTAAGGACACAAGACCATGAACGAGTCTAAAAAATTCTAAGGCATATAAAATATTTCAAATATAGCTTTCAAAATGTACCATCACGAGTGAGACCATGTAAAACTATTCAATTCCCTGTAACGAGTAAAATCGTTTAAAATTGTATTTCGGTGTGTATGCTAGCCCAAAACGTAAAAGAGTAAAAAGGGCATCATGAACTCACCTGAATCAACCGAACACCTGCAATGAGCTAGTAAATCCCTAAGTGCACAATCACAAGCAATGGCCTATAAATTATACACAACGCGTTACTAAACTAGACTGTAACAAACTCTAGCCTAATGGGGCGTTCAAGCCCAACAACTTGGCCCAAGGCCCAACACTTTGGCCCAAGGCCCAACCACTTGGCCCAAGGCCCAATACTTTGGCCCAAGGCCCAACAACTTGGCCCAAGGCCCAACCACTTGGCCCAAGGCCCAACATTTTGGCCCAAGGCCCAACAACTTGGCCCAAGGCCCAACACTTTGGAAGGCCCAACACTTTGTCCCAAGGCCCAACCACTTGGCCTAAGGCCCAATACTTTGGCCCAAGGCCCAACACTTTGGCCCAAGGCCCAACACTTTGGCCCAAGGCCCAACCATTTGGCCCAAGGCCCAACATTTTGGCCCAAGGCCCAACACTTTGGCCCAAGGCCCAACAACTTGGCCCAAGGCCCAACCACTTGGCCCAAGGCCCAACAACTTGTCCCAAGGCCCAACACTTGGCCGAAGGCCCAACGATAATCAAATCGGGTCGAATACGCGCGAAATAAACCTTAAAACTATTTGTTAAACAAATCAGCCCCGAATGGACCAAATTCCATTTTAAATCTTTTCATTCATCAAGATTATGTCACCCGAGTTGATAGGGTTGACGGTTCCTTTTTACAACTCTTACTTTAACGTTTAAACGAAAATTCACGCACCGCCGACTCGATTGACGAAGCACTAACCCCAACAGCCCCGTGCATCAAAAATATAATTTTTCCACAGCCCTTAAACCCCCCTAGGGTTGTACAAACTGATTTGATCGGTCATCCGATCGTTTAACGCACCAAACTCAACAATTGCCAATCCTACACCCGATAAACCCTAGTTTTCGAACTAAAATCGATTAACCGACCTAAACACCTCCATTGGCCATGAAATTTTAGTATATTGTAAGTGACATACCTAAGAATATGACGGAGTACGAACTTCAATTATAACAGCCCCGAAAGATGCGAGAAAGGGCAGCCACCGGTTAAGCCTAAAACGAACTTATTGATCATTACGAATATAACATGCAGATTTTAGCATGCAAAGATTTATTTTATTGCATAGGAAAACCATGGAATTAAATTATTAAATTTTTACCAGTGTTACATAAATATCATAAGTTTATAAAAATATTTTTATTATATTTTACTAGTGGACACAAAAATCATAAAAATTCTTCCAATACAGAAAGGTATGTGCAGCTATTTCAGCTGCGCAACAAAATGGTTTTATTTTTATAAAATTCATTACCCAGCCAAATTAAACGATTCCAATTGGGTTTCGTTCCTAACTCAAAATATTAACTTCCAGAAGTGAAACCAACCAATTTAGACTTTTTGAAAAAAGTTTATGATGTCGGGAAGACGGACCAGAATCCGTCGTCCCGCATCAGGTTTGACACTCGATTTTATAAAATCATAAAAAGTATTCAAATCTCGTCCAAAAATTACGTATTATACCTTTCTGGAAACTAGACTCAAATTAGAACATCATGGAATCAAGAATCGATCAAAAACAGTGGATTAACATCGCGTTACAGACCCTACAATAAACGTATACGAATCTGTCAGCAAGCTGTTATCATCAAAACTCAATCTTAACGACCAATAAACGCGTTAATATGATCAATTAAGGTGTAAAAGACATGGGGAATCATAAAAACGACCTTGAATTGAAATTTTTACAGCTGAAACTTGGCTGGGCAGAAGAAAAACGAGCAGGGGGGGTCCAGGTCCGACGGCTGCAAAATAGGTTTAGGGTTAGAGTTCTCTTTTGTTTTATGATATAAAATAGTTACATCCAAGTCCCTCCAAATTGAAGTATGTAGCAACTTGGGTGGAAAGTTAAGTGAGAACGTTTACGAGGTTTGCAAGGAGCTCCCGGGAGAATGCCGGGTCAAGCCCGAAAGGTGTACATAACACTACAAGATTAAACCTTTTGTCGGAAATTAACGGGCGTTACAAATTAAAGATGATGACGTCAACTGAGTACCGTTCCATTGAATAGTGACATCACTCTTGCTGTTTCGTTATTTTTGCTTCAGATCTACAAAATTGGAGGTTTAAAAGTGTTCTAATCTCTGATCTATACTCTGTTTGATTATTGTTTGGTTTAGATCTTTATTTGCATCAATTTTGAAACTTCTGATTGGATCAGATCTAACTTTTCAAGCCAGATCTACAGTGTTTGAGTAAATTTCTTCAGTATTTTTAATTTTTTAGTAATTGTTAGCTTAATTTCTATTTAAAGTAAGTCAAAACAAAAGTATTTTCTAAGTTTTCATTTAAAATTTTTCAAAAATCAAAACAAATGGATTTGGATCAAAAGGTTTTCACTAACAAAATTCCAAGATTGGTTGGACAGTCAAATTACATCAAATGGAAAGTCATGTTTGAAGCTGCTATTAACTAAAATGATCTTGATGTTTGGCTATCAATCAAAGAGGGCCCATAGACACCTGCAGCTAGTCAGACTGCAAATCAGGCAACTGAGAGAACTGTGAGAAAAGAGATTAAAGCACTTTTTAATTTGAAATTGGGTTTGCCATGGGGAATTTTGACAAGTGTTTAACATCACACATCTACAAAAGACATGTATGATGCTCTGATAAACATGTTTGAAGGGAATGTTGAACTGAAAGAAATTAAGAAGGACATGTTGAAGAAGAGGATTAATAGATTCAAGTTTAGACCTGGTGAAAGGCTTAACTCTGTTCTCAAGAGATTTGTTGCCATTGTTAATGAGATCATAACTACAAATTTGCCAATTACTAACACTGATCTCAACAAGAAATTACTTTCTTTATTGGCTGGTGAGTGGTACACTATAAGTTCATTAAAGAGAAGGTCAATTTCCCAACCATGAAGTTGGATGCTGTGATTGTCTTTTTGCAAGCAGCTTAAATTTAAATGATTGATAATTATATGATCAAGGAAGATAAACCTAGTTTTCCAGTGACAAATGCTCTTATTGCACCAATGAGCAACATAAGTACAAGACCTCAGCAACAAATTTCAATCATAGAAGAACCTTCCGAATTTGTTGAATCACCAAGAGTATTTCATGTTGCATCTGCACAAAGCCAACCTAGGTTCAATGTTCAAATGATTGAATATGTTGACACTAAATCTGTTGCAAGTGGTCCAACTCCATCTATTGCATGCCAAGCACCTCAAAGTAGTAAACATCAGACACTTTTCTCAATGTTCATAGAGTCTTATAATGCTTTTGTTGTCAAGAATTTGATATATACCAGTGTAATTCAAGAAGATCTTGAACAAATTGATTGTGATGATCTTGAAGATATGTATACTAAATGGCAAGCAGCCATGTTGGCATTGAGATAAAAAGAGGTTCTACAACAAAACTGGAAGGTCAAGTTTTGCAGGACCTAATAACAGGATTGGATTTGACATGTCTAAGGCAATTTGTTACAATTGTCAACAACTTGGTCATTTTGCAAGGGAACGCAACCTGTCAAGACAATTTAACAACTAAGGGTGACAAGTCAACCTGAACCAATTCTATCAAAACCGAATCAACATCAAGTCAATGCACAAAGAAACCAATTCCACCAACAAAACCAAAACCCATGCCCTTAAAACAGACAATTCCAAAACAACATCCAACAACCACAAAACCAACAAATCAATCAACAACAGTAACCACAGCAAAGAAAGCAAAATAACAACAATCAAGCTCCTCAAAACCAAGTTTGGCCAAGACAAATTCAATTCCAACCAAATGGCAACAATCAACAACCCAGAAATCAAGGCAATATTGCTCTTTCTCAAGAACAAGATGAATATTTTGATTGGAGCAATCATGCTAAAGCCATTGCAAGGGCTAATGTGGCTTTAATGGCAAATATCAAGACAGAAGCTGAATCTTCATCATCCAAGGTATCTTCTGAACCTTCATTCTCTGATTTATTACTTATTGTTGATGAATTGAAGAGAGAGATTGGTAACATTCAAGCTGAGGTAGGTAAGAAAAATAGAATTTCTAGTGTGTATGAAGAAAGTTAGAAGACCTATGAACATCAAATTAAAAATTGTAACATCCATCTTTTTAAAATAATAAATGAAGAAAGTTTTATTATTAAAATGTGTGATGTTATTTAAGTATGTTAAATAGTGATGGAATTGGGTGGTAGGCTTAGAAATAATACATGGACTTGGAGATGGTTACGGGCCTAAGGTCTATGGGCTTGGAGTATTTAAACTCCTTAAACTCTCCTAAAACCCTAACATTCTCATTTCCATCACCTTTGCTTCCATACACACACTCAAAACACACTCAAACGCTCCTTTCTCTCATCCGGATCCGAGATCCAAGAGAAACCAAGGAGATTTCATGTTCAAGCATCATCAAACAACGAGAAAACACGTATAGATTCAAGTGTTGGTTCAGATCCAAACCAACCGGAACCTATTAGGTATGTTCTTAATATAAAGGTTAAGTTTTTGATGTCGCTTTGTTTTAAGATCTGATACGGAGTCAAATCGGACCTCATAATGTAAGAAAAACATAAAATTTTGGTAAACAAGTTGTTGGGTTAAGTCGGGACGAACTAGTGGTGTTTGGACCTTGTTAAAGCAAGAGAACTCGTTTTATCAGTAAAACGGGCAAAAAGGGATGTAAGGAAGTGATTAGAATGGAAAGACACAAAAAACCGTATTTGATACGAGTTCTGAGAAACTCGATTCGTTTGGGAAGAAGAATCGACTCGAAATAAAATAATCGAATGGAATAGAAAGTAATCGAATCGAATTATGAAACTCAATTCAATTACTTTGAAAGTCGACTCGATTAGTTGAATCGACTCGATTACTTGGAGACTCGACTCGATTACTTTTAAAGTCAACTAGGTTAGTTGACTCGACTCGATTACTTGGAGACTCGACTCGATTACTTTGAAAGTCAACTCGATTACTTGACTCGACTCGATTACTTAGAGACTCGAATTGATTCTTTGAAATTCTACTCGATTAGTTGGAGACTTGACTCAATTGGTTTGAAATTCAATTAAAATGGACTTGGCTCTAAATCATAAGAAGTCAGTTTTCTAATGAATTTTTTAATGAAGCCTTATTAACAAAATTAAAATTTTCCAAGCTAACCTGGCAGCTCAACCCAGCCAGGGGCTCTGCTGTGACATCTGCCCCGATCCGACCCGACCCAGGTACCCGTTTCCCTTATCCGATCTCCTTCTTTTATGATTTAATATTTATTTATACTTATATTTTACTTTTAGTAATAATATATTTTCCTTCCCGCCTCTTTCTCTCTCTTTCTTTCCGCCGTCCCGTCCCTCTTCCTTCTCTCTTTCCGCCTTCTTTTCCCTCTTGTCGCCGTCCCGCCCTTACGCCTTGTTTCCCTCTTTTTCTTCTAACTCTTTGCTTGTCCTTTGTTCCTTCCCGCCTAAGGTTGTCTGCGCAGCTCCACGCGCCAGACTCCTTTCAAGGAAGCCTGCGTGAAGACCACCTGTTACAGCGATTCGCGAGACGAACTCTTCTCGCAGCGCGCTAAGAATTGTAATTCTTCTCGCAGCGCGCTAAGAACGGTAGTTCTTCCCGCGACGCGCTAAGGATTTGTAGTTCTCGCAGCGCGCTAGGAATTTTAGTTCCTCCCGCGGCGCGCTAAGAAATGTGATTCTTCCCGCGGCGCGCTTAGAAATGTAGTTCTTTCCGCGACGCGTTAAGGTTGGTTCTGTCTGCCTTCGCGCTCGCGCTCTCTTGACCTTCTGTGTCTGCTTTCGCGCTCGAGCTTTCTCGCGCTAAACCCTTTGAGTTTTCTTCTGTTTAATCTAGCCGTTTGCTTTTGTGATGTCTTATCTTTTGAGCCGTTGACCTAATCTGCTTTATGTCTGAAAAGTTACTTTCGGCGCAGCATGCGCACCAACCCCATTGGTTGGCAGAAAAAGTGACTGACATTATCTTTGGAGATCTGCTTTTTCCATGCTTGACCAGTACCTTTATCTGATCCGCCCATGCTTTTTACTGTTCCCTGTCAGCCTTTTTCTCTTTTTCCCTGCTGCCATATCTTTTGATATCTTTTACTTGCTTTTGATATCTTTTGTTATCTTTTGTTTTGTCTTGTTCTGTTTGTCTTGGAATCTTTTCCCCTTTTTCTGGATTCATGTCTCCTAGGGTTTCTCTATAAATAATAATGTTATTTTCCTAACACATCACACACAAACACTTAATCTCTCATATTCTCTCTTGCTCCTTGCTCTCTCTGCCGTCTTCCTCTCTGCCTCCGTCTTCCTCCCTGTTCTGTCCTGCTTTTCCGGTAACATATTATATATAATAATTTACTTATTAATTATGCTAACTTATAATCAAGACTTAAAACCGATCATTAAAACAATAATCTTATTTATAGGTTAACTTGTGCTTGTTTAAAGTTGGTTCTTGCTTTATCTTACACCGCATCGTTTATCAAGTGAGTAATCTCGTACCTAATCCCTTTTTGCTTTTAACGTTTTGGGATGTTCATGTGTTCATACAAACTTAGAGTCTTAAACTGTTTATGAACTTTAGTCGCGCAGTATCCCATGTGTTGAGGACGTAGACTTGGCTGTTTATTTGTATGTGTGGATCATTAACCGTCTTGTCGGTCTATTCCGCAGTTCTCATGGTACCATTAGATGAACACGGGAGAACTATCGTTTATGATTTTCTCTTTTGTTTGCACATGCACAGTTTGTCTTGTTTGTGAGCTCAATTGTGAGCACTGGCAGTCTACGAATCTTAGAGTTGGTCCCGATCAGATTACACCCTTGTTGAAAACCAGACATACACATGTTGCGCGCAGATTTATTGTTATCTATGTATTGTATTAAACTTGATTTCTCACCAACACGCAAGTGTTTGACGTTTATTTTAACACATGTTCAGGTTTGCAGTAGCTGTTTTGGAGCTTGTGGACACATAGGAAGTTTTCTTTATTTTGGACCTAGATTAAAATGTATCAAGACAAGTTTTTGCTGTTCGAATATTATGATTTATAATATATTGATTTATGATGTTTTATGTTATCTGATGTTTACTCTGCGCGTGCGCGAATGAATGCATTTATTAAATATTGACACCCAATAGTGTCACGAGTAATGAAACAATATGTGGCGCCCCGATGTATAATCCGCCTTTGGTCGGGGTGTTACATCTGCGCCTTGGACCATCCTAAGGGCTGCTGCCCCTAGACCTCACTGCTAGGAGCGCTGCCCCCGGACCCCTGTTCGTTAAGGGTTCACTAACCTAGAAGTATGAGATAGTTAGAACTAGTTAATTGATACTTATAGTTGTTAAAAAAACTAGCCGTGTATAGCTAAGAAGAGGTATTATAGTTAACTCAGAAAGAAACCAGATTCATGTGAGTTCTAGCCCCTTTCATGTTTTCAGGGCTGTAACATCTCGGATTTTTCGTATTTGTTTAAACCGATTCGGGAACGTAATTCAGATCTTTCGAACTATTTAAAACTTGTATTTATTGGTATTTAACTTGGTTTAACTTATTTTATAATTTTATAACTTTTAATTTTGCCCAATAGCCTTAGAAACCTTTAAAATCGCTTAAAACGGCAAAAAATCGCATTTTCGGGAACTGCAAGGACTAGTTTTGCAAATTCTTTCCTATTTTCGATTAAATTAATGAAACTTAAGCTCCAAAATATGTCAAATAATGTTATAAAACATTTCAATTTTGTTTTATTGCTGTCCAAACTGAAATCTTTAGGTTATTATACCCGATTTTGTCATTTATTGATTATTTTGTTTCATAATTCGTTTTTAGCATGTAAATCACTTATTTTAGGACATAATCGAGAGAATTAAGCCTCGAGAAAACTCATATAGCCTAAGTACATGTCCATGTTCATTACCCCTTGTCCAAAAACGAATTTTACTAATATTTATATTGATTTGATCATTAAATGCATATTCGGTTTCCTAAACGAGTAAACTTGCCTTATTTGGTTCGTTTAAGTGTTTCTTATATAAAAAACTCTTATTTTCTCTACCATAAACTTTCCCTAACCCTAATTAACATTACCCAGACGTCACCTCCTCTTTTCATCATCAAACTCTTCGGATTTTGCATTATCGTTGAAGATACACATTTAATCGGTTGACTTTGCTTACACATCAACCTTTGACTCTTCGTTCTGGTTGATCATTTCACTTTCCGGGTAAGTTGTAAACTAAAAAATCGTTTATATATATTCCCTAGTCAATAAAATTCAATCAATTTCAGTGGTTGAAGGGTGTTGACTGGTCAATTTGCTTAAAACCCGTTAAAGGGCAAAAAAGTCAACAAGTTTGACTATTCATTTTCTCATACTTCTGGTCGGATTCAATGTTCGGTCCAGAAAACTTTTATTCTCGTAAAGAAATTTATAAGGCTACTGACCAAAACCCGAATTCCGACTCGCTGTTCTGATTCGGGTCAGTACCAACTCGCTTAAATCTTTAATTTAACATAACCGGAGTTCTAGACGTCCGTTTGGATCGATTTCAGCAGAATTAGGCTCGTTTTTACTTATAATATCATATCTCAAAGTTTTAGGTTATAATTGTTATCTCGTTCGATGCTTTAGTGGATGACTCGATTAAATCGTAGTTCGTTTATCATATTTATTAATCACTTGCCTTTCATCTAAGGTGAATTTTTTCATTCCCATATTTTACTAAGTTTTCTAAATGTTTTGGGGACATATACGTATTTCATATTATATATATATCAAAAATTAGCAAACGTATAATTGTGTATGATTGATCAAATATACTTGTTACGTGTTTACTTGTTTATGTGCACATTCGCATTCGGAGAGGTCCAACATATCCCCTTGTATAGGGTTCTCATTATTATTTACTCGCTCCCGATTCGCTTGGCAACGGTCTTATTATTACTTGCTCATGGTTGCTTACCAACACCCGATTCGCTTGGTAATGGTTAATTGACACCTTATTTCTTTTATTTACAATATTAATATTATTTCATTGCAAAACCGGTGATAAACTCACACAACATGTGTTGTTGACAAACTCTGTTTTCTACGCATATGCAGGTTGCCATTGAATTGAAGTTGAAGTATGGACACTTAGAAAGACCTTAGGATTATAATGAAGACAATTATTATTTAAATCTTGATTGGATTACTTGTATTAAATTATTTATTTGTGTTTTGAATACTTGTGCACTGTATTTGGAAATAATTAACTTAATAGATATTGTCACATTTTATGTATGATAGTATCTTCGAGCTATGAGCAATCGGATCACGCCCCGACATTTTCGCCTTAGGTTGAGGTGTGACAAGGGCTGTGTGCATACTTGTAAGACTAGATGTTTATATGTATATGATGAGTGTGAGTAGGGTGTATGAAGTATGAAAGAATGTATGAACGTATGTATGAACGATAGATGAACAGGTAAGTTTTTAATACGTATCTCTGGACGTGTATTAATAAGTAAGTGTATGTAATATATGTTAATTAACTAGAACTCACTCAGCGTAACTGACTTTTAGTATACACGCGGGTGAATAAGATGAGGCAGGTTGCTTGATGGGGACACGTGGCAATAAGATGAAGACTGGCATCGTTAAGAGAAAGAGACACGTGTTATTTATGTTTAATATTTAAGACTTATGTTAATTTTGTTAAACCAATACTTGACATTTGTATGAATTATTGACGTTTATGTTCCGCGAATTTGTTTTAATTAACTCTGATTTCCGAATTATGTGAATGAGTAAATCTAACCCGAGCTAAAGTGGGGTTCCCAGGACCGGGGCCTTACATCTGGATAGTTTATACTTACCCCAAATTCTAGTTGTTTCATCCTCAAAGCCAGTTTATGATCTACAAACAGAGTAGTGCAAACATGATTAACAAACAAAATATATTACCTAGCAATACAATTAAGTGAGAACATATATGAATAAAACGAGTCAGCATAACACCTGATTACAAGAATTTTAGGTAGCTAATTGTGGTGTTTTCAACAAAGTCAAACACAATTCAAAAATAGCCTGTAACATCCTGATCTCTAAATTTAAATTTGCAAAACGTAAGCACATTATAACCACTTAAAAACAGAAAACAACCATAACCGGGGACGAAATAGATCATGTAGCGAATATGATTAAGGCCAAGGGAAAATGAATTTACCTTGCTCGGTGTGAGAATTAGTTTCATTAAAAGCTATTGAAGCAAGATTTAATTTGTGAATTTGATGATCGTTAATAAAAGTGGTGAAGAGGGTGGATATTAATATACAAACTGACGACATTCAATCAATGAACTTTAATCCCTTCAATTGTCTGCCTTCAATACCAATTCAACAGCTTCAGTCAATCAATCATCTTCATTCAATTGGCTACAAAATAGGTTAAGCGTTTCATGTAAGGTAATTACATGGGCGGCTTGGTATTCTCCGTTCCCATCCACCTGTTATAAAATCCGGTTACTACAAATTCAATTTCAAGAACCATTTATTGAAGATGAAACCGACATAAATTAATTAAACAAAGCAACCAATGGTTACCGGAGCAATGAAACCACCACCGGAGCATTGAAAACATCTACACTAAAAAGAAAAAGATTATAATTTAAAGTCAAAGAAACTATCAAGATGGCAAACTAAAGTTTCATACTAATAACTTCTTTCTACTGGACAAATGAACTGTTTCAACTATCCAAGCTAAGCATATTTAGGCGTCCTCAAATCCAAATTGGAATTAAAAGAATCCAGCAAATCAACTTGAAAAAAATCAAAATTAAATTGGTCACCTTGCCAAAAAGTATCAGCCAAGTTGTAACATACATATACAAGAAAGGGTCCAAATATGTCACCAAATTTATGTAGCAACAGTAAACAATTAAAAACAATGGAGCATAACAATAGTAAAGAACTAAAAATAATGAAGCATAAGATAGAGAAACTTTAGAAGTAGTAATCATGCTGATGCTAATTGTGGATGTCATTGGAATTTCAAAGAACCAAAGTGAAGCATTAATTCATAATTGTTAGAAGTTAATTCTAGACCAGAAAATTATAGCCTCAATCCAAATTGTTAAAGAGTTAATCAATCAAATCATACACAATAAGCAGCAAATCAAACTATAAGTGACGTCACATGTGCTTGGAGGGTATATATATCCTTGGCTGATGATTCCCCGGCCACAGTCCCGTCTCCTTATTAGCCCAGCTTCAAGATAGAATTAAAAGCCGAGCCAATTTATTTGATATTCAATATTCGCGTGTTTGCTAGGGTTAGAAATTAGAATAATAATTTGTGGTAAAAGAGCTTAATGTACCAGTATAGGTGTTAAGAGATGACCGAAAATCGGATCGATTCGCCGACATCGAAACGATTATGATTGATAAGAGAAATTGCGAACGATGTGTACCGTGTAGGTTGTGACGATCCATATTTCTGGCCGTGTTAAACCGTCGATTGATGATGTCTTGAATGATTGTAATGATGGTTTGAAAGATAATATTGAATGATTGTATTAAGTGCGCCAGATTGTGAACCTTGGCCGAAATTTGCCGGAGATGTTAATAAGCATTTAATATTATGGCGTCTTATGAAGAGAGAGTATAGGAATGTGAAAGGTTGTCTATATGGATTACAATGTAATATATATATATATATATATAATGTATAAAATTAAAGAAGTGTTTATGATGTTTATGTGGATACCTTTGCGCCTAATACCTTTCTTGATTAGGATATAAGCAGCTCGTGCTGATACCGTGTTATGGTTTAACAAGAATTAATACAAGATTAGTGCTAAAACTTGAGAACTTTAGAAAATTTGGCAAAGAGAGAAAGTAGTGAAATGTATCACTTATGAATGTATATGTATGAGGTGCATTTTCTCCTTTACATTGAGTTAGTATTTATACTACAAAAGATTTAACTTTTTCTCTAGACAATATTAACTATTTGATGGACATATAGTATGACACATTATCAGTAAGTTTGACAAATAGCTCATCCACTTACTTTGGTAGATCTAGATGGGTAAATATTGATCTTGAACTAGATATTCATAACAGTTTTGTCTTTTTGTGTGTGTATTTTTACTTAAATACTCATTCTCCATTTAATATATTGTTTCTATTGCTTTCTTTAATTTTTTATTACACTTTAATTAACAATCACAAATTCATACATAATTAATTAAATATGTGGTCCATATTTAGTTCTCAAAGTTCTTACAACTCAAAGAGGTTCTCAAATTATCCCTTTCATATATATAGGGGAGGGATAATTTGAAAACTTTGTTGAGTTTTAAGAATTTAAGAACTTCATTCTTGACCACATATTTAATTAAATAGATTACATTATGTGGTTGAGATTAAAAGTGATTAAAAAATTAAGTATGAGAGAGAATAAAGATATACAGTAATTACACAAATTTAAACGTCTGTTACACATGTAATAAGTCGACTCGGTGCTTAAAAAATTTTGTAATTTTTTTACGTATATATAACATACATATATTACGTATGTGTAAAAAATTCAAAAAAAATTGTTACGTTGAGTTCTTTTGAATTCTTAAAACTCAAAGTGATTCTCATTTGAAATCTCCCATATATATATATATATATATATATATATATATATATATATATATAGGATTTGGTTAATTTCAGAAGTGTTTCTAAGTGCGAGAAGATATTATAACCAATCACATGATTTTTTTTTTAATTTATGATTATTTAAATACAAGGGTATGTTAGTAGAATATAAAATGTATTGTTTTGTAACTCATACTCATTAATGGTTTAATTAATGATAAGTTACTAACAAATGATAAGTTATTATTATTATTATTATTATTATTATTATTATTTATTTCATCTAAAATTTGAACAATTAAAATCCGTTTGATCTAAAATCATTTTATCTAAAACATGGCTAATTAATTTTTTTTATTTGATCTCTAATATGAAGTGTTTTTTTTTTATTTTTTGTTTGATTTTAACCAACTAATGCAGTGTAGGCTTATCTTATGTAATGTAGATAAAGTTATGTAATCTAGTGTATGCACACTTTCAAATTTTGTGTAGTCATATCCAATGTAGTGTAGACATATCATATATAGTCTTGGAAAACATAATGCAATGTAGGCTTACTTTCAAATGTTGTGTAGTCGTAACTAACGTAGTGTAGATATATCAAATGTACCATGGGCAAAACTAATGTAGTGTAGGCACACTTTCAAGTGTTGTATAGTCGTAACTAATGTGGTGTGGACATATCATATGTAGTGTAGGAAAAATTGATGTAGTGTAGGCTCACTTTCAAATGTTGTCTAAGCAAAACTAATGTATTGTAGGCACACTTTCAAGTGTTGTATAGTTATAACTAATGTCGTGTGGATATATCTAATGTTGTGTAGGTAAAGCTAATGTAGTGTGGTGTAGGCACACTATCAAATGTTATGTATTCATAACTAATGTATTTTAGGCATATCTAATGTGGTGTAGAGATACTTTCAAATGTTGTGTTGTTATAACTAATGTAGTGTAGAAATATCTAATGCAATGTAGCTAAAACTAATATGTATTAAATCAGTATACTAGTAAATCAATTATTTTATTATGAAATATAATAAAAGAATCTAGCCTTGAATTATTAATCAGCGTACAACAACTATTTTGAACTCAAAAGAAAATACTACACAATTAGATGAACTGGAAAAAAAAATTGTTTTCAAATGATTAATATTGTGAAAGAAAAAAAAATTGTGATTGAAAGTTTCTAGCAAAAGAAATACCAATAGAAAATTTGGAGTAAAATAAGAGATACTCATTAATAATATACATTTCATATTAAATGTCTACACTTGAATGGTCAAATTACTCTTTCTTATTAATAATCTTGGACTTTTTCTTTCATATTTATTACAAGTTTGTCACTTTTATTATAAAACATTGGTTAACATATTGAATGGTCCAGATCTATTTCTCGCACTTCTCGCTATAATATCACTTCTCGCATGATCCATCCCATATATATATATATAGGGGTGGCTTCTAGTGAAAACTCCTCTTAAAGAGAAAACTTAAAAACTCCTAAAAACTTCTAAAAAACTATTTTTAACTTAAAAAAAAAAAATTTTTTTGAAGTTTCTTTTTTTTTTCCATTATTCTTATATGTTGTTATTGGTTCCAAAAAAAAAAAAAACTTGTCGCTAACCTCGTCGGTATAGTGCGCATGTGTAATAGTGTGCTTTGCATATATGCAAAAGTGTTTGTATTGCATAGAATACAACACTATTGCACATATTTGATACACACCATTGTATATGTGCAATATAAGACTAATACACACATCGAATACACATTAGTACGTATGTGTAATACAACAATAACGCACATGTACACCACATCGACTTTTATTTTATTATTATTATTTTTCCATATAATACAACACTATACAATACACAAATATTGAATATATGCAATAAAACACTATTTAACTCAAAAATACATAGTAATACTCATGTGTAATATAACGGTATCGCACAGTAATACGTATGTGCATTACAACGGGTTTTTTTTATTTTATTTTTTTATATTTTTCGTGTGAAATATAAGAAAATATAAGAATAATGGCTAAAACAGAATTTTGAAAATATTTTTTTATTTTTAATTAAAAATAATTCTTTAGAAGTTTTTAAGAGTTTTTTAGTTTTCTCTCTAAAGATGAGTTTTCTCTTGATCCTCTCCTTATATATATATAATATATATATACATATATATATATTTGAAATCATGTGAGAATCATTTTGAAATTGAGAACTTTAAGAACCATTTTAGACTACAAAAAAACTCTTTTTAAAAAAAATAAAAAAAATTATAAAACAAAGAAAAGTAAAAAAAAAAACCAAAAAACTTTTATCTTTCATCACGATTTCATAAAAAAATTAAAAAAAAATCGGTTAGCAAAATTATGCATATATGCATAATACTTATTTTTTAATTTTATACATGTTATTATTTATACACATATGTACAATTAAGATAAATGATAATGCACATATGTGTACATTATGTAAATGAAAGATTAAATAAAAATATTCAGTGTGTATAATTACGTTTTTTTTATGAAACCGGGATTAAAATTTTTTTTTTTTGGTTTTTCTACTTTTTTAATTTTTTTTGTTTTATAATTTTTTTTAAGAAAAATTGGATTTTAATAATCCAAACTATCAACCATTGGCCAGTAATAATCCCAACTAACATCTGACTGGTGGTAATCCCAACTTTTAGTTTTGTTACCAATAACAATCCTAATCAAAAAAATCATTAACTCCGTTAATTTTGATCATTAAGTCAGCGTTAAATGACTGAAATAGCCCTACTAACAAATAAATAATTTTAAATAAAGTTATCCTATATTTTTTATATCATTTTTAATAAACTTTTATCTTGTTTCCTCACAAGACACGCTCTTCCCGTCATCATCTCCGGCCTCCGTCACACCATCTCCAGCCACCGGCTGCCACCATGATCACCATCATCTCTGTCAACCTACCAAATCAAAGAAACTATAAAACCCTAAAGGTATCGATTACAAGTTGTTCCTTTATGTACCAAACATCATCCGACAAATCATACTCCACAACTTTCGAGATTTCAAGCAATTCCTCATACAAATATGAAAAATCCAGACCATTAAAGCCTCCAAAAGCCTTAGACCATCAAACCAAATATCGTCGGAGTTTCCCACCGTCTTGCTCCGAGCCTCAAAACCGCCGCACCAGCGGCATTGTCTCTGCAACCTTTCATGAGACCTAAGAAGGTTAGGATTCAATCTCAATAACAAATAATGTTGATAGGAGAGGGGTGATGATGATGGAGATGGTTGTCGAAGGTGGCTGGATACGGTGAAGGTAACAGTGGCTGGAGATGGTGAAGGTAACAATGGCTGACGAGAGGGATATGTGTTGTGAGGAAGTATAAAAGTTATTTTTATTTGTTAGTGGGGGCATTTCAGTCATTTAACGCTAAGTTAATGATCAAAACTAACGTAGTCAATGATTTTTTTGACTGAGATTGTTATTGGTAACAAAACTAAATGTTGGGATTATCACTGGTCAGATTGTTAGTTAGGATTATTACTAGCCAATAATTGATAGTTTGGATTATTAAAATCCAATTTTTTCTTTTTTTAAAAATATTTTTAAGGGATTTTTTTGTGGACCAAAATGGTTCTCAAGTTACCATTTTCAAAATTTTCTCTTAGGATCCGCACCCGATTTTAACATTTATATTCACCCACCTGTGTAGTAATTGACAGGCTGCCGATTTGCAACCTATGAAAAGTAAAGAGCCTTCTTTACTGGCTTTTGAGCCCAACACAGAAGTAAGCATCCTCTTTGAACCAACGAAGTTTGAGTGTGGCCCATTGGCATGTGACGGACCAAATTCTGGTGAAATGGTTAAGGGTGAGGAGGGGTCAGAGCTTCTTCTAAAAGGGTTCTAATTGTATAAAAATTAATAAGATGCAATAATATTAATAAGAACTTACAAATGGAGATTTGCTATAAAAGATGGAAAGTGGCATCTACAAATCGTAAGGTGTGCCAAAATGGTAAGATAAGCTATTAAGTTCAAAGTTAAGGCAGTGCATGCCAAAATGGTAAGATAAGCTATTAAATTCAAAGTTAAGCAGAAACCTTTTAATATTTTTTTGAAACAACGATTATAATCATATATAGCTCTAATTATTGTCTATTGTTCTTTCTCATTGTTAAATGGTGGCATAGGATAGATATCTTATTTCTTACTAATCTATTAAAACAACACAATGCTTTCACATGACATTTAACTATGACATTCACCTAGGTTGCCACTTCATCAATATTCCTAAAATACAGTTTCCACCTAATTATCTTTTAAGTTTATTTAAAATTCGTCAAAATATCCAACGAAACACGGACCCGGATTTTGTTTTATAACCTGGATTTGACCAATAATTATTTTCCGACCCGTTTCCTTTTCTAATTCTATCTCCATCAACCCTAATCTCACACACTCTCTGGTTTCCATCTTTGACGGTCTAAGTCGCCTATCATCTCAATCGCAAACACGGTAATTCTGAACCTACATTTTAATTATATGTGAAGATTACTCCAAATCCATCAATATGTTTCTGATTTTTTAGGGTTTGTAGATTCTATTGATTAAATTTTAAATAGAAGGAATATTGATTCGAAACGGGCGATTGTTGATGTGCTATTCATTATTACTTTTTTTTATCAAATTATACTATTTCGTGTATGTGAAGATTACTAAATCCAAAAATCTATTTATCACAATTTAGGGCTTGTAGATTCAATCAATTTAAGGTTTAAAGCATGTCTCTTTCAAGTATTATGTGTGTCGATGCTTCGGGTATATGGTGTCTAAGAAGAAGTATATCTTGAAATCGATTAGTAATGCTTTGTAAGTTTTTATTATATCGTTGATTTGGTTATCCCCTAATTGTTTGTTAGAGTTTAGATTGAACTGGGATTCAAAGTTCGAATTACGTCAATTTTTTATTTAGGTAACATTAACAAAATATTTGAGTACTGACACTAATAATAACATAAAATATTCAATAAATTTTTTAATTCAAATAAGTTGAATTCAAATCAATTCTTAACCATGAGACTTTATATCAAATTAATGTAATGTAAAAGAAATAATGGTTTGCTAAAATTAAAATACGTTTTGCCTTAATTTATGCATATTACTATTAAAATTAAAATCGTTGACACTTATTTTTCCTTAACTTATGCATTTTGGTCTTCAAATCTAAATACGTTTTGAATAATTTCTATGTTTATCAAGTTTAACAAAAATAAACTGCTACTTACATCATATCTAACTAATATATTAAAGCAACATAATTTTGTTCACATGTCCTTCACCTAGGTTGTCCACATAGGCTTCCATGTCATCAACCTTTCATAAATCTAATTTCCACATATTCATAATAAAATTTTAATCAATGATATTGACTTTTATATTTTTGTAACTTATTAATGTAATTATGATATTAATTATTCTAATTATTGTTAGAATTAAAAAACTTATTAAATTTACTAGGTTTAAATTGTTCATCGTTTCTTTTTTAAAAGGCACATGCTTCATTCAAAAATCATAACGCTCCCCATCGTTTGTAACCAGATTCTTTGCCTCATCTATAACCGGTTCTTCATGATTTGTCGGTTTCATAATCCAAACAACATTAAATATGTTCATCGTTTGCCATTATCAGGTATGATTTATATTTTAGTGTTTAATCGATTTCTGTGAATAACAACATCAAATTGATTCACTGTTATTGGATTTAGGGTTTAACTGCATGATTTTTTATACTAACGGTTAATAGATTTGATATTTAATCTATTCCTATTAATTGATTTATGTTTAATCTATTTAGGGATTAAAGATATAATTTTTTTAAAATTATCGGTTAATCGATATGATGTTTAATATGTTGTTACTTAAAATCAGGTTTATATATTGTGATTTTTTGTTCATAATACACATTTTTTCCAAGTTTCACTAATATTAATTTAATTTTATGACCGATCAATTTAAAATTTGAAAATCTTATTATATATGGATAGGAACATAACTGTTATAATCTAACTAATATAATAAAGCAACTTAATTCTATCCACACGTCATTAATCTAGGATGTCCACATAGGACTTCATATCATCACATTTCCATATAATTATTTTTCACATATTCACAATTAATTTTTGGTAACATTAAACTGTTATTTTTGGAAACTAAAATCTTTTTTTAATATAGTTGATCAATTAGTTATTTATTGACTAGAAACTCACAACCTCGCAAAAATAATTATTTTTAATTAAAACAATCTTGTAACAACAATCTTACAAAAAAACAATTAAAACAATCTTACAAAATGCACAATATGAATTTTTTTTAAAGGGGATGAATCCCCGACAAACATTTCAATAAAAATAAAATAAAATGGGTTAATTAAAACAATTTCTAAATTAGTCAACAGGTCAAATTGGTTTATTATTATAGTTAGATGTCTAATTTTTGGTAGTCCTAAAAATCAAGCCATGGATTTTTATTAGAAATTATATGCTGCATTTATAGGCTTATTTATGGGGTTTTATTTATAGGATGTACATTGCATTATATTGAATTCGATTTATTTTCTTTATTATTTAATTTAAATGATTTCTGAACGTACGGTGTTTATCAAAAATAAACATCTCCGTATGTAGTATATAACATCCGTCATAGATGCATTCTTCACATTAAAACAATCTTCTGCCTTTGAAGCTTTTACAAAGTAAGTTCTTCAAATGTTAATTATAAATTTTATATTTAAACGAATTATTTCAGTAAAATCTTTTATCGTTTGATTTAAAACAGATTACAATGGAGGTTCAAAGCTTTACATTGTTTGATGAAATTGATATTCTTAAAACATCTCCATCCATAGTTAAGGTTAGAGTTTTGAGAGTATGGACCGTCAATGATAACAAACACTCCAAACGAGGACTTCTTGATGGAGATGGTCCTCATGGATTAATCTGTAAGTTTTTTATTGTTTTATAATTTTCTTTTTCTATACTACTCTTTTTATTAATTATCTACACATGTTTCTTCTTCTTCTTCTTATTATTATTATTATTATTATTATTTCATGACAAGAGAATCGAATGCAAGCTACGGTTTTTAAACCCGACATTTTTTGTTTCAAAAGGTTTTTGAACAAAAACTCTACACGAGTGAAAATATAAGTTTAAACCTGGTATGTATTTATAAGCTTAGTTTTCAAATAATGTTACAAAATCTGTTACTAATGTGTTTTTTTATTTTTTTCAAGTATAATAGTTCATTTATGTTATATTATTCCTTATTTACTGAATTATTTATTTATAAAGTATTTTCTTTTTATTATATACATAGTTAAACATCTTTTGTAATATCTGCTGCTAAAAAACTTATGTCAAATATTTGTGTTGATTGAATATGTTATTTACATTTTATATTGTTTCTTGATATGTTTTACATTCGTGTGTAACACGGGTTATTATCCTAGTATAACATTACATTATCAGAGCATATTCTTCACATCAATTCCATCATTTCTATCAATATCAGAAGCTACTCTATACAAGTATGTAAGTTTTTAACCCAATCTTTCAAATAGTTAATGATTGGTTCTTCAATATGAAATACCAATAATTCTTATGGTAATCATTTTATCATTTTCACAGGTCCATGGAGAATCAAAACATCACAATGCATAATGAAATAGACGTCCTTATAAAATCTTCAAGCATCATTAAGGCATTAAGGTTCGAGTCTAAAGAGTGTGAACCGTGAAGGAACGTAAACATGCCTAGTGAGGACTGAGGACTACTTTCTTGAAATGGTTTTCATTAATGAATTGGTAGTATTTTTAATCTTCGTTTTTTGTTTGTTTTTAATTTTTTATGATCTTTTTTTAACAAATTTATATCAAGTGTTTCCTAAGTTAGCCGGAGAAGTTTGAAAAGTAAATGATTAATAACATAGTTATGAATAAAGATAGTGCTTTGTTTTCATTGTCATGTTTTTGAATTTGAGACCTTTTTTTTTCTTGGTGATTGAGAATTTGTTTGTTTGTTTGTTTTTTTTTTAATTTTCATGTTTTGTGTTTGGAGATTGGTTTATTTTGAATCCTCGTGTTTTATGTTTTGGAGTTTGTTATGGTTATCTTCAAAGTTGAAGTTTATTGTGGCTTTATTATAACTATTAAATAAAAATGATATCTTTTATACATGCTTGTTTCTATTTATTACTTTTATAAGTTTGCTAATAAGCTATTGATAACAAATTAACTTATGGTATAATGTTACACCAGTTTATGTTTGAGTGTGACTTTAATCTTTTAACCCCTGACTGTTTTACCAATGTTCAGCCTTTTATTATTATTATTTTTATTCATATATCAAATTTCAAAAAAATTATTCATTCTTTTTTATTCCATTTATTTAATTAAAACCTTCTTTTTGTTACTTTAATGATTCAAGAAATGCTAATGAGCAAAAAGGAAGAATAACTAAGTTCAATGATAACGGAGTCGCACAAGAATTGCATGTATGTATGTATACATGTATGTATTTGATTATTATTATTATTATTATTTGACAGACTCTAATGGTTGATGTGGATCTTTTTCAAATTGGTGGTTCTGAAAAAGGGTATATGTGAGCCTTTGTAATTTATTTATTTATTATTATTATTTTTTTGACATAGCTAACATCTTTATATTACTTTAAATGTTTGCACTAATATTTACACTTAAAAAGTGTTACCCGTTGAAAAGTTATGCATTCTTTTTTTAAAGATCAAATGGATTGAAACTAAGGTTTGGTTGTTGCATGTTTGTTGAATTTGCTATGTTTTGTGGTTTATTAATTTTCAGTAATTTAGGATATAACTTTTGGTATTGTTTGAATTTGTAACTAATTTGAGGTGTTGTATTCATTGGTTGGACATTTTACTTGTTCCAAATTGCTTTGGATAACGCAAACACCATCAAGGTATGATTTCTTTAATTATGTTTATATAGAATTTTTATTTTTATTAATTAATTCCCTTATCACTAATTGTTTTTTTTTTCTAATGCATTGAATTTATATAATGCTTATTTTTGTTATATTTCAGTTATTGTGTATGAGACATCACATTTTGGATGCTGATTAACAATTTTGTCTGTAATAATAACAATTCTATTTCCAGACAAAATACGTCGTCTTCATCTTCGGATGATGATGTGGATTGTGAGAGTATTGATGTTGGCACTTCTCATATTATTTTGAATAAAAATGTTGATATTATTTCAGAGAGTGATTGTGATGTGGATCTTTTTCAAATTGGTGGTTCTGAAAAAGGGTATATGTGAGCCTTTGTAATTTATTTATTTATTATTATTTTTTTTTTTGACATAGCTAACATCTTTATATTACTTTAAATGTTTGCACTAATATTTACACTTAAAAAGTGTTACCCGTTGAAAAGTTATGCATTCTTTTTTTAAAGATCAAATGGATTGAAACTAAGGTTTGGTTGTTGCATGTTTGTTGAATTTGCTATGTTTTGTGGTTTATTAATTTTCAGTAATTTAGGATATAACTTTTGGTATTGTTTGAATTTGTAACTAATTTGAGGTGTTGTATTCATTGGTTGGACATTTTACTTGTTCCAAATTGCTTTGGATAACGCAAACACCATCAAGGTATGATTTCTTTAATTATGTTTATATAGAATTTTTATTTTTATTAATTAATTCCCTTATCACTAATTGTTTTTTTTTTCTAATGCATTGAATTTATATAATGCTTATTTTTGTTATATTTCAGTTATTGTGTATGAGACATCACATTTTGGATGCTGATTAACAATTTTGTCTGTAATAATAACAATTCTATTTCCAGACAAAATACGTCGTCTTCATCTTCGGATGATGATGTGGATTGTGAGAGTATTGATGTTGGCACTTCTCATATTATTTTGAATAAAAATGTTGATATTATTTCAGAGAGTGATTGTGAAATTGTGTATGATGAAACATGTGCTGAAAATTGTAAAAATTTATAATTAGATGATTAAGTTTTAATTAATATGTGTTTTTTGTTCTCATGTTATAAGATATTAACTTTTTATTCATCTTTGTTAGTCTTTTTATGTTTTTGTATTTGAATTAAAATAACAATATAATGTCTCATAATTTATGTAAAAGTATCCTCTTTTATATGAATATGACATTTGTATTTTACTAAATTTATAATATATACATATATATGACGTTTTAAATATGTTTCACTCGTGTGTATCATGAGCACTATCCTAGTGTATATCTATATTATCAATATTGTCTTAATAGTATTATTGTTACCATGTACTTCAGTATTTGAGTTAATTTGTTCAATTATTTCAAATTACGGATCTTATTTATTTTAATCATTTGACAAATCACGTGTAAACACTGGTTCAAAAGCTAGTATACATATAAGGAGATAATATAAAAGCTAAAAGAAACTCACTTTTGTTCTCGGGTTTCCATTTTTACGAGTCAGGTTGTTTGGGACTTAGGTGTTGTATACTTAGTTTTCTTGTGGCTTCGGGTTTGGATTATTATAGAGATAGAAGTAAAGTGGGTTATGATGGCTTCGAGCTGGATTAGTTGATTGAATTTGAGTAAAGTGGATCAAACATTTTTATCCGAACTTGATGTCATTTTTAACTGTAATCGATCACTGAAAATGACCCCAACTTGACTAATACATTTTTTGTTTGTATTCATTGCTTTGCAGCAGGGACCGATATCTGCTTCCTATTAGAGGGTGCCATATTAAGGTAATTTAGGGGTGTAATCCTATCTTACATCTTATCTTATCTTACATCTTACATCTTGTTAAAGCTTATGTGTCAAGCCTACATTTCTTCTAATTTCTAATCTCTCATGTTATTCATTCTAGCTATCCATGGGTCATGGTCAAAATCATTTTGTCAAGCGGGTTATAACATAGTGTGGATCTTATAACATAGTGTCATTTTCATACCTAAAGTTTGACCAACTATGCAACTTTAGCATATTTTTTAAATTTCTTACAAATCCACATTCGACATTTCCAAAACCATGCTATTTTAGTAATTTTCGTTAACTCATTTGTTTTCCTTTAAGTCTACATTAAATTAATTCATAAGTATTTTGAGAATCACAATTAAAATAAAAGACCTTTTTTTTATTTTATCGTTTGATAAATCCCGTGTAATATACAGGTTCAAAAGCTAGTAGAAGTATAATACGATAGTCAAATCTCAAGCACATATTTGATCATATCAAGAATGCATATGTAAAAGAGTAGTAATGCAAGAAATATTTAGTCGTTTATGAAGGTTATATTTTATAATGTTTTAAATTATGTTTGTAATCATTGTACTATGTAACTTAATTTTTAATAAGTTTATTTCTTTAAGAGCTTTTTTTTTCCGTATGAATATGAATTGTATTTATAAATCACGTTGTTGTCTCAAAAAAACATACTCAAAAATTTGTTGTCCTTTTAAAATATATATGTATACTTCACAATTTCTATATGGATGTATCGTACATAAATCAATAACCTAGTTTCTAATAATAATAATAAAGTAACAAACCTCCAATCAAATACAGTGATAACGTTAGACACCATGCCATAGTAAAATAAAATTAAGAACTTAAATATTTTTCTTAAGTTAAATAAGTAAACAACCCAACAACCAAGCACATACCCAATCATAAGTAGCAACAACATGATCCCCTTCCTATCAAGAACTCCATCAACACTACAGCAAACTCCACGTACTCATATTTCACAAGCTTAACACCTATATATTCTTAAACTTATTCAACAGTCCATTAATACCCAAGCCTCTACTCTCCACAACATCAATAAAGTATGCCTTACTTCTATCAATATGAAATTGAGATGTTTGAAAACTTCGTCCATGAGTACCTCCCGTAACTCACTGAAGCAAATCCGAACCAACCTTTAACTATGCATACAGCATACTAGTGCCTCAAACCAAAATCAACTTGTAACCAACCTTATTTTATTAGTTCATACATTTTATATTTCCCTTAAGATTTGGATTTCCATCTGATCCAAACTGTAAAGGCAAACTAAAACCGAGATCCACTCTTTGTTTATTAATTCGAAATTCTCACAGCAAAGACTTGTTTGCAAAATCAAACATCATAGTGGTCTAATCTAAAAATCATTTAGGTCATACGTGTTATATTAGACTAGGCCATCAGACATTGTTTATTCTAAAGTTAGTTTTAAAGCTATAAGATTAAATCCATATATACATGCAAATGCACAATCAACATAACCAGTCTCAAACAACTAAACCAACCACTCGAACCTGTAGATATGATTCTTGATCATCAAATGCCCCCCGCTTAGGTATCAGTCCAGATGATAAACATCCCATCCCTAGTCGATGAATAGAAATTCATATTGCATTTACAGTTTTCATGTATTTTAGTTAATATCATAACGTTTTTATATTATCAAACACAAACTTTCACAGATTTAACAAACAACACGGATTAAAAAAAACACCACTTTTAAATTCCTTTAAGTAGAAAATAACAGGAGGATCGCATAGCGCAGTGGATTAGCGCGTCTGACTTCGGATCAGAAGGTCGTGGGTTCGACTCCCACTGTGGTCGTTTTAGTTTTTGGCCATGCCTTGTTTCCTTGGAATTTTGTTTCAGTTTTGCTCCCTTTATTTCTTTTAACCTTCTTTTACATACATATATTTAAACACTTTACAGTAAAAGTGTATTATAGTATATTTATTATAACAGCTATTGTACTTTCCAACTTATATTATATATTTACAAGATTCACAACAAATAAGTTATGATGTTATCTAGTCATAACAAAGAAACAATAAAACTCATTTTTGTTCAATTCTTAGTATATCATTTTGTGGTTTTCTAGTCATATTTGGTTCAGTTGTATGGCTAAGAAGGTTGGTGGGTCGAACGGCTTAAAAACCGGATTTTTAGTATCTAACTTATTTTGTGTCCTAGGTAGCTATGTGCTAACCTAGTCTGTCAATTATTCAAGATTGTTATTGAAAAAGTTATGATATTATCATCTACCGATCTTCTGTTTTTACGTATTTCAGTTCATGGATATTTTCTTCACTGGGTTTGGTACCCGTGTAATACACGGGTTGAACAATATAAACTTATAAATCTTAAATGTATAAATAAAAAAATGATAAATAAAATTGCATATTACATTAAATAATTTGGGAGCAATTTTTCGGTATTACATGATTTGGAAATTTTAAAAGCTAAAAAAAATAATTTGTTCAGACTTCTTAATAACCAAGTTATCATTTTTTGGCTTCATGACCGGTTGTTCCAACTGCTCTTTTCTTGTAATTTGCCGGCTCTTGTTTTTCTTTTCTTCAAAACAATCTCTGATTCTCTGATACATAGTAAAAACATTTAAAATAAAATTGCAAATGGTCAAACGTGCTCAAAACCCCCTTCAAATGTTTTAATTCCTAAATTATCCTTTATTAACTCGATCTTTTGATCTCGTGTTTTCTTATAGTGTACTGCCTTTACTCTATAATAATTATTCCATTAACTGCAATACTTTTGAATAAGAAGTTTGGACCTCAACAAAAATTGTTTCAGCCTAATGCAAACTATATAGGTAATTGTATTTGCAACTAATATATAGTTCAATAGTTTTGATCTTTTCATTTCCATTAAGGCAATAACTTTACTAAGTTGCAAGCATATATTAGTTTTAGTATATGTATTCATCCATAACCAGTACCAAACATAAACCATATCTCTTAAAAAAACATAATAGAAGTTATGATTCAAGCAAATCGAACAAAAAAATGTTTATAGTTTGAAATTACCACTTTACAGTTTCCACAGCTGAAGAACAAAATAGGTGACCTGAGTTTTCTTGAGTGCTGATGTTTCTTGAATAAAACGTCCGATCGGGGCCAATCTGGTTCTAAGACCAATCATGATACCCGAAGCTTTAGGACCAGGAAGTCTGAAGGTAGATGTTGTAACAAAAATAGGCGCCGACCTGCAATCTTGACTTTTGGTCAAAGGTACAACATTCTGACACAAGCCATCAAATTAAGATTTTAATTAAAAAATTTTGTTTGACAATTGAAATACCTTCATTGAGGTTAAATGTATTCCTTTGTGGATACGATCCGCAAGAGTTTTCTCATTAACTATTGCACACATGACATAAACTAATGCGCAACAAAAAGAAAAGAAAAAAAAAAATATCAAAACGATTTAACTGTATTAATTTTTTGTTTATAGAAAATGGCCCAATTGTCAACTACAATCTTGAATGCAACAAAGATCTTATCCACATATGTAACATTTTGGATTTTTTTCGTTTCATGTTTGTACCCGACCCGGTTCGTTTTTGATTTAAATTATTAACAAAAGATTCCTTTTATTCCTTTTATATTTATATAACTATCAAAGAATGGCATAAACAAACCGTAACTAAACTTTAAACGTGTTTTGTACCCAACTCAATAGACCAAGGACCAAACTGCAATTACCATTCAAAATTATAATAATAAAATAATCCTCCTTCTCCCTCCTCTAACTCACGGCCGTATACACCCCCCCCCCCCCCAACTTTACTTGGACCTTAATTCTCGTTATAATCTAGGAATTGATCTCACCAAATCGTTTATCATTCAAAAACAATCTCACCGACATACTAATCATGGAAAACGAATCAAAATCAAAGCCAATTCGCGAGGTCAAACCCGCGGCTGCCTCTAGCCTCGCTACACTATATAAACACAATGAAAACACAATTAATCCTACACACTCAATCCTCACAACCTCGCGACACTAAACCCTAACCCAATTTCACATTACAGAGCCGTCCATATCATTGACGAAGTCAATTTCAGGCCGTGACCTTTCCTTGCTCGTTTACCCTCAATTCGCGACATTAAAAGGTAATTGATATATGGTCTATACTCGTTTTTAAGCAATAAACATTAACCCTAACTCAATTCGCATCAACAATTAACCATTAATGCGATTTAAGAGCTAGGGTTTCTATAAATGGATATGAACAACTGAACTAGTTTATTTATATAATCATTTTCATGATGTTAACGAGTAGGTAGTCTGACCTGGTGGTTTGTGTGCTCGTGTATATGCCAGGACCGGCTTGGGCCGCGGGTTCGAGCCTCCCCAGGCCCGGTTTTTTTGTACTTACCTTTAAAAATTCATTTTAAATGTTTTTCTATTAATATTATGTATATATAATATTAGTTAAATGATATTTTAATAAACCGAACCTCGAAAGTATTATTTTAGACGTGTCATTGGTTCCTATCTATATATATATATATATATATATATATATATATATATATATATATATATATCTAAATATATATATGCATAATTAATTAATGTTTCATTCACACATAATGCTTATTACTACTTAATATCGGTTATTATTAATTTAAGATCTATTTACTTGAAAATTATGAATATTGATAAAATATATCGCTTATATCAATTATCAAAACAATAATATTAACACTAATAGTTATAATAATAATAATAATAATAATAATAATAGATATACTAAAATTAGTTAATAAAATAATCTTCACCTTACAAGATTCCAAATTCATGTTAACAATTAAACTAGTAATATGTTAAACGCAAACCACCATCAAATCTCAAATCATTATGTCTTATTAGATTTTCGTCGTTTATTAATAATATTGTTAACAAATAAGTCATTTTTGTTGACGTATCTCGAAGGCTTGACGAGTTCATCCTCATTTTCTTTTTATTATTATCTCATCCTCACTAATCTACTCACTAAAGATAAGTAACTCATATCCCCCTTTTTTTTACCGTTTTATATTTTGGGGGCGTTATGCGTTAAATCATTTTCACTACAATTCCGCTATTTGCGTTATATGATATTGCTCAATTAGTTATACGTGCAAATGTGACTATGTGTTTTTTTTTATGTTTGGTGGTTGGTATCTCATCCTCATCCTCATCCTCATCCTCATTAGTATGATCATACGCCGTCGGAGTAGCTCGTTATCCATGGGATTCGAGTGAAAAGACAACTTTATATTATTGTTATATGGTTGTTATGCTAGTTGTAGTATTTCATATTATCACAAGGAATTGTCATTTTTATATTATATGTATTCAAAACCGTGATTACTTGCTCATCTTTATGTTGACAAACTATGTATTTTCCCGCATGGCGCAGGTAGCTATATTGGATGAAGAATCAAGAGATTAAAGAGTAGTTGAACCTTAGGATGCATGAATAATGATGAACTTTATTTCTATTATTTTTAGTTGTTATTTCTTTTAAAACAATGATTGTGCTTTACGTGTTTGAATAATATGAATTTAATAATTTAGATATTGACACGTGGATTTATTTTCATGTCTTTTGAGCTATGATTCAATTATGTCGTGCCCCGGCATATTCCGCCATAGGTTGGGGTGTGACAGATTGGTATCAGAGACGAAGGCTATAAAATAGGTGGTTAGACGTAACGGCCTAGTAGCATGCTTAGGGTCCCTATACGTGTTCCTATACGTGCACCCTACTTGTTTAAATTTTTGTACATAGCTTAAATTATTTAAATTGTTTATCATATACAATTGTACACGAAAGCACACACTTATTCCGAGGCTATGCCTCAAAATCATTTTGCAAAATTTTAGGACGATTTTTAAATCGGGAAATTCCTTAAGAATTCCCACCTTTTAACTCCCCTCTCCTTGAGGAGATTCGTGTAACGAATATGTAGTAACTGTAAGGGGAACACACCTGTACACCGATCCCTTGACACCAAGACTTGCGAGTCTAAGGAAGTGCAATGCTGTAACATCCGCTTTTCTGAGAATTATAAATAATAGAAAGTTCTATAATTAACTGTGTGTCGTTAACATAATTGGGTGTGCTAATGTTTGGATAATAAATGGAATTAGAAGTGTGAGTGGGTTGTGGGGCCCACAGTCCCCTATATAAACCCAACCCCTACTTCCTTTCACCACTTTCTTCCCTTCCACCACACACAAACTCAAGAACACACACATTTTCTCTCAAGACCCGAATCCGAATCTGGGCTAAAGCAAGGAAGATCTTGGTGTTCGAGTATCTCAAACATCAAGAAAACGTCCAGATCTTCGGGGTTGCCCAGATTTGAACCGAACCCGGAGCAAAAAGGTAAGCTTCGGCCAAAGGGTTAAGTTTTATGGTTAGAATCGACATGCAAACCGATGTAATGATAGATCGGGTTGTGCAATGTAAGAAAAACATGTACTTGGTGAGTTTTAGCCTCACGGGTGTATTATAGAAAAAAAGGTGACGTCTGGACTATGAGAAACACAGGTATACAAAGTTGGTACAACCCAAAACCCATAAAAAGAGTAGAATCGAGTCCTAAGGAGGAAACAATGAGAAAAAATGGCTTTAAAATGGTAAAAACGACGAAAGGCAGGAATTTCGCATCGCACAGCCATGCGAAGCGAAAAAGTCATGCGAAGCGAAATTCATGCGAAGCGAAAAAGTCATGCGAAGCGAAATTCCATGCGAAGCGAAAAAGTCAAGCGAAGCGAAATTCCATGCGAAGCGAAATTCTTCCATGTGAAATTCTTCCATACGAAATTTCATGAAATTCATTTCTGATGCATTTTTCTGTCGAAGACGTCAATAAGCGCTTCAGCAGTACGCAGGAAGGGTCGTCCCAAAATGAGCGGGACCTGATCGTCAGCCTCCATGTCAAGAATAACAAAATCCACGGGGAAAACGAATTTAACGAGTACGTTTTTCACGATTCCCCGCGGATATTTGACCGAACGATCGGCCAAGGATAAACTCATGCTCGTTGGGACCGGCTCGCCTAGGTCTAGTTTTTTATTAAGAGAATATGGCATTAGATTTATGCTAGCACCTAAATCGGCCAACGCGTAGCTCTCAATCGAGCTACCAAACAAACATGGAATCGTGAAGTGACCCGGGTCTGCTAATTTCTCCGGCAAATTGTTCTGGACTACCGCAGAGCATCCTTCATTTAGACATACTGTCGAAAGCCCCTCCAGCTTCTTCTTGTTCGAAAGAAGATCTTTTAAGAATTTAGCATATTTGGGCATATGCTGGAGTGCCTCGACAAACGGAAGATTGATTTTTAACTGTTTAAACATATCCAAGAAATGTCCATATTCCTCCACATACTTCTGCCGCAGAACACGGGCAGGATACGGAACTCGAGTAAGATTGACTTCGGGACTCTTCTTCTCTTCAATCTTCTTAACAGCAACCTTCTTCGCAGGAGACTCGCCGTTTGACGCGGTACTTCCTAGGGCTCGCCTCTCGTGCGTCCTCACAGGAGCCTCCATCTCTATCTCCTCGTCCACCGGCTCCTCATCATCTGCCGGTGGCTGCTCTCTATCGCCTCCTCTGCCACTACAGGTGGTCACCGCATTCAACTGTGCCTTCGGGTTAAGCTCGGTGCTGCCCTGAAACGCTCCGACCTGCTTATTAGGTAGCATATGCTTCATCATCTCATCCATCTTTCGAGACATCTCCAAAATTGACGACTGCTGGTTCTTCAATAAGGTGTCGTGCTCAGCCAGTCTATTATGTGTGTTATTATCTCTATCAATAAGGTGGGAAAGCATGGTAGATTGCTTAGATAGAAACTCCTTAAGATCCGGGTCCATACCACTTCTCTTCCCTGCACTCGAACTCCCTGCCACCTCTGTATCTCTAACCTGACTTTGCTCCTGCCTCGGCTGAAAGCCCTGAGCATTACCTCCCGACCTCCAACCATAGTTTGAGCTATTCCTCCATCCGGGGTTCCCGTAGGCATTCTGTCCTCTATTATGATTTCCCAAGTATTCCACTTGCTCCTGCTGATCGACCGGACAATCAACTGTGTCGTGCCCTCCTCGGCAGATCTCGCACCTATTAACAACCTTCTTCAAGACCTTAATTTCCCTCTGAATTGCCTCTAAGGCAGCCATGATGCTAGTATCATTCGAGACTTGATGGACGCCTCGGGCGGAAGAAGTGATGGTTTTTGAAGTACCTCGGGCGGACGATCCCGGCTGATCGGCTAGGGCGAAGCTCTCAAACATCGACTCGCGCTTATCTATATCCAGCTTCTCTAACATGTACCCTCCAGCTGACGTATGGAATCTCTGCTGCATCTCAAAGGTCAGCATGTTATAGAATTTCTCGACTACGGCCCATTCGGACAGACCATGCTGAGGGCATCTACTAAGCAGATTATGGAACCTTTCCCAATCCAAAGGGTATAAATCGTCAGCGTCCATGCGGAAGGAGTAAATCTGATCACGACGTCGCGAGGCTTTAGATGGCGGAAAATACTTCTTTAGGAATCTATCTTGAAGTTCGTCCCAGGTAGTGATAGACCCAGGGGGAAGGTTTTCCAACCATGATGAAGCTCGACCCTCAAGAGAAAATGGAAAAAGATGAAGGTAAATAGAAGCACGAGTGGCATTGGCGATATGAAAAGTGTTGCAGATGCGAGTGAATTTGTTTAGATAGCCCGACACATCCTCGTCTTCAAGTCCGTGAAAAGGGGAGGAATTAGTAATAGAATTCATGACGTTGGGCGGAATGTGCCAGTTACTAGCATCGGGCATCGCCGAACGTGTGATAGCAGACTGTCTCCCCATTACTCCCTCATTCGCTCTCGAGTGAACCGTACGCCTAGGTGGAAGAGCGTCACCCATATCTGAAGTGGAATCTAGAACGTGTACCTTGCTTTTGCGTAGATCACGTGTAATCTCCCAAAGCTCCCTACGGCGCTCACGAAAATCTCTCTCGGGTTCGTCAGAACAGTGAACTCTGGTGGTCCTAGCGAACGAGTACGTCGCATACGCTGAAAAACAGATAAAAGAGTGAGGACCCAAACTTATCCCTAAAGCACACAAGGCACATATAGCAATTAAGTAATAAAATAAAATAAAATCTAATTATTTAAACTAACACTAAAAACAAAGAAAAAGCAAATAGAATCTAATTCGTCAATTACCAAGTGTCCCCGACAACGGCGCCAAAAACTTGATGTGCCTAAAAGTGGTATATAAAAATATTGCAATTAATAACCTAGCACAATGAGTAATAAAAATCAAGAATATCCTAAACCAAACTACTGGCAACAGGCAAGTGAACCTATCGGATGTAAAATAGCTATGGGAAGTCCTGGAATATCGAACACTAGAGACACTCATATAAATTAACGAAACTAGATTCTAAAAGCTAAATAAACTAATAATTAAGAAAAAGATTCTTTTTGGATTTTTATTTATTTTTATTTTAAAACTAATAATTATTTAGACTATTTAATTAAACTAAATTAACTAATAAATTAAACTTAAACTCTAAAGTCTTAGACGAAGACAATAATGAGAAAGGCGTTACCTAGGCTTGAAATCCTATTTGTGAATCTTGGATGCTTATCGGCTATGGAAACTGTGATGGAACCGGGATCTAAAGATACGACGCCCTAGATATCCTAGTGGATCCCTGATCATTCTCTGGGTGTCACCTAAAAGGATTACCTAAGGGGCGTATGACGCAAACCGGTTGGTTGGATTACCTCTCAGTCTCTCCAACAATATTAAAGTACTCTAATGACTAGATCATCTCTCAGTTTCACTAATCACAATACATCCGGAAGTGTAAGGGACGTAAGGAGTAACCTAAAGATGCTCAAAAAGACTTAGGATAGCAAAAATCAAAAGACAATAAGGGGGAAATCCACTCTCGTGTAATCTATGCCCAAACCACCTAATGACTAAGACAACCCCAACTATCTATTACCTCTCAGTCTCAAGATAGGTAGAACACTTAAAATCTCTAAACCCTCAAACAATAGTTCCTATGGAATATGTCGTCTATAAACCATAAACTAGTTACGAACACACAGTAGGTAACCTAATATGCGTCTACACATGAAAGACTTTCACAAATACACATATGGAACTTATTGAATAAAAGTAAATTAATACTAAGCATGCATATTCATCTTAAAAGCATCAAAAAGTCTATTACAATAATATTAGTCCAACACCAATAACCTAATACCGACAAGCAAACCAAAAGTTCAACAAATATTCATTCGAAGCCTAGGCAACTAAAAAGTTTTAGCCAATAAACATACTCAAAACAAGAATAAAATAAATAGGTTCAACTAAGTTCATAATAAAAATAATAGAATTAAAAATAAGACAACCGTGTTTGAGTGAGTAGGTGAGAATCCGAACACCTTCAAAAGCTTAATGACCTGCGCCTTACGGTTTCTTTCTTCTTTTTATGACTCTCCACGAAAAAGTAATAATATTGCAATTGGCCGCTACCAAGATGTTGTCCCAATCAATATTAATTCAATCTGTGTTTAGGCTGCCTTTTGTCTTGTCTGTCCACCAATCACCAAGAAAATCCCGAGATGGCGGTTGTTCTCTTTCTTCACTTCTGCTCCACCGAAAAAAATTAATAGTAATATTGCTTCAAGTAATTAACTTCTGTGCGTATTTCTTCGTGGCTCCAACTCCAAAGAGAATAATAGCAACAATGTTCACGTGGGGTCTGCAACCAAAACTGCTCCTATATATCGGCTCCTATAAAGGTCTTCTTTATATATATATAAAAACTGCCGACACCAAAACCCCTTCATGGACTCTGCCCAAAATATGACAAAAACAAGAGTCCATCAAAACCCACTTTATTATCATATATTAGTATTATATATTATATTATTAATATTGTTACGTTAGTTATTATTTATTTTCATTACCTTTTTTTCTTTACTCTCATATTATTATTATTATTAGGTACGTTATGTTAAACTTTTCAATCATCGGTCTCGTAGTGAAATTACCGTATTTTACCTCATTATTTCTTGAAACCATTAAACTCACATATTAACCAAATATTAATAATATTCAATAAAAACTTGGCTCAAAAGTATCTAAAAGGTAGAGAATATTTATAAAATGATATGTATATTTTAGAGAACATTGCAGACCCTTCTAATATCTGTGATGATAGGGACCAGACCCTTCTAATATTTGTGATGATAGGGACCAGACCCTCATAATATCTGTGATGTTAGGGACCAGACCCTTCTAATATCTGTGATGATAGGGATCAGACTCTTATAATATCTATGATGTTAGGGACCAGACCCTTATAATATATGTGATGTTTAAGATAGAATAGCTTATGGTATACCATAGGGTTTTACGAAAGAAAGTATGTAAGTACGTATGTATGTATATAAAGTATATATGAAATAAGTAATAGCAAGTGAGGTGTGAATACGCATCTTCGGACACGTATGAGTAAGAATATGAATGTAATGTATGTTAATTTATTAACTAGAACTCACTTAGCGTAGCTGAATTTTAGTATGCACGCAGGCAAATAGGCTGAGACAGCTGGCTTGAGGAGGGACACATGGCATGAGCTAAAGAGACTGGCGTCTATGAAGAAATGTCATGACTGTTTTATGTTATGTTTATGAAAAGATAATTTGTATGTTAAGACAAGATTCAATGTTTTGTAACGTGATGCTTGAAGTTTTAAATTATTCCGCGAAAGTTTTAATTAACTCTGATTTTAGGACTGTGTCTATAAGTAAATCCAACACCAAAGAAGGGTTACCGGGAACGGGGCCTTACAAATGCGCATACATCTCGATCAACCGTGAGACCTGGTTGCCTTCCTAGAGGGTGAGGTGTGAGTGTGAAACCTGTTAGGCCAAAGCGTATCACACCAAATGTTCACGAATCTACTACCCTCATTGTATCAAACGTGGTCATGTGACGATCACATCCTTAATTTATAACCGAATTCACGGTGATACGTGGCTAAACTCGGTATTCCGTATTGTGTTTTAGTTGAATAGTTGGGTGAAGTACACAAATACGGGGTGGTTCCCGAAGTACTTCAACCATCTATCTCAACACCCTTCACAACTCAAATTTAATCAATTTTATTTGGTTTTCAATATTTTCATTTCGTTGGAAGGAACCATGGTGGTTCATGAAATCCTAACCAACAAATGAAACCCCCATGTTTAAATTTTAAGTTATGTTATGACTATTTACTTATGTATTTATCATTCCTCATTACGTCAAGACTTACAAAATCACGTCTCATAAATGACTCCATTCTCAACCTCAACCACAAACTCAACCTCAAATTGTTATATAAAATTCACAAGTATCAACTTATACAAACTCATACTTTTACAACATTTACCCAAGTCTCATAAATTTTACACATTTGATCCTTGCAGTGTGTTTTCCCGTCTCATCAACCGTACCCGCCGCAACTCTGGCCGTCGCATGTCATCTCGCATTACGAAGGGAACTGTGGAAGCCCTCCCCATGGTCATCTCTCAACTCCAAGCCGTGAATGCCGCAACTGTTCCTGCAAACCCTAATGTTTTCACTATCAAGCAATTCACCAATGCTTACCCAACCGATTACTTTGGGACTGAGGGTGCTACAACCCTTCTTCAATGGTTTGAGCACATGGAAAGTGTGTTCCTCCACTCTGCATGTCCGGATGACAAGAAGACCACGTATGCATCAAGTGTTTTCAAATCTAGTGCCCTTACTTGGTGGACAAGCAAAAAGAGAGACCTTGGGGGTGAGGTTGCCATGGCCTTGCCATGGGATGACCTCAAGAAGCTCATGCTAGACCAATTCTGCCCGAAATATGAACTCCGGAAGTTGGAAAAAGAATTCTGCAATTTGAAGCAAGAGGGATGTGATAATACCGCTTACAACAACCGATTCCACGAATTGAGCGTCCTTATCCCGCATATGGTTACTTTTTTGGAGCGTGCCATTGATAAGTACATCTCGGGTTTGCCGATGCAAATCCAAGATTCCGTCCTTAGTCGTGACCCGAAGGAATTTTGTGACGCCATTGCTCTAGCCGGTACCCTCACCGAAAACCACGTTAAGGCTGGGACCTTGACACGGAAAGGCTCCAAGAAGATGATAAGCCCGCATCTGAACCCACTAAAGAGTCCAAGCCCGAATCCTCAAGGTCCGAATCCTCAAAGCCCGAATCCTCCAAACACAACCACAACCACAACTCCTCTCATTACCGCAATAACAAACGAAAGCCCAATTCCCAAAACTATGTGATTGCCCAACCACAAGCCCAACAAGCCCCTCCAACCAAGAAACCATACACCGGCCCACACCCGTATTGCAACACTTGCAAACGTCACCATCCGGCCCAATCCACTTACCGAGTGTGCACCAATTGCCATCGATTCGGCCACCTCACCCAATACTGCCGAGAAGCACCCTGAGTGCAAGCCGCTCCACCGCGGTTCGCACCGTCAAACCAACCCAACCGAGCCATCCCTCGTGCTCCAGTCATTAACACCGTTAGGGCTTGCTATAACTGCGGTGATCCAAACCACCTTCGCAACGCGTGTCCTCGACTCGCTCAAGCCCATCAAGCCTATGTTGCCCCACAACCCTACTACACCTCCCAAGCCTACCAAGTTCAAACTTACCAACCTCAATTACCCCAACTCATGCCTCCTCCAAACCCTCAAGCTCAACCCATGCTCATGCAAGCCTACCAAGCTCCAACCCCTCAAGCTTCAACATCTCAAACTCAAGCACCTCAAGGAACCCAAGGGCGAGCTTTCACCATCAATGCTAATCAAGCCCGAAAATCGAACGATGTGGTGAACGGTACGTTTTTAGTTAACAAGCATCACGCATCGGTATTATTTGATTCGGGAGCCGATAGGAGTTTCATTTCCGTTGATTTTGAGTACATACTTGATGTGCCCCGTAGTAAATTGTCTAAACCCTTCACGGTAGAGATAGCTAACGGTAGTTCGATCGTTATTGACTCCGTCGTCCGTAATTGCACGCTCACCCTTAATGGGCAAAAGTTCTCGATTGATCTCATTCTGATGCAAATGGGTAGCTTCGACGTCATCATTGGCATGGATTGGCTCTCTCTACACCGTGCCGAAATTCTATGTTTCGAGAAGATTATTCGTATCGCTATCGAAGGTGGCATGATTCTAAACGTCGCCGGAGAAAGACCATTCTCAATGCTAAACCTCATGTCGTGCCTTGAAGCCCAACGTTATTTGCGCAAGAAGTATGTCGCTTTCTTAGCCCATGTCACTACAAAGGCCCACGAAGAAAAGCAACTTTCCGACATCCCTATTGTTCGCGATTTCCCTAAAGTATTTCCCGAAGACGTTTCTAGACTCCCTCCTATACGTCAAGTGGAGTTCCGTATTGATCTTGTACCCGGAGCAAACCCCGTATCCAAAGCACCGTACCGTCTTGCACCCTCTGAGATGCAAGAACTTTCCAATCAAATCCAAGAACTCACAGACAAGGGTTTCATTCGTCCGAGTTGGTCTCCGTGGGGTGCACCCGTTTTGTTTGTCAAGAAGAAGGATGGTACTCTTCGTATGTGCATCGATTATCGTGAGCTCAATAAGCTTACGATCAAGAACCGTTATCCCCTTCCGCGCATCGATGACTTATTCGATCAACTTCAAGGATCCGCTTGTTTCTCCAAGATTGATCTCCATTCGGGTTATCACCAACTTCGTGTCCACGAGGATGACATACCCAAGATCGCCTTCCGTACTCATTATGGGCACTTTGAATTCCGAGTTATGCCTTTTGGGTTGACTAATGCTCCCGCCGTTTTCATGGACCTCATGAATCGCGTTTGTAAGCCCTACCTCGACAAGTTCGTGATTGTCTTCATCGACGACATCTTGATATATTCTAAATCCGAAGACGAGCACAAAGATCATTTGCGAGCAATTCTTGACTTGTTGCCAAAAGAACAACTTTATGCTAAATTCTCCAAATGCGAATCTTGGCTAAAGCAAGTTCAATTTTTGGGCCACATCGTCAACGACAAGGGTATTCACGCTGACCCCGCTAAAATCGAGGCCGTTAAAAATTGGAAAACCCCGTCCTCTCCAACGGAGGTTCGCTCATTTCTTGGTTTAGCGGGATATTACCGTCGCTTCATCCGCAACTTTTCAAAGATTGCTTCACCCCTTATCGCACTAACCCACAAAGGGGAGGTTTATGAATGGGGCCTCCGAACAAGAAAAAGCGTTTCAAACCCTAAAAGACATGCTTTGCAATGCTCCTATCCTTGCTCTTCCCGAGGGCAACGATGATTTTGTCGTATTTTGTGACGCTTCAATCCAAGGTCTCGGTTGTGTTCTTATGCAACGAGACAAGGTCATTGCTTAAGCTTCGCGTCAACTCAAGGTACATGAGAAAAATTACACGACGCACGATCTCGAACTAGGTGTGGTCGTGTTTGCCTTGAAAATTTGGAGACACTACCTTTATGGTACGGAATGTGTGGTTTTCACCGATCATAAGAGTTTGCAACACATATTCGACCAAAAGGATCTCAACATGAGACAAAGACGATGGGCCGAATTGTTAAGCGATTACGATTGCGAGATTCGCTACCACCCCGGGAAAGCAAATGTCGTAGCCGATGCTCTTAGTCGTAAGAGTCACATCAAATCCGTCTTGCTCAATTGTGTCAACATGCAATCCGACCTTCAATACCGCATCTTCGACGCATAACACATCTCCGTCACCGAAGGAAGTTTATACGATGAGATGTCGTGTGGCGCCGAACTCCAACTTGAAACCAAACGTAACGGTTTACTTTATTATTTGAACCAGTTATGGGTTCCCGATCGTGACGGTATTCGCATGTTCATCCTTGATGAAGCTCATAAGTCACGATACTCAATTCACCCCGGTGTGGATAAAATGTATGCCGATCTTCGTCCCATGTTTTGGTGGCCGGGAATGAAGAAAGATATCACGGTATATGTATCTAAATGCTTCACTTGTTCTAAGGTCAAAGTCGAGCATCAAAAGCTGTTTGGCTTGCTCGAGCAACCACCAATCCCCGTGTGGAAATGGGAGGACATAGCTATGGATTTTGTCACCAAACTCCCCACTACTCAAAGCCGCTATGATAGTATTTGGGTAATTATTGATCGGTTGACCAAGTCGGCTCATTTCATACCCATTCGAGAGAAGTTTTCCGTGAGTCAACTAGCTCAACTCTACGTCAAGAACATCATTTGTCGCCATGGAACACCATTGACCATTATCTCCGATCGTGACGGTCGGTTTACCTCTCATTTTTGGAATTCGTTGCAAACCGCCTTGGGTACCCGTATTGATCTAAGCACCGCTTACCACCCGCAAACTGATGGTCAATCCGAGCGAACGATTCAAACGCTCGAAGATATGCTCCGCTCTTGCGTGCTAGATTTTGGTGGAAATTGGGATACTCACTTACCACTTGTTGAGTTTTCCTATAATAATAGTTTCCACACTAGTATTGGCATGGCACCCTTTGAAGCTCTCTATGGTCGAAAATGTCATTCCTCAATTTGTTGGAACGAGATTGGTGAATCGCAAATCACCGGGCTTGAGCTTGTTCAAGAAACTTCCGACCGGATTGCTCTTATTCGTCAAGATCTCCTTGCTGCTCGTAGCCGTCAAAAGAGCTATGCCGATAAGCGTCGTAAACCCCTCGAGTTTAATGTTGGTGATCGATTTCTCCTAAAGGTATCTCCTTGGAAGGGAGTGGTCCGATTTGGTAAAAGAAACAAGTTATCTCCCGCTTTGTTGGACCGTTTGAAATTGTTGAAAGAGTTGGTAGAGTTGCGTATCGTCTCGATCTTCCCGAAGAGCTCTCCAATGTTCATCCGACTTTTCATGTTTCCAATCTCAAGAAGTGCTTAGCCGAGGGGAATCTCTACATACCCCTCGACGAAGTGCAAGTTGATGAATCTATGCGTGCAATCGAGAAACCCGTTGAAATCATCGATCGTATGGAGAAAGAAACAAAGTGTAGCCGCATTTCGCTTGTCAAAGTTCATTGGGAATCCAAGCGTGGTCCCGAGTTCACTTGGGAACGAGAAGACCAAAAAGAAGCCAACTACCCGCACCTTTTTGTTACAGCTTAATCTCTAATTTTAGGACGAAATTTCCAAAAGTAGTGAATGCTGTGACATTTTGGATTTTTCCGTTTCATGTTTGTACCCGACCCGGTTTGTTTTCGGTTTAAATTATAAAAGATTCCTTTTATTCCTTTTATATTTATATAACTATCAAAGAATGGCAAAAACAAACCCTAACTAAACTTTAAACGTGTTTTGTACCCAACTCAATAGACCAAGGACCAAACTGCAATTACCATTCAAAATTATAATAATAAAATAATCCTCCTCCTCCATCCTCTAACTCACGACCGTATACCCCCCCCCCCTAACTTTTCTTGGACCTTAATTCTCATTATAATCTAGGAATAAATCTCACCAAATCGTTTATCATTCAAAAAGGATCTCACCGACATACTAATCATGGAAAACGAATCAAAATCAAAGCCAATTCGCAAGGTCAAACCTGCGGCTGCCTATAGCCTCACTACACTATATAAACACAATGAAAACACAATTAATCTCGCACACTCAATCCTCACAACCTCGCGACACTAAATCCTAACCCAATTTCACATTACAGAGCCGTCCATATCATTGACGAAGTCAATTTCAGGTCATGACCTATCCATGCTCGTTTACCCTCAATTCGCGACATTAAACGGTAATTGATATATGGTTTATACTCGTTTATAAGCAATAAACATTAACCCTAACTCAATTCGCATCATCAATTAACCATTAACGCGATTTAAGAGCTAGGGTTTATGTGAATGGATATGAACAACTGAACTGGTTTATTTATGTAATCATTTTCATGATGTTAACGAGTAGGCAGTCAGGCCTGGTGGTTTGTGTGCTCGTGTATATGCCAGAACCGGCCTGGGGCACGGGTTCGAGCCTCCCCAGGCCCGGTTTTTTACCTTTAAAAATTCATTTTAAATATTTTTCTATTAATATTATGTATATATAATATTAGTTAAATGATATTTTAATAAACCAAACCTCGAAAGTATTATTTTGGACGTGTCATGGGTTCCTATCTATAAATATATATATATCTAAATATATATATGCATAATTAATTAATGTTTCATTCACACATAATGCTTATTACTACTTAATATCGGTTATTATTTATTTAAGATCTATTTACTTGAAAATTATGAATATTGATAAAATATATCGTTTATATCAATTATCGAAACAATAATATTAACACTAATAATAATAATAATAATAATAATAAAATTAGTTAATAAAATAATCTACACCTTACAAGACTCCAAATTCTTGTTAACAATTAAACTAGTAATATGTTAAACGCAAACCACCATCAAATCTCAAATCATTATGTCTTATTAGATTTTCGTCGTTTAATAATAATATTGTTAACAAATAGGTCATTTTTGTTGATGTATCTCGAAGGCTTAACGAGTTCATCCTCATTTTCTTTTTATTATTATCTCATCCTCACTAATCTACTCACTAAAGGTAAGTAAATCAAATCCCCCTTTTTTTACCGTTTTATATTTTGGGGGCGTTATGCGTTAAATCATTTTCCCTACAAATCCGCTATTTGCGTTATATGATATTGTTCAATTAGTTATACGTGCAAATGTGACTATTTTTTTTATGTTTGTTGGTTGGTATCTCATCCTCATTAGTATGATCATACGCCGTCGGAGTAGCTCGTTATCCATGGGATTCGAGTGAAAAGACAACTTTGTGTTATTGTTATATGGTTGTTATGCTAGTTGTAGTATTTCATATTATCGTAAGGAATTGTCATTTTTATATTATATGTATTCAAAACCGTGATTACTTGCTCAACTTTATGTTGACAAATTATGTATTTTCCCGTCTGGCGTAGGTTGCTATATTGGATGAAGAATCAAGAGATTAAAGAGTAGTTGGACCTTAGGATGCATGAATAATGATGAACTTTATTTCTATTATTTTTAGTTGTAATTTCTTTTGAAACAATGATTGTGCTTTACGTGTTTGAATAATATGAATTTATAATAATTTAGATATTGACACGTGGATTTATTTTAGTGCTTTTTGAGCTATGATACAATTATGTCGCGCCCCGGCATATTCCGCCGTAGGTTGGGGTGTGACAACATAGACTCTTCCTAGTAACAATTGACATGTAACCAAACATAGACGATAATTAAAGTTCTTATAATAGTATCTACTAATTCGCATGCAACCTGAATAAAATGCAACATAAAAAAAAATCTAAGATGTATGCAACTATGGGTTATAGCAGTTGATGGATTATGTCAATTTTAATCATAACAGAACAATAACCCATTTAAGTTGGAATTGATTGTTAAATAGAATAACAAAACGATTTGTAAAAGTCAAATCCATGCTCAATCGTTTCTGGTCTATGATGTCCATACTCGGTTTTACTTTTTAATAATGCACTACCTTGTGATGGTTAGAAGTCTCTCTATACCTGATTTTCATCTATGGTGGGGGGCCTTAATTATAATTCTCCTTTTGATATTTGAACCTTTCAAAATTTGATCAATTTATCATAAGCTTTTACTTGTATCCATGAATAAAAAAAAATTGAAATGCAAATAGTTCAGTGATAAAAAACTACTAAAATAAAATGATAGTGAAATCTGGGCTAACAACTCATTAGCCTTCATATCTGGAACTCTTAGTCTAAAATTGCATTTAACATGATTATCAATCTATAATATATTAGAAAATAAGGATACAGTAAACTTGCCATGCGTATGGGGTTCCATAACTGCATCCTTTGCTATTTATATGCTCAATTTTAAGAGCTACCTATTACAAACATAATTATATTTTTTAGACATACTATGATATTGTAGCATCCTAACTTGATTGTTTGGCAAAGCAATCACTTTCCTCCATTGCCTGAAAAACTGATATTCGTCCGGTTCCACCAGAATCGTGACGACCTACAAATACTTGACCAAATCCACTTTTGCCAAACTTCCTTTCAACATTATATCCTGGTAATCATGTTGATACAATAATAACAACATATTTAATGCTGCATAAAACACAACAATTAATATAATATAATAATATATTAAAACAAAAAGCGGAAGAGTGGCATTCGGTAGCTTAATAAATTACGATCATTTGCAACTTAATAAATAAAGGACCTAAAATTTACCATACAAATATATCTATATACAAGTTAATGCCACATTTATCCCCCACTTGTGGTCTGATGGTAAGAGGCTTGGGATTCTCCAGTGGAGACTCAAGTTTGAATCCCATTTGCGTCATATTTGGGTGGATATTGGCAATGAAGGATTTGAGCTAGGCCTTGTTCAAAGGTTGTCAGTTTGAATCCTAATCCCACCCGGGTTTTCGTCCCACCGTGTGTTACGCCAGAGAGTTCTGCTCTTGTGGTGGCACAACGGTTGTCAAGTGACAGTCGGTGGTATGGTTTCCTGGGGGACCGCCCAAGCCAAACTCTGAAGCCAGCGTGGTGTCTCACCCCAACCTAAGGCGGAAATGCCGGGGGGTGATCCGATTGCTCACAGCTCCAAGATACTATCATAAATAAAATGTGACAATATCTACTTAATTATTTTAATTCAAATGTACACACAATAATCAAATACAACAAAACAATTCAAATAAATAAATACAATCAACTAAATTTAAGTTTGTCTTCAATATTACCTATGGTCTTGACTAAATATCCATACTTCAATCTAAGCAACCTGCATATCGTAGAAAATGGAGTTTGTCAATATGTTGAGTGAGATGATCACCAATTTTGAAACATTAAATAATAGCATATATATACATATATATATAGTTTTTGTAGGAAGGATAAGAAGTAATCCTGTCCATTGATTTTGAACATGGAGGATTGAGATTAGTTTAGGGGGAAATCAAGTGTGAACATAAGGGGAAGGGTATAAAAGGAATAAAACATTTGTTGACTTTCTCTCTCCACATGCAAGACACATGCCAAATTCCACCATCATTTTGAAACGTCCATAACTTTTTTACGACGTTTTTATTGAAAAACAAATTCACCATAATAACGAGTGTCTTTCTATCTTTTATATAAGTACCATATTGTAATATAAAAATTAAAAAAAATTAGTGGGTTTTTTAGAAATTGTGTTTTACCGAATTGTGTTTTACAAAATTATGTTATACAATAGTATTTTTCATTGTGTTTTTTTTTTCCATTGGGTTTTTTCCATTGTGTTATTTACATTGTGTCATACAATTATGTTTTTATCATTGTGTTTTTTTTTTCATAGTGTATTTTTCCATTATGTTTTTCATAGTGTTTTTCATTGTGTTTTTTCGAACTTTTCCGGCAAGGTGGTGGCGGTGGGTGACGGTTGTGGTGGCGGTGGGCGGTGGAGTGGTGGTGGTTGTAAGAGACGAGTGAAAATGTAATTGGGTTTTATGTAAGTGGATTTTTGAAATTAATTTAATTGGGTTTTAAGATTAAAGTAAGTGGGTTTTGATATTAAAGTAATAGACTAAAATACCCTCCTTCCTAGCCTTCTTAGGAAAATCAAACTTCTTATTTGAACCTAACCAAATATATATATAATAAATGCGCAAACCAACCATGTGATAATAATCAATTGAATCATAACAATCATGCATATAACCAAATCGTGTGTGCCAATGAAATCGTTGCCAAGCGAATCGGGCTGCAGTTACTAAGACGGTCGTATGATCATACTAATGAGAACCCTATATAAAAGGGGATATGTTGAACCTCTCCGAAACGATATCAAGTAAACAATTAAACATGTAGCAATTAGCATTCAACTAATATTCACACAATGATTATGTTTGCAATTTTGAGTGTGTATATATATATATATAATAGAAAATATGAGTAAGTACGCATATGTCCCAAAACGTTAGAAAACAGTGTATAAAAAGGGGAATGATCAAACACACCTTAGATTAAAGGCAAGTGAGTATAATTAAGAATAAACGAGTCAACGGATAAGCGAGTCGTTCAATATGCGTCAAACGAGATAAATGATCAGGACCTGAAACTTTGTGATATGAAAATATAAATAAAAACGAACTTAATGCAGCTGGAATCAATCCAAACGGAGGAGTAGAACTCTAGTTATGTTGAATTAAATGTTTAAGCGAGCTGGTACTGACCCGAATCCGAACAGCGAATCGGAAGTCGGGTTTTGGGCAGTAGCCTTAAAATTACGTTACAAGAATAAAAGTCTTCTGGACCGAATGTTGAATCCGACCAGAAGCATGAGAAAACGCAAAGTCAAACTTGTTGACTGTTTTGCCCTTTAGCGGGTTTTAAGCGAATTGACCAGTCAACACCCTTCAATCACCGAAATTGATTGAAGGTTATTTTTAGGGAATATGTGTGAATGATTTTACAGTTTACAACTTACCCGGAAAGTGAAAGGATTGACAAGAAACGGAAGTCAAAGATCCTATAGCAAGCAAAGTCAACGAACAAGTCTTGAATCTTTAACGAAAATGCAAAAACCGAAGGGTTGGTAGGTGAAGGCTATGGGATGTTCTTTAGGGTTAGATTAAAGTTTACAGCAGATGGTTATGTCTTGTTTATATAGGAAAACATAAAACAAACTAATTATGGGCTTTTGGCCCGTTTAGGTAAGTAAATCATACTTTTATGAATAAATCACTGAATATAATTAAAATATTTGATCTTGGATGATAAGAAACGAGATTTTACTTATGTTTCAGTTATAGGATTGTTTCTTGGCCCTTAATTCTCTCTAATATGCCTAAAATAAACGATTTAATACCTTAAACGAGCTAGAAAACGAACTAGAGCATAAACGATCTGTGCAGGGAGTTCAAGGTGGCGCGCAACGGGGGTGGGGGGTCTACCCGCGCGGCGCTCCGGGGATGAGGAAGAAAAGTTTCATTTTTTACAAGTTTAGTCCCTATACTTTGTTAATTGAACATTACTTGAACTAGTTTTTGGTATAATTTGGTTTTGAACATTGATTGAAGTACAAAGGCCTAAAGTGAACATTAGGAAACTAAATATTTATTTTGATTAATAATAAAGGTCCAAATTATTCCTGAGTCGGGTTAAACGCAAATGAATATGGGTTTGAAAAATCTGAAATGTTACAGTCTCCCCTACTTTAGGGAATTTCGTCCCGAAATTAAAGAAAGCCAAAACATCATCGTTTTGAAAATAATCTAACTTTTTAAGGAAGATGGCCCAATTGTCAACTACAATCTTGAATGCAACAAAAATCTGATCCACATAGCCTCTTCCTAGTAACAGTTGACATGTAACCAAACATATACGATTATTAAAGGTAGAAAAAGTATTATTTAATTAAACATGAGTGAGAAAAAACAGTAATTTTTAGTGTAATTATATGATATATATGGATATAGGGTAGGGAATAAGCTGGGAATGCTCTTATATGCTCAATTTTAAGAGCTACCTATTACAAACATAATTATATTTTTAGACATACTATGATATTGTAGCATCCTAACATGATTGTTTGGCAAAGCAATCACTTTCCTCCATTGCCTGAAAAACTGATATTCGTCCGGTTCCACCGGAATCATGACGACCTACAAATACTTGACCAAATCCACTTTTGCCAAACTTCCTTTCAACATTATATCCTGACAATCATGTTGCTACATTAATAACAACGTATTTAATGCTGCATAAAACACAACAATTAATATAATGTAATAATATATTAAACAAAAAGCGAAAGAGTGGCATTCGATAGCTTAATAAATTACGATCATGTGCAACTTAATAAATAAAGGACCTAAAATTTACCATACATATATATCTCTACACAAGTTAATGTCACATTTATCCCCCACTTGTGGCCTAGTGGTAAGAGGCTTGGGATTCTCCAGTGGAGACTCAAGTTCGAATCCCACTTGCGTCATATTTGGGTGGATATTGGCAATGAAGGATTTGAGCTAAGCCTTGTTCAAAGGTTGTCAGTTTGAATCCTGAGCCCACCCGGGTTTTCGTCCCACCATGTGTTACACCAGAAAGTTCTGCTCTTGTGGTGGCATAACGACTGTCAAGTGGCAGTCGGCGGTATGGTTTCCCAAGGGAACGCCAAAGCCAAACTCTGAAGCCCGCGTGGACCCAGTTAAGACAACATAGCCTGGCCAGAGTGGGGCATTGGGCTCTCCGAATTTGGAGAGTACGATAGCCTAAATATAAGAAAGTCTTCGTTCTAAAAAAAAAGTTAATGCTACATTTTCCATTTAAATCTCATAGTTTATTCATTGTGGCATTTTATCGGACACTTGGTGTGCCTCAAACTTTAATGTAAACATGTTCGAAGCTAATGTTATAAATTCCATTAAAAACACATGTGATCCAACTCAACAAGTTTAATCTCTAAAATACATAGGCATATAAGATGAATTAAATTCCTTAAACTACTCTTTTCGATTAATACCCTAAACTCACATGAACAACCAAAAACACCAGCATGTATCATCATTACCATCATTATCATAGAAAATTTACATACTCGAACCAATCGGGAAAATGAAATCAATATAGACTAATTGTAATTGCAAATTGAATAACTTATGAAATTGAGTCTGATGCTTGTATGAAATCGAATACCTTAAATCGTCAAATATAGAGCTGGAGAGATCAACGAATTGAATAAAAGAAACCCTGTCGTCGTTCATTCATTGACCATGGTAGCCAGATTTATCCCTAAATCGAATACCTTAAACCATCGATTGATCACCATTCATCGATTCACCATGTTGTCACCATATCACAACATCGATTTCATACTGGCTATAAAAAATCGGGGGGGGGGGGGGGGCCTCAATAGGAATTGGGGATGAAGAACCCTGGGTAAGTAAGAGTGAAAAGGGGTCAGAGATACACCAGTGGAAAATGGAAATTATTAACTTAAACACTTGATAAAAAAAATGGGCGGGAAAAAATTGATTGTGAAGGGGACACGTGTCTAATTATGAATTCCTTTATTAGAGAGGTAGATTTTACATCATAAATGGAATCATTGGTGGTTTTTGAAGAACTTTCAATAATTATATACTTATATATGATAAAACTCTACATCATTTAGCCACGAAATTCACCATCAATTCCTGCTAATCAGAATTAGGTTTGTATAATTACTCCTAATCACTAAATAGATAATTTGAGTAGAGCATAGTGCATATACTTAGCAAGTAAATTTCTAAGTATCCCACCACTTAGGAAGGTTGGAATGAAGGTTAAGAACTAGTTTAGTTATAACCTCAAATTTATTGTAGCTCCAATTAATTTCTTTGTTTCATTTTTTCTCCACACACTATACACACTTTTGATATTTGAGCTTACTCTTCTGTAGTAAGCTTTTGAATATCCATGTATATAATTGAGTTTTTATTTCATCACAAATGGCGCTCAGTTTCGTTTCATTTGATTTGGCCACAAAAAGTCATCATTTATACTTTTAATCCTTGAAATGATTTTGTATGCCAATTAAATCGAATATGATATGTGTCGAATTATCATTATGGAAATATATCATTACATTGTAGAATTGGTACAACCAAGCAATACACAATTCAGTTTCATTGTAGAAACTCATACGAGTAGCAATGTGATGTCCTATTGGTTTTATTTAAATTGTTTCCTTTTTCTAAGATTTATGGAAAATTGTCGGATTCGTCGCTTTGCGTGCACATATTTTGTAATTTGACAAGTCTAGATGGTTTTTGCCTATGATACACTTCTCATATTTGTTGATGGACTAACACTGAACAATAGTGTGAGGGGATGTTGAATGTTTATTTTTTTTATCACTTTTTTTGAACGACAACTCACACACTCATATACTCTTTACTTATAAATTATACTACTAACATACATATGTTAGGTTTTGAATGTGTCTTCACTCCGAGAGACAAGAAATGTATTTAAGGTGACTATTGTTGTTATGATTATTTTGGGTTCACGTTATTTACTTAGGATAGTTTTAATGAGTCTTGATAAGCATTGCCTTAAGATTTGTGTCTAGCCGCGTGTCTGAGCCACTCTTAATTCATCTCAATCATTTTTATTGAACATCTAAACCCCCCCACCCCCCCCCCCCCACCCCCCCCCCCCACCCCAAAGAAAATTTTTAATTTACACCCTTATTTGTTTTTTAACCCAATACCTCCCAAAAAGGCTTTAAAAGAACGTAATAACTAATAAAACACGTTATGATGCTTAATGACCTAATGTATACATGTCAATAACAAATCCTCAACCAAAACTTAAAACAAAAGGTAAGTTGGAGACATCAACTACACTAACTATATTGCATGAACCATTTTTATGATTTATTTTTATTATAACCATGCAAAGTAAAGCTTAACGTTAGATAAGAAAGGCAAGCGACTAATTAAATTTATTTGTTTAATCGTTATGAGATTTTTATAACTTTTTTAAGTTTCAAGTCAATCAAATAATTAGTTGACAATTTTTGTTGTGAGTCACGAAGATAAAACCAGACCGGTTGATTTCTGAAAATACTATTATCTATCCATACCTAGAAATGCATAAAGCGGTTAATGGGCCCAAATCAATTCAGGGTTATAAATCAGACCGGTTTAATAAACGGCTGGTCTAAACTAGTTTGGCCCAAACAGACTCTGCACAAGCCACATTCAAAGGCACCAAACATTGTACCAACCCACTGAACGAAAATACAAAACATTAAATAAAGAGAAATTTTAAAATAAGAGTTTAAAAAATTATGTCTTTGCCTTTACAACCCACATCATCTTTATATTATCTATTCATGGAATTAGGGATGCGATTTTTCTAATACTCGTATCCGTACTCGTTTATTCGGTATGGGTACCCAGATACACTGATTTTAAGTATGAGTATTTGCGGGCACAAGTATGGGTATTGCGGGTACTTGGTACTCATTTATAATATGTAGGGGCTTTTATTAGATTTCCAACACTCATAACTTAACTACTTGTGTTTTTTATCATCAGGTGGTTCAAGGTTTCAAGTGGCTTTTCAAAATCTAAGTGTCTTATATCTTCCAATCTTCCCATCGATCGATAGAAAATTTTCATCCCTAGTTGCATTCGATTGTATGTTTTGGTATTCATTACTTGATTATGAACGAATTTTATATTATGATTGATTTGTTTCATTTTTAGTTTTGGTTGTGTTACTACGGTTTTGGTTGTGGTATATTACGGTTTTGGTATTATAGATAACTGATTGTTGGTATCGTACCGGTACCGATATCAAGTTTAGTGGAGATTTAAAAAAAAGAACAAAGGGGTATCAAAGTGAGTGCCGTACTGTAAGTACCGGCACCCGTACCATAAAATTTGTACATGTACTTAGATTTATTGATTTTAGGTATGGGTACTTTTGGGTACAAGTACATGTATTTGGTACCCATTTAGAATATGTAGGGGCTTTTATTGGTTTCCAACACTCATTACTTAACTACCCGTGCTTTTTATCATCAGGCGGTTCAAGGTTCAAGATTTCAAGCTGAATTTTCAAAACCTAATTGCCTTATATCTTCCAATCATCCCATCGATCGATAGAAAATTTTCACCCTAGTTCCAGTCGATTGTATGTTTTGGTAATCATTACTTGATTATGAATGCATTTAATATAATGGTTGATATGTTTCATTTTTAGTTTTGGTAATTATGTTTTGATTGTGTTTTTACGATTTTGGTTGTGGTATATTACGGTTTTGGTATTAGAGATAATTGATTGTTCGTATCGTACCGATACCAAGTTTTGTGAAGAGTTAAAAAAATAAGAACCAAAGGGTATCAAAGTGAGTGCCATACGGAAAGTACCAGTACCAGTACCTGTACCATAAAATTCAAAACTCAGATTTACTGATTTTTAATACGAGTATAGGCACGGATACGATATCAAGCTCATCCCTACTTGGAATGCCATACCCTACCTTCAATAAACTCTGGACTCACCATCTAACCTCCAAAGTCTATGCCCTCTCACACCTTCATGATACTCAAAAATACACATTTTAAGCTCTTGGTTTAAGCCTCCTCTAGTTCATATGTGAATTAGGCACCCAAACACTTTTAAGTTCTCATAATGAGTCTTATGTCTAGATGCTAACTCCCTAGGTAATTTCATATCTCTAGCTGATGCAGGTGACGTACTTACCAAATAGCATGCAACTGTCGAAACAAAAGAAGGGTAAGTGCTAGAACATCTTCTATTCATTTTTGTATAATTGAATGAATTGCTGTCACAGTGTTTGAAACACCGTATTATTAAAGTATCATTATTATAATCGGATGGGAACACTATTTTGATATAGTTTTTGTTGCTTACTTACCCCTCCCCCTCTCTCTCTCTCTCTCTCTCTCTCTTAATTAGATCCTTTTATTCAATATAAAGACCCCAAATTTGTTTGAAATTTGAAACCCAAACCCTAAAGTTGTTGCTTTCATACCTTAGTAGTTAGCACCCAATAGTCTTACTTGAACCAAACCCCAGGCATCCAAGCATCATCTAGAAAGTAAGTTATTCAATGAGAGTCAAAACTTTAAGAGTAAAGTGCCAAAATCATCCTTAAAGTTTGGTCAATGCGAATTTCATCCAAAAAGTTTTGTTTTTGCAACTGGACCATCGAGGTTTCCCATTTCTTGCCAATTACGTCCAAATCGTTAACTCCGTTAGTTTTTAACATTAAATGAAGGGCAATTTTGTCTTTTAAACCATTTATCTCCAACCCATGTATAAATCACTTTTTATATATCTCTATTATTAATATTATTATTATTACTATTATTGTTATAAATATATTAATATTATGGTTATCAACACCTAATATAGATTAGCTTCCTCTCCAATTTTTTCAATCCTATATATACATCTTATTGTATCTCATTGTATGACACACCTAATAAATGAAATCTTCATCTTTCTCCCTACATCTCTTTCTCACATGTTTGGCTATTAGGCTTGTTTTACAACACGTTATCAGCACGAGTTGCTTTTGAAGTCGAATCACATCAGCATGAGGTAAGAATTGTCTACTAGTTAACTTTAGTTGTTATTTATTCTCTCAAACATAAGCCCTATTGTGATTTATAAAATTTTGGGTTAAATTGGTTCATATATAATATTCCAATATGTAAAATTATGAATTATGAATTTGATTTGTTCATATAATAATGGATCTAAGCTTTTAATCGGGAATCTGTGGCCATTATATATGCTCTTCATTTAAATTCTTTCTACATCCCTATATTAATTATTTTATTTTAATTTTATGATTTATTAACTATACAGCTAAAAGAAATATTAATTTATACTATATGTGTAGGAAGATGAAGGATTATTTAAAGATTTTAGTATTTTATTATAGGATATTTATTTATATTTTATTAATGAGAAGATAAGCTCAAAAAGGATTTCGGTGTTTGATATGCATATGGTTTTATTTTTTCTCTTGAAGAATACGTTTTTCTTTTAAGAATTAATATCACATATTAATTAATATGATAATTATATAAGTTCCAACATTACGTTTAACTATTTGATTTGATTTCAATAAATAAAATAATTGAACTAACATACCTCTCAAATGGGCTAAATATTTAAATAATTATTAAATTCTTATTATGGTAACTCTTTTTATTGTGTTCAAATAATTACAGTTAATAAATAATCATATTATTTAGTTATTTATTTTTTTTGATGTGAAAAAAAATATGGTACTTATTTTAGGAAGTTAATTCTGTACAAACTAAAAGAAGTTAAACCTTATTATGTTTTAGTTGCATACAATAATTAAATGTATTGTTGATATTTTATATATCTCTTCTATGCAATATCAAGATAAACATGTTTTTTTATGTAACCTTGGTCTAATTATTATGGGGTATTAAGTGTGGACTTTTATTTATGAAAAACTATTAGTTTGTTTTCACTAAACCATAGACGAGATCATTGATGAGGTATGCAAAAATTCCAATATGTTAAAGATTAATTTTGACTAGACCAATCATTGTGATTGCTTCTAAATTTAATTTAACATGAATTTAAATTTGATTGTTTATCGGTTAGTTACATGAAAATTTTCAATGCATATGTTAATAGGGCATGTGATTATTACTTGTTTCTATCTATATACATATTGGAAAATGCTTAGATACATAGACTGTATACACAAATTGTTATTTTTCAGTTTTTTCAATCATTTTATTTTATGAAAGTGTGGACCAACTTTTGTATCCACATGATTTGCGTAAAAAAAAAATTAGTTCAAGATTCTAGTATGAATTGAATTCTATAGGCATGCATATATGTCACACCCCGACCAAAGGCGGCGGAACATGCCGAGGTGTAACGATTGTCCATAAGCACATGACACTAATTAAAGTGACAGTATTTAATAAACTCATTTCATTTCACAACATCGAAAATGTCACATAACAATTATCCATAAAATAACCATAAACAAGATATCACAAAATATGGCAAATTGATATTGTTCATTTTTACTAATATCCTAAGGTCTTTGATGTCGTTTTCTTCACAATCATAAATCAACCAAGATGCAAACCTGCAACATTTCATAAAATAAAGTTTGTCAACACAAAGGTCGGTGAGCAATTCATAAGTTTAATCATATTAGTATATAATAAAGATAGCCACAAAACTTGCATACGAAACGATAAATAAAAGTGGTAATTTGGATAAATAGATATCGCTAAACACATTAGCGACACCTAGCTATAAGGGGATGCCAAATAGTCTAGGATTTTATAGTTATCGTTAATTGCATTACGTTAACGACACCTTGCTATAAGGGGATGCCAAATAGTCTAGGATTTTATAGTTCCACCAACCAAAAGCGATAAACACATAGGCATATAAGCATAGAACACCAAATCGAGCAATTATTTAGGTAAAGTATACAACTACGTTTGTGGTTTAAGATTCAAATATAAAGCATTTTGTTGAATAAGTATAAAATGTCACCCCCAAAATAAAAGGTGGAAAATGGGGTATGAAGTACTCACATTCAAGTGGTAAACTTGAAAGATGATAATTTGGAGATTTGTCGGAACGACGAGTTTAACGCACAATGCCTAAAAAGAAAAGAAGTCTTGAATTTAGAAAGGTTGTCTTGAAGGTCTTTAAACAAAATAAATGTTGAGAAATGTAAATAATTAAAGTTCAAGGTTTAAAATGTTACTATTTAAGAATTTATATTAATAACCCTTTAAAAATGTAAGTTTGCTCGAAACCGGTTTAAAGTATCTAACCTTAATATTTACTCAACCTATGTTAAGTAATAAGGTGGGTAAAATGCAAGAATGCAAATCCCTTTGAAATAAAGATACTAAAACGGGTTTTTTTTTATCGAGTGTTCGGGTTGTCGGTTCGGGTCTTGATAATTGGTCAAACCCAAAGTCAACTTTCCAAAATATTGAATGTTATGAGATAACTCAATAAAATTTAATAAGACTTAGCCAAGTATGTAGTTCCATTGTTTTAGAACTAACAACGCACGTTAAGCGAGTGTTCGGTTTTGTCGGTCCAAACTTTGTTATGAGATCAAGTTGGATCCAACATTTCCAAGTACTTAAGAAAATATTTAAAAATCAATTTGTAACTATTTTTAAAGAAATATACAAGTCTTGATGGCTAAAAAAAACACACTTGTGTGTCTTAAGCGAGCAAGAATCGGTTTGGTTCGGTTTCCATCTCACAACAAGTTCATAGATGGTTTCCACATGTCCAAACACTAAAGAATTTGTATAATAATGTACAAATAAAAAAAATACCAAAAGTTAACAATAAAGTCTTTAAACAAAAGTTCGGTTTTCGGTTCGGATCGTGTTTCGGGTTAAGACCGAGGTAAGATTCTACAAACCCATAACCATAGAATTTGTAAAAATGATTTTAGAAACTTAGATCTAACACTAAGTATGTTTAAACAAACAAAACTAGTAACAAAGTTCGGTTTACGGTTTAGAGCTTTTTACGGTTAAACCGAAGCATATACTTTTAAAAACCCATAACCATGGAACTTGTACATGACCAACAAACTAAAATAAGCAAGATTAATATGTATGAACAAGTTATATAGATGTATATATATCAAGGACACGAAGTCCTCCATGAAGTCTTGCCTTATGGGGTCCGAAACCTCACCGACCGGAATCGGAGAAGTAACTACCAAAGGTAAACAAGGGGTGCATATTATATATATGTTGCACAACCATAAACAAGTATTAATAAGGCTACATAAACTAATTAAGATGAAAGACCAAAATCCTTCAAGAACACTTAAGAAGATAACCTTGAATCTTTGATGTTTGAGAGAGTTTTTTTTTTTTTGGAGTTGTAGCAAGGGAAAATGAAGAGGAAAGGTGGTGTATATATAGGGTAATGTTGGTGGTCAAATATGGGTGTGAGACACAAGAGTTTTCATGCAAAATGGATCAAGACAAAAACACCAAACAACAAAAAATAAATAAATAAATAAATAAATAAATAATAAATAAATAAAAATAAAAATAAAAATAGGATGTTTTCAAGACCCAACAACTGTGAAAAAATATTGTAACATAAATCCATCATTTTGATTATAACATAAGCTTCGGTTTACAAATCGGGTCGGTTTACATAATAAACAAATACAAAAACGAATACAAACAAGACCCGAAATTGACGAATGTCACAGTATCCCCTACTTTAGGAAATTTCGTCTCGAAATTAAGACGAAGACGATGCTGCGAACAAATGTGGATACTTCTCTTTCATTTTGTCTTCTCGCTCCCAAGTGAATTCCGCGCCGCGCCGTGATTCCCATCGAACTTTGACTAACCGAATATGGCTACGCTTGGTTCTCTTCTCATTGCGATCCATGATCTTAACGGGTCGTTCAACCAAGACTATCGACTCATCGACATGTACTTCGTCGAGAGGTATATGGAGATTACCCTCGGCTAAGCACTTTTTAAGATTTGAAACATGAAATGTCGGATGAACACCGGTAAGTTCTTCCGGTAGTTCGAGTCGATAAGCTACTTTTCCAACATGCTCAAGGATTTTAAAAGGACCAACGAAACGAGGAGCTAGTTTACCCTTCTTTCCGAAACGGGCTACCCCCTTCCAAGGAGATACTTTTAGAAGGACAAGATCGCCAACATTAAATTCAATCGGTTTTCGCCGTTTGTCGGCGTAACTCTTTTGACGACTTTAAGCGGCTAGGAGGTTCTTACGGATTCGATCAATAACGTCGGTGGCTTCTTAAACCATTTCGGGTCCCGTTATTTGAGCTTCACCGACTTCGTTCCAACTTATCGGAGTAGGACATTTACGACCGTAAAGAGCTTCGAAAGGAGCCATCTCAATGCTCGAATGGTAGCTATTGTTATAAGAAAACTCAATGAACGGAATGTGAGAATCCCAATTCCCACCGAAATCAAGAACACATGCTCGTAGCATATCCTCGAGAGTTTGTATTGTACGTTCGGATTGACCGTCCGTTTGAGGATGATAAGCGGTGCTAAGATCGAGACGTGTTCCCAAAACTTCTTGAAGTGAACGCCAAAAATGAGAGGTATAACGAGCATCACGGTCAGAGATAATAGTCAATGGTAAACCGTGTCGGCACACGATTTCTCGAACATAGATTTGAGCAAGATGCTCGACAGAATACTTCTCGCGGATCGGAATGAAATGAGCAGATTTGGTCAAACGATCGATGATCACCCAAATGCTATCGTTGCCCTTTTGGGTGTTGGGTAATTTAGTGATAAAGTCCATAGCAATGTCTTCCCATTTCCAAACGGAAATCCGTGGTTGCTCGAGTAGACCAAAAGGTCTTTGATGTTCGGCTTTAACTTTTGAGCAAGTAAGATATTTAGATACGAATAACGCTACGTCCTTTTTCATACCCGGCCACCAAAAGGTAGCACGAAGATCGAAATACATCTTATCCGCACCGGGATGAACGGAATACCGCGAATTGTGAGCTTCGTCGAGTATACAAGTACGAAGGTCATCAGGATTTGGAACCCACAAACGATTGAGAAAGTACAAAAGACCATCGGGTTTGGTTTCGAGTTGAAGTTCGGCTCCACATGACATTTCGTCATACATGTTACCTTCTTCAACGGAGGTACGTTGAGCTTGGAAGATTCGAATTTGAAGATCGGTTTGAACGACAACGCTTAGAAGCAGAACGGATTTAACATTAACCTTTCGACTTAGGGCGTCGGCGACAACATTCGCTTTACCGGGATGGTAACGAATTTCGTAATCGTAATCACTAAGTAATTCGGCCCATCTTCGTTGTCTCATATTGAGATCTTTTTGGTCAAAAATGTGTTGAATGCTTTTATAATCGGTAAAAACCACACATTTCGTACCATAAAGGTAATGTCTCCAGATTTTGAGAGCGAAAACAACGGCACCAAGTTCGAGATCATGAGTCGTGTAGTTCTTCTCGTTGACTTTAAGTTGCCTTGATGCGTAAGCAATGACTTGACCTCGTTGCATGAGGACACAACCAAGACCTTGATGAGAGGCATCGCAAAATATCACGAAATCGTCGTTTCCATCGGGAAGGGTTAAAATGGGAGCATTGCAAAGCATGTCCTTGAGAGTACAAAAGGCTTTTTCTTGCTTCGAACCCTAATCAAATTGTTTTCCTTTATGAGTGAGGGAGGTAAGAGGCAAAGAGATCTTGGAAAAGTTTCGAATGAAACGTCGATAATATCCGGCTAAACCGAGGAAGGATCGAATTTCCGTGGGAGTCGTTGGAGTTTTCCAATCCTTAACGGCCTCAATTTTAGCGGGATCAACATGAATACCTTTGTTGTTTACGATATGTCCCAAAAATTGAACTTGCTCCAGCCAAAATTCGCATTTGGAGAACTTGGCATAAAGTCGTTCGTTTCTAAGAAGTTCGAGAATGGAACACAAATGATGCTCATGTTCGGCTTTGGATTTGGAAAAGATGAGAATGTCATCAATAAAGACAATAACGAATTTATCGAGGAATGGTTTGCAAACGCGGTTCATGAGGTCCATAAACACCGCAGGTGCATTTGTTAACCCGAAGGGCATAACCAAAAATTCGAAATGTCCATATCGAGTACGGAAAGCGGTTTTTGGAATGTCTTCTTCGCGAACACGCAATTGATAATAACCTGATCGAAGATCGATTTTGGAGAAGCAAGTTGCGCCTTGAAGTTGGTCGAATATGTCGTCGATTCGTGGCAAGGGATAACAATTTTTAATGGTGAGTTTGTTAAGTTCTCTATAATCAATGCACATACGAAACGACCATCCTTCTTTTTCACGAAGAGAACAGGAGCGCCCCAAGGGGAAGAGCTAGGACAAATGAAACCTTTATTGGAAAGTTCTTCGAGTTGGTTCGATAATTCTTGCATTTCTGACGGGGCTAAACGGTAAGGAGCCTTGGCCACAGGCATCGCGCCGGGCACAAGATCGATTCGAAATTCAATCAGGCGAACGGGTAGAAGGCCAGTGACATCGTCGGGAAAGACATCGAGGAAATCACGAACAATAGAAATATCTTGGATTTTCCTTTCCTTTTTGTCTTTTGTCGCCAAGAGATTCAGGAGCGGAGCATACTTTTGGCGTAAGTATTTTTGCGATTGAGAGCACGACATGAGATTAAGCCTTCTCGAAGTATCTTTTCGAAGACCTTAAGGATTTTACCGTTAACAAGCGGAATGCGAATGAATTTATCGAAGCAAACAACTTCGGCACGGTGCAAAGATAACCAATCCATGCCTACTATGACATCGAAACTTCCCATTTGCATCGGGATGAGATCGATGGAGAATTTATGGTTAGCAAGAACGAGAGTACAATCGCAGACGACAGAATTTATGGTGATGGAGTTCCCATTGGCGACTTCAACAGAAAACGACCGGGAAAGCTTGGTTCGAGACACGGCAATTTTTGACTCAAATTTCAAAGAAATGAAACTTATATCGGCACCCGTATCAAATAAATGGAAGCCAAATGTTGGTTCACTAAAAACATACCGTTCACAACATCGTTTGCCGCTTGAGCTTGATTAACATTCATCATGAAAGCTCGTCCTTGATTGCCTTGGTTGACTTGAGGTGCTTGCGGTGGTGGAGGAGGTGGTGCTTGTATGGCTTGGATGGGTTGGATGAGTGGTGCATTGTGTTGGGAAAGTTGAGGTTGGTAGGTTTGAACTTGGTAAGCTTGAGTTTGGTAGTAAGGTGCGGTCATGGTTTGGTTAGTAAGGATGAGGCGATGACAATTGTTGCTGAAATGGTTAGGGTCACCGCAATTGTAGCAAGCTCGGGGTTGTTGAGGTTGGTTTGGTGGGTAAGGTGCATATCGATGTTGAGTATTTTGGGGAAAAGTTCTTGGTTGGTTTGGTTGGTTAGGTTGGGTTCGTTGTGCGGATCGACATGTGGTGTTGAGATGACCAAGTCGGTTACAAATGGTACAATGGCGACAAGGCATGTTTGGTGGGTGATGGAGTTGGCAAATGTTGCATAGTGGGGCGGTACCGGTATAGGGTTTCGGGTTTGGGGTGGAATTTGGGTTTGTTGTTGAGGTTGGGGTTGGGTAACGGCATAGTTTCGGTAGTTGGTTTTGGGTTTCTTCTTCTTGAAGTTATTGTTGTGACGGGAAGAGTTGGAGTAGTTAATGGCTTGTGGTGCGGGTTCAACCTTGGCTTGTGATGCGGGCTCGGGTTTGGCTTTTTCGTTTGGTTTCTTGAGGGTTAGGGTACCCGCTTTCACATGATTCTCCGATAGCGCACCGGCTAGAGTAATGGCATCCTCAAGATTCACGGGTTTGCTACTCATGACTGAGACCCGGATTTGCATAGGTAAACCCCCAATGTATTTGTCAAGCTCACGCTCAGCCGGGGTAACCAAATGAGGGACGAGAATGCTCAACTCGTGGAAACGGAGTGAGTAAGCGGCGTTATCACCACTATCTTGCTTGAGGTTCCAAAATTCCTCCTCAAGCTTTTGAAGTTCGTGTTTGGGACAAAACTTCTTCATCATGAGTGCCTTGAGGTCGGACCATGGAAGAGCCATAGCCGTTTCCGACCCTTGGAGATGCATGACACTACCCCACCATGTTAGAGTGGTTTTTCTAAACATGCTTGAATCGAAATTTGTCTTTTTCGCTTCGGGGCACTCGCTATATCTAAACACATTCTCCATAGACTCGAACCATTGCAACAAGGTAGTCGCACAGTTCGTACCCCAGAATTCGGTTGGGTTGGCACTAGTAAATTGCTTATATGGGTAGGATACGGGTTTGGGTTCAACGGGTGGAGGAGGTTGGGTAGCTTGGATTTGAGTTACAAGTTCGGGAATCACAGCGGCCATTTGCTTGATGATAAAAGCAGCCATACGTCGGTTGGTGCTCTTGCGCGGTCTTAGTGGAGGCATGCTAAAAGATTATAAAGAAATGGAATAAGTTTTAGGTAAAAAGAAATGGATATGAGAGTATATAAAATAAGAATAAGGTGAAGTTAAATTTTCTTTTTGATTGTGAATCCTAGAGTTAGTGAGGAGTAGATGTTAGTGTTAGATAAAAGATAAATCTTTGTATATAAACAACAAACTGGAAACAATCGTAAATGATTTTGAGATTTTGAGGGGTTAAAGCTTAAAAATTTGAGATTTTGAGGTTTATAGAGTCGGAAAATCGTACATGAACCACCATGATATGATATTCCAACTCAAAAAAAAAAATTATAAAACACAACGTTGGAGTCTAAACATGTGCACGAATCACCGCAATTTTTTTTTTCCATGTTTTCGACTCAAATAACGATAATAACACCATAAATCGGGATACAACGTCATGTCAAAGCACTAGTCCACGAATCACCGTAGTTCTATTGTTTTGACACCGAAAAATTAGGATGGCGACCGGAACGCTCGCATTCGACTACTTAAAGTATTGACATGTATAACATGGTTTGTGGCCTAGAAAACGAGCACTATAATCCCACCATTCCAGGTAAGTAAATCACCTTCGATTCTTGGAATCTTTTTGTCAAATGGTCGTTTTATAATGTCTCGCTTCCTATTAGGGCTACGAACTCGATATAAATGCAACCTTTAAGGGATTATAAACAGCGGGATCCAAGTTAATCTTGTAATCCATAAAACACAATGAAAACCTACTTTTTGCGTTTTAAGGTAAGGATACCATGGAAATACTATGAAAGTGTGTGTATATGAACATTTGGGATATTGGTGAATTTTAAACAAGTTTATAAAGAAAATGCGATATGAACAATCAAAATAGAGTAAACACGTATGAGCACACGTATAGGACCCTAAGCATAACAATACTAGGTCGTTACGTCTAACCACCTATCCTATTGTCATGGCTCTGATACCAATCTGTCACACCCCGACCAAAGGCGGCGGAACATGCCGAGGTGTAACGATTGTCCATAAGCACATGACACTAATTAAAGTGACAGTATTTAATAAACTCATTTCATTTCACAACATCGAAAATGTCACATAACAATTATCCATAAAATAACCATAAACAAGATATCACAAAATATGGCAAATTGATATTGTTCATTTTTACTAATATCCTAAGGTCTTTGATGTCGTTTTCTTCACAATCATAAATCAACCAAGATGCAAACCTGCAACATTTCATAAAATAAAGTTTGTCAACACAAAGGTCGGTGAGCAATTCATAAGTTTAATCATATTAGTATATAATAAAGATAGCCACAAAACTTGCATACGAAACGATAAATAAAAGTGGTAATTTGGATAAATAGATATCGCTAAACACATTAGCGACACCTAGCTATAAGGGGATGCCAAATAGTCTAGGATTTTATAGTTATCGTTAATTGCATTACGTTAACGACACCTTGCTATAAGGGGATGCCAAATAGTCTAGGATTTTATAGTTCCACCAACCAAAAGCGATAAACACATAGGCATATAAGCATAGAACACCAAATCGAGCAATTATTTAGGTAAAGTATACAACTACGTTTGTGGTTTAAGATTCAAATATAAAGCATTTTGTTGAATAAGTATAAAATGTCACCCCCAAAATAAAAGGTGGAAAATGGGGTATGAAGTACTCACATTCAAGTGGTAAACTTGAAAGATGATAATTTGGAGATTTGTCGGAACGACGAGTTTAACGCACAATGCCTAAAAAGAAAAGAAGTCTTGAATTTAGAAAGGTTGTCTTGAAGGTCTTTAAACAAAATAAATGTTGAGAAATGTAAATAATTAAAGTTCAAGGTTTAAAATGTTACTATTTAAGAATTTATATTAATAACCCTTTAAAAATGTAAGTTTGCTCGAAACCGGGTTAAAGTATCTAACCTTAATATTTACTCAACCTATGTTAAGTAATAAGGTGGGTAAAATGCAAGAATGCAAATCCCTTTGAAATAAAGATACTAAAACGGGTTTTTTTTTATCGAGTGTTCGGGTTGTCGGTTCGGGTCTTGATAATTGGTCAAACCCAAAGTCAACTTTCCAAAATATTGAATGTTATGAGATAACTCAATAAAATTTAATAAGACTTAACCAAGTATGTAGTTCCATTGTTTTAGAACTAACAACCCACTTTAAACGAGTGTTCGGTTTTGTCGGTCCAAACTTTGTTATGAGATCAAGTTGGATCCAACATTTCCAAGTACTTAAGAAAATATTTAAAAATCAATTTGTAACTATTTTTAAAGAAATATACAAGTCTTGATGGCTAAAAAAAACACACTTGTGTGTCTTAAGCGAGCAAGAATCGGTTTGGTTCGGTTTCCATCTCACAACAAGTTCATAGATGGTTTCCACATGTCCAAACACTAAAGAACTTGTATAATAATGTACAAATAAAAAAAATACCAAAAGTTAACAATAAAGTCTTTAAACAAAAGTTCGGTTTTCGGTTCGGATCGTGTTTCGGGTTAAGACCGAGGTAAGATTCTACAAACCCATAACCATAGAATTTGTAAAAATGATTTTAGAAACTTAGATCTAACACTAAGTATGTTTAAACAAACAAAACTAGTAACAAAGTTCGGTTTACGGTTTAGAGCTTTTTACGGTTAAACCGAAGCATAGACTTTTAAAAACCCATAACCATGGAACTTGTAAACATGACCAACAAACTAAAATAAGCAAGATTAATATGTATGAACAAGTTATATAGATGTATATATATCAAGGACACGAAGTCCTCCATGAAGTCTTGCCTTATGGGGTCCGAAACCTCACCGACCGGAATCGGAGAAGTAACTACCAAAGGTAAACAAGGGGTGTATATTATATATATGTTGCACAACCATAAACAAGTATTAATAAGGCTACATAAACTAATTAAGATGAAAGACTAAAATCCTTCAAGAACACTTAAGAAGATAACCTTGAATCTTTGATGTTTGAGAGAGTTTTTTTTTTTTTTTGAGTTGTAGCAAGGGAAAATGAAGAGGAAAGGTGGTGTATATATAGGGTAATGTTGGTGGTCAAATATGGGTGTGAGACACAAGAGTTTTCATGCAAAATGGATCAAGACAAAAACACCAAACAACAAAAAAATAAATAAATAAATAAATAATAAATAAATAAAAATAAAAATAAAAATAGGATGTTTTCAAGACCCAACAAGTGTGAAACAATATTGTAACATAAATCCATCATTTTGATTATAACATAAGCTTCGGTTTACAAATCGGGTCGGTTTACATAATAAACAAATACAAAAACGAATACAAACAAGACCCGAAATTGACGAATGTCACAATATATACATATATTCATTAGCTTGAATCACACTTTGTAATTATTTTCCTGGATTTGAACTCATGTTATTAAGATGCTTAATTTATTATTGGAATATAGCCTATTTTACCATCTTACATTTATGACACATATATAGTATCGGATGAAGCAAATAAAATATCAAGTTATATGTTTTGTCAATCTCATAAAAAAACAAATATGTTTCGATACAACACCTAAGGTATCATACTCTCTAAATCTCATTATTAAAGGTTATAAAATATTAGCCTTATATGGTCATGTATATAGTTCTCATACACTGTTATGTGAAGAGAATATTACTTATGAGAAAGAATTAGTTAAGTCAATGTTTATTGTCACGTCTTCATTATGTTCTTAAAGTAGCAATATTATTAGAAGATATGAAGTGCTGAGATAACTTCATATGAAAGTAATACTTCCATGAAACTTGCTTGGTTTTACTCCATTCCATGAAGTGAACGTGATAATATTAATTGTCGTAAAGATAGTGATCTCGACCATAATTGAGCATATTGTAATTATGGTCATGTTAGTGAGATCGATGATGATCATGTTAATAATGAGACCGACCATTAGAATTTTAATGATATTGATGTTTACAATGAGGTTGACCACTAGGAGTGGAAAGAGATTGATCATATATGAGAACAAAATATGAAAATACAAAAAATGTAACATGATTGTCTGAAACGATAATACACTGTTCTCTCATATTTTTTTGTATTGTGTTAAATAAGCGTAACACATATACGATCATAAACCTGAAATTTATGAATCATGATTATCTAATGGCAAGACTGGTTAGACCACACCGAGTCAATGATGTGAAATTTTTTGAAGAACCAAAAGATTCTTCCTCATAATTATACATATCATATTGCTCTCAAGAAAAATTATTTATTTACCAACTAAAGAAGGGTGTGAATCCCTAAATGTTAGGGAATGAGAAAATGATACACATATCCTAACATGATACCATTTAGTGTTTTAAAATCGATGCATCGTCCAAATGGTTATCAATTTCACAACATGAAGTTTGTGTGATTTGTGCTTAGCTAATGAGATAGCAGGCACAATATTCTAGATTTTCATATTTATTTTGGTAAATCACTATTAATAGACGAATTGATTTTGTTGAGACGATCATCAAACGTCTACAATTGGTTGCAACGTCAATGATCATGAGAGCAAAAGTTCATGTTTCATTTGGGTATTTATATTTGATATGCACTCACATCAAGCCAACAAGTTGTGATACTTCCTCCCCATCACAATTGGTTTCGGTCAGTAACCAAGTATTTCTCTTCTAATATTTCGTGTGTGTTATATATTGAAAGTAATCCACCACAATACACAAAGATGAGACCACAAAGGAAATTGGGAATATATGTCGGTATTAAATATTACCTATGATTAAATACTTAAGCCATTAATAAGATATTTGTTTATGGCTTATTGGTTTTCACTTTAGTGAATCGGCATTCCTAACATTAGGGGGGGGGGGGATATAAAGCAGTTGGAAAACGAAATTAGTTTGAATAACCATTGATCCTCAAATTAAATTATATGAACTAAAAGTTCAAAGAATAATTCATGTGTAAAGATTAATGAATCAATTACCAGACGATTCACTGACCAAAACAAAGTGTCTAGCTAAGACACCTATAACAACTGCTTATGCTCCAATTAATATAAAATGTCCTGGAAGGACAACCATATATTGGTAATGACTAGTGAGTCTAAGGCACGCCTGAAGCGTGGTAGACTAGTCGATTCCAAGAATGATGATTCCTCGAAAATTGGAGCAAGTAATAAAGATGGTCAAGTCGAGGTATAGTAAAAAGGTCTCTTGAGAGATGTTAGACATGATGGTTATTGAAAAAACCTCAGCTATATGAAAACAAAGAGCTCTTAGTAAATTGTATTTTATCATGTTTACAAGATATATGAAATCGAAATAAAGTCGACGTCGTTATAATTTTGTATATAAGATAGCGCTTGAAAATGATGAGGATCATGATTTAAGATCTGCCTATGAAAAATGATTGGCCAAATTAGAAAAACGCAAATAGAGCAGAGTTGAATTCTCTAAATAACAGAAAGCTTTTTGGACCAACAGCTCGTACAACTAAAGTTGTAAAATGTGTTAGCTACAAACGGATCTTTTATGGGAGTTATGAAAATTCAATTAAGTGATATAAGACAAAATTGGTGGCACAAGGATTTTACAAAGATCCATGATTGATTTTGAGAAGACACATTCTCCAATGGTGGAAGCAATGACTTTCTGATAACTAAATAGTCTGGTAATACGAAGAGAGAATTGATATGCGTCTAATAAACATCAGTTGATAGTGAAAGTTTACATGAAAATCAATTAACGATTGGAATTATCAAATCATGTAAATTATGTTCTCGAGAACACTATGGCTCATGTTCTATATAGATTTATATTTATATACATTATGATTATTTTATATGTTAAATATAGCTGGAACTCCTGAAGAATTCCTAGCACGCGAATGCTTAAAAGGTTAATTATACCAGATGATTATTGTATCTTAATAAACAAAGAATAGTACAATATGGGTTTTGACATATGATATATAAATTGATGTGTCAAATGAGCATGTTCATGTAGCAAAACTCATGAGGAGTGAGTGCACATCAATAATTGGTTAAAGTGGAAAAATTTTGTGATGGATTAAAAACGCCTAAGCATTGGCATGAAAACATCAGTAAATGTTCTACAAGGTTAGAAATTACGTACCGACTAAATAATCAGATTCAGCGTGGTACGTACATATTAAGAGATATTTTGATAAAGAGGGAGATATAATAAGTCATGCTTTTATCAAAATTTTACTCTTAAAAGTTCATATAATCACAGTTTACATTGATGATGTATACATCATCGAGATAAGCTGCAGAACTTTTAGAAGGAGAATTTTGAAATACCTTGACATGATGTGATTATTACTCGACCTGTAGTTCGAGTATATGTGTAATTATATGTTTATCAATCCAAAGTACATCTAAAATATGTTGAGACATTTTACCAAAGACAAGATTCATTCTTTGAGTACATTAAAGGATGTCCAACAATTCACTCTACTATCATTTCCTATCTGAATATGAACTATTATTAGTTTGGAAATACCACAATTAAATGCATAAGTGCATTATATCGTATTGTTAGCTATATATGATTATTATTTTCTTTATTTATATTTATCGGCATGTGTCTAGCTAGGTGACATCTGAATGGGTTGAAAGATATATTTCAGGGATGAAAGACATGTGTTTATATTTTACTAACCTATCAAAACAAGTTTTGTTAGTCTGGTCATGCAGAGAAACATAACAGGGTATCAATACAATAGTATATGGTTGCGAGATGACACAACAGAAGTTTGCACGTGAAGATCATGCAACATTGTTCAACTTAACAATTCGCATGTCAAGGGACGAATGCACAAATGATTGAGTACAAAAGTTTTGAAGCTTTCACAGAAGATCGATATTTACCATTTTAACAGATATATAAATCAGGGGGAGACAATACGCGCTGCATGCTTTTTCCCTTAGCTATGGTTTTGTCCCACTAGGTTTTCCTAGCAAGGTTTTTAATGAGGCAACATCTCCAAGCGTATTAAGTTGATAACCAAGGGGGAGTGTTATAAATATATTAATATTATGGTTATCAACACCTAATATAGATTAGCTTCCTCTCCAAGTTTTTCAATCCTATATATACATCTTATTGTATCTCATTGTATGGCACACCTAATAAATGAAATCTTCATCTTTCTCCCTACATCTCTTTCTCACATGTTTGGCTATTAGGCTTGTTTTACGACAATTATTACTTTTTTTTTCCATTTCGTTCTTATTCAAAATTCATAAAACCAAAACTAATTCAAGCCATTTCACACCATCACAAACTGCAAAATTCATATGCCACCATTACCACCCCTTTCTATCTGAATCAGCCACCATTCCCACCCCACCATTATTTTGAAACACCATCTCCTCCGCTGGAAACACCCATCTCCGCTTCTCCATCTCTAATGCCGAAACCAGTTCTTGATTTTGAAAATGTTGCTTTGATTTTGAGTTTAAATAGCATAACAATTTCTGTTCGCTGTTGTAACGATTGAAGGAAATCTACTTGGTTTAGTGCTCAGCACCAATGATTTTCTCATTCAGATCTAGATCTGGAAGCGGGGATTGAAGATGGAGGGCTTGGACGTGGTGGTGAAGAGGAGAGTGCGGGGATCGGTGGCGATTGGAGGGGTGGGAAAGTAGGTTTTTATGTGGTGGGGATTTGGGAAAGGCGAGATCGGAGGTCCAAATCCAAATCTCGTCGCGCTACCTGCAAAGTCATCAGCGTTAGGTGGTGCCATGGCCGTTTCGGATTGTCGGTGGCTTGGTATGGTGGTGGTTGCCGGTTATAGCTTCATGGATGATGATGATGATGATGATGATTATATTTATGCATATAAAAGGATTAAAAAATAAATAAAGTAATAAATAAACTAAAAGACAAATTTACCCCTCATTTAACGTTAAAAACTAACAGAGTTAACGATTTGGACGTAACTGGTAAGAAATGAAAAACCTCGATGGTCCAGTTACAAAAACAAAACTTTTTGTACTAAATTCGCATAATTGAATAAACCGATTTTAACAGTTTACTCAAAATTTGAAGTCCAAAAGCAGTTAGGTTTATTAATACGCTCATGGTGTAGACCATAGCTTAACGTAATAAGTCATATTATGATGTTTAATAATTATTTATTTTTTATGTAAATGATTTGTGGCAAGCAAACGTTTAACTTTAAAGTGGATTGATAATTAAAGCCCAAACAAGGGGTAAAGTCTATTCTATTCAATACTAATAATAGTGTCGACATCCAATTCAATAAGAATAAGCGTTTGTTTGTTTGTTTGTTTATTATCCAATCATATCACTGGAATCCAACATAATTTATTATTCTGTCTTTTATATGGAAGAGCAAGAAGAAGAAGAAGAAGAACAACAACAACAATCTGGATGCCAAGATTCTTCCCCTTTCTTTCTCCTTCATCACCTCCATCCATAATCACAATTATTATTATTAATCGGTGAAATTGAAATTGAATTAAACGGGATGGGCAAATCAAACCCCTTCTCGTTTCGCAGCGGCACCACCAGGCGTCGGAAGAAGGCGCCGCTACTTACCACGGAGCAACCGGACGACGACGTGGGTCCGTCGGCGAAACCGGCGAAGGTGAAGAAGAAGGCTGGTGGTGCTCGGTTGTGGATGCGGTTCGATCGGTGTGGTGAGTCGGAGCTGTTTGAGTGTGATAAGAACACGATTATTAAACGGGCTGGGATTCCGGCCAGGGATTTGAGGATACTTGGCCCGGTTTTCTCCAATTCCTCTAATATTCTTGGTAACTCATCTTCTAGGGTTTTGTTTGCTTTGATTTTTGTTTTCTGTTTGCTTTACTGTAATCTTCTCTGTTTAGGGCTTCTCATTAATATTAACTCTTTACTCTAGTTAGGCAAAATAATAACCAATGTGATGAGGTGCCACACCTTCCTTTACTAGGGTTTTATACAAGTCATATAGTATAAACATGCATGCGTGGTGGTATAGGCATATACGACTCATATGTTTTTTTCAATTTTGATAATTTAGTAGTTTTTATGTATTTGTCTTTTGTAATAAACTAAACAACAAGTAATAAACTTTTTACATTTTACCAGCATACAAATATGCTCAAGATCAAATCACATATTATCAACAACAAAGAAAACAAAACGAATTAAAAAAATTTCAACTCTTTTTCACGATTTGGTTGTCAGAAAAACGTGGAGTGTCAGGCGTCGCATAAAATCAAAAGAAAGTTGTTTGTTATTCACTTACACTAGTATCTACAAATCTTATATAAAACAAAAGATAATTATAAAAAAGATAGCAAGGAGTTGCTCGTATTCTCTCGATTGTTTAGTTTGATTTAAAATAAAATTATAAAAGGTGAGTAATTTAAAAAAAGTTATAGGTCTATACGTGGTATATAGAGCTGGTTAGCGCCACTATAGAAGATTTGACACCTATGCAAGTAGTATGGGGCTATACGACCCATATAGAAATTAGGTGCTGTCTGTGGGGCCTCATGCCTGAATAGCTGAGGCCAATAATAACAAAATTCCATAATATGAGGTTCAACATTAGCCAAGTCTCGCTAGCAGTTCTTCTCTACTTTATTGTTCATTATGCATTAAAGTATTATAAACGCAAGTTTAGAGTGGAATATATGAACTTGTGTTAAGTTCTAATTTAAAAAAATGGCAAAAGTTATAATCTTATAACATATTATTAATCGATGCAGCTAGGGAGAAGGCAATGGTTGTTAACTTGGAACATATAAAGGCGATAGTCACAGCAGAGGAGGTACTTTTACTCGATCCTCTTCGTCATGAGGTTCTTCCATTTGTGGATCAATTGAGGCAACAACTTTCTCATAAAACCAATTCCAGTATTTCTGGTAACCGCCAGTTGGCGTTACGCGATACAGAGTCGAATTTATCGGCTTCTGGACGATGGGTACCTGCTCCCGAGAACTCTGAGGGCTTGCAAGCTGAGCTTCCGTTTGAATTTCAAGTTTTGGAAATTGCATTGGAGGTTGTTTGTACGTATTTGGACTCGAGTGTCGCGGATCTTGAGAGAGATGCGTATCCGGTTCTTGATGAGCTGGCAAAGAATGTTAGCACCAAAAATCTTGAACGTGTTAGGAGTTTGAAAAGCAATCTTACTCGTTTGCTTGCAAGGGTACAAAAGGTATTTGCTGTCATTAACATCTTTTGTTTTATGAATACGTTAGGGGTGTTCATGGGTCGGTTTTGGGCTCATGCCGAACCAAAATCCGCCAATTCAGTTTTTTTGAGTTTTGAAAGCTGTTCGGTTTTTTGGTTCTACCATTTGGGCTAAACATTTTTTTTTGGGGGGGGGGTTGTAGTTTTTGCTCCAAAATGAATGCGCCTATATAGTTTTTGTTAATTAATTATTTTATCGATTATTATGCATTTGGTCCTAAAATATTGTGTTATACTATTTAATAAATTCTTTAAATTAATTCACATTCAAAATAAAAATGAAAAATCTAAATTCATTTGTTTTTTTTGGTTTTATTTTCATGAAAAACCGAAATTGTACCAGAAAATTGTTTTTTATGAAAATATAAAACCAAACCGTCAATTTATGTTTGGGTTCGGTTATTGTGATTTTGTCATTTGGGCTTGAAATATTTTGGAAAAACAATTGGCCCACAATAATGAATTTGGGCCTAAATCCTTTTGTTAATTAATTATTATTAATATGAATTGGTTATTTACTTTTGTGCTTAAAGTATTGGGTTATGCTATTTATAAAATTCTTATAAATTACTTAACATTTAAATAAGAAAATGAAAATCCATAAATTCGGCTTAGTTTGGTTTTATTGGTTTTAACTTCTAATTTAATACAAAACCGAATCCAAAATTCGGTTTTACGAATACATAAAACTAAACCGTCGGTTTTTGTTTCATTCACACCTCTAGTTTCTGTCTTTTGCACTTTTGTTGTTTTTTTTTTAAATTTTGTCATAATAGTGTGTTGGTATGTTTTTATTTAATTATAGGTACTATTATTAAATAGGTTGAATGATAATAATAATAATAATAATAATATTTGTGGTTTTAGGTAAGGGATGAACTTGAACATCTTCTTGATGACGATGAAGATATGACGCAGTTGTACTTAACAAGAAAGTGGTTACAGAACCAACAACTTGAGGGGTTGTCGGGAGGTGTGGGGTCTATTAGCTTCAACAATGGGGCCCACCATTTGAGACGGCTTAGTTCTGTCAAGAGTGGAAGTATGGTGACAAGTGTTAATCTGTACGATGATGATGTTGAGGATCTTGAGATGTTGCTCGAGGCCTATTTTATGCAGCTTGATGGGACCCGTAACAAAATCTTATCTGTGAGTAACTTATATAAATGAACACGTTTTCTGTATTATTAAGTAGAGTAGTTTAACGGGTCATATAAAATTGTGAAAAAAAACCCGGTCAAACGAGTTAAAATGGCCTCTAAAGTTTGTTTTTGTTGCATATCCTTTCAAATGTTTTTATCCAGAAAAATTGATAGTTTAATTGAAATAAAACCTTTAAAAAACTTTGATGCATAAACCTTATAAATCTTTTTGTTCAGAAAAAAAAAATTGATATTTTTATTGAAATAAATATTATAAAAGACTTTAATGCGTTAGCCTATTAATCTTTTTATTCAAAAAATGATATTTTGATTGAAACAAGCCTTTGAGAGACTTAAATGCTTAAACCTTTAAATCTTTTTATTCAAAAAATTGATATTTTGATTGAAATTAACCTTATAAAAAACTCTAATGCATAAACCTTTTAAATCTTTTTATCCAAAAGAAATGATATGTTTATTGGAATAAGCCTTTTAAAAACTTTAATGGGCAAACCTTTTAAAAGACTTTAATGCTTAAACCTTTTAATTATTTTTAATTGAAAAGGCTAATATTGGTATTGAAATACATCTTTTATAGAACTTAAATACATAAGCATTTTTAAATCTTTTTTTCTCCTCAAAAAAGTTGATATTTTTATTTATAAGGTTTATAAGAAACTTTAATGCATAAACCTTTTATATCTTTTTAGTTAAAAATGATATTTTTATTGAAATAAACATTTTAAAAAACTTCATTGCATAAACCTGTATATTAAAAAATGGTATTTTTTATTGAAATACATAGTTAACACACAAATTAAAAGATGCAGATAGACAAGTGTTTTGGTCAATAACCTAACCCATTTGAACTTATTCTTTTTGACTTGACATGGTTTGACCCGGCATTGGTTTGATCCACTATGCAATGATCCGAATTGTTTCTTTTAAAGGAAGCATATGATTTTCTTTATCATTTTTGTAAAATGCAGGTTCGTGAGTACATCGATGACACAGAGGATTATGTGAATATCCAGCTGGACAACCAACGTAACGAGCTTATTCAACTGCAATTGACATTAACGATCGCGTCATTTGCTATAGCCTTTGAGACACTAGTGGCTGGATTATTTGGAATGAATATCCCGTGTGATTTATATTATGTAGATGGAATATTTGAGCCGTTTGTTGGAGCCATTACAGTTGCGTCTATCATGCTTTTTATGATTGTTCTTGGATACGCTAGATGGAAGAAGCTGCTCGGTTCATAATAATAAAAAATCAACCCCTCTCAAAAGTAAATAATTATCTTGAATTTTTGGGAAAATATTGGGTTTGAAGTTTTGTATGTTGATTCATAACTTGTTATCATGATGTGTTCCTTTTGATTGATTGATGATAATCATAATGCTTATTCCAACTGTGTTTTAAATTGCTGCCTTCTGTTTTAGGCTTTTGGTTATGTCGTTTTGCAACAATTTTTTTAGTAATTGACAGTTGCCTACACTTAGAACATTGAATGTGAGGACTTGAGATGTTAATTTACTTCTTTAAATGGTTGAGATTATATTGATACATAGACAACCGCTGCCATCTATCGTCAAGTTAACCCAATTGTTGGCTGCTGTTACCAAAATGAAGCACTTTTCTTGTGCTCTTCATCTTTTTAAACAAGTGCCGAGTATTGCAATCAGGTGTTGCTAGCTTTTGCTTCAGGCGAGTTGTGGTAACGAATGCGTTCATATTCAACACACTCCTAGATGGACTCGTCCTGGAATATAGGAGGATTCTTGAGGCGGAGAGATTGTTCAAGAGGCAAAGACAAAATGATAGCTGATGCTTTCAAGCTTTTCAAAGAAATGGTATTCGACAAAGGCATTCTACCGAATTTCATCACTTACAACACTCTGATTCATGGCCTTTGTAACTTAGGTCGCTGAGACGAGATCTGTCAAATGCTAAAAGAAATGGAGGATGTAAGGAACCCATAGTGTATTAGTTGATGCGTTTTGCAAAGAAGGTAAGGTGGATGAAGCACAGGCTGTTATAGACATCATGGTTGAGAGAGGTGAGGTTCCTAACTATAGAGGGAGGGTAACAAAGCTACCCACGGATCCTTTATCCGACCCGCGGATTGTTAAAGACATCCGCATCCCACGAATCCATCAACTAACCCGCGGATCGTCAAAGACATCTGCATCCCACGGATCCATTAACCAACCCACGGATCGCCAAAAGACATCCGCACAAGGAACAAGTGGACGGGTGAAACCATCCACAATCCAAGACACTTCATGGAACTCCGCCATAATCCACGGATGGTCACGCAAGCATCCGCAGAAGGAATCCACAAACAACTCAAGGGACTCATCACGCATGATCTCCACGTGATATGGAAGAGGAGTTGTAACAAACTACTTCTAGAAGATTCTCTCAAAACCTCCTGATAGCGACATTAGCCAATGAAAAAAGGACACCTGGACACGTAATGGCCATCCCACGACGTGCACAGGTAATGGCCATACCATAAACGGGTCCAGGCTGTCGCATCCAATAAGCGCCCGACACGTGTCCGTTCAGGTAGGGAGGGAATAACTCGATAGTGACAACTCCACCAATCACCTTCCCTCCACCTTTGGCTATAAATACGAAGATCATCTCTTCAAGGTATACATTCACACTCTCGAGCCTTAAGCAATTACATACTGTGTCCTACTTTATTCCGATCAAAGTACGATACTTATTCTTACGCCGGAGGGTGGTTACGGGAAGACCCCCCACTCTGTACTTCCCGTAACGAGACTTAACGGTGTTCTGTTTTGCAGGCATCAGCTTGGATCTGTTCTCATCACTTTAGTATACTCACATATGGGGAAATACCCGGTCGGACTATCCAATTTGACCTAGTGTTTCTTCATTGGCGCCATCCGGTTTTAGCTAGATACACGGTTTATTACGGTTTTTTCGATTCACTGTGATATGAAAATGAGTCAGAACCAACAGCCTTCTGCTGGTCCGGCAAGGCCCCATCGTACTGAAATTCTGGACGAATCGGTCCATGAAGGACAGGTGTCGGAGGAACTTCCCGGAACAACAGAACTCTAGTATTCAAAAACAGGACTGGAGAAGTCCCAACGTTTGAAGACTTTGCACCATGCAGGAACACCAGAACCCCGGTCCGGGAAGACCGGGCCGGAGAGTTCCCAAGGCACAAAGTCACCGAGATCCGTCGGACCACTCAAACCCCGGCTCTGGAAGACGGAGCCGGAGAGTTTCCCAGATATGACGGGGACGAAACGAGAACTTTCCAAGCCAAATCTGGTAAAAGCATTCTCACCCTAGAAGAGTGGTACCAACAGGAGAAACATCGGCTAAAAGAGGAGTACGAGCGAAGGGTGAGGCGAGATCAGGTCCAAGCCAGGACGCTGACTTACGATTCGCCATATCCGCCTCCACCACCAGTATGACGCACTCAAGATCTAGAGTTGGAAGACAACTCTAGATCAGCTGGTCGTTCACTGGCAAAGAGCCATGAAAGAAGTTATCATACCTAACGTACTCTATCCCATAGAACTCCACGGGATACCCGACAGAGAGAAGGATTTCAAGAGGAAGATTACGCAAGTGATGGTAGTTGGGACTATGGCAGGTAAACCTCAGTCGTCCCAAGCCGTTAGTCAATCATGTTGAGTACTTCAGTGATGCAGAAGAGGACTTCACCAAGCCATACCGCCCTGCTGCATTCGCGGAAAAATCGAAGTTCGTTCCGCGGATAGCAACCGCTCCTTTCCCAACTAACATCAAGATCCCGAGCAACTTGGGAAAATACAATGGGATGACTGTTCCAAAGGATCACCTGTTGAACTTCACAGCGGTTGGGGGAGTAAGCGGATGGACCCTGCCCTACTGGTGTCACATGTTCGCATTGACACTAACAGGAGCAGCCAGAGAATGGTTTGAAAAACTACCAGAAGGTCAAATTAGTAGCTGGGACGACCTGTAGCAAAGTTCTCACAGCACTTCAGTCAGCAACGTAAACATACCAGAGATGCGTCAGAAATCCTGAGTGTTATCCGATGAGACAATGAATCACTGGAAAACTTCATCACCAGGTTCAACAATGAAAGCTTGAACATTGGTGGAATCAGTGAAAACATGTTGTGGGGAGCGTTCCGAGTGAACGTAAGGAGCCCCGAGATGGTCAGATGCTTAACAGGCAGGGACGGCATGCCCCAGACTTGGGACGCGATCATGTCCGCGGCTAAGGTTTTCGCAGCTACAGAAAAGTTACTAGGGCGAGAGGTACCCAAACAGCAAACAAGAACCGAGCCGCGGAACACTCAGTCGAAAAGGGAAGAGAAGGGTTCAATATGGTCAAGGATACAGCCCCCGGAAAGCTCTTCCAAACAGTTTGATGCCAGATCACTAATCGGGCAGAAACAAAAGGACAGAGCAGCGGGCAAATCCTACCGACAACATTGGACACCCTTAAAGAAAACCCCGTCCGAAATCTTAACGACGGAGAACATCGAATTCAGGAAACCTAAATCACTGGTCAAGAGGGTAAACCTGAATCCGAACAAGCATTGCATGTTCCACGAGGACATTGGAAACGACACGAATGAGTGCATAAGCTTGAAAAATGAGATCGAATCCGCTATCAAGTCCGGAAAACTTGATCATCTGCTCAAAAACGTACGGCAAGGTACGCGGAAGAACGCAGCCCCCGCAAACAAGGGCCCCCCGCAAAAGCAGATTAAGGACTTGAATGTACACATGATCCAGGGAGGACCCCCTCGGAAGTTCAAGCGGAGAGAAGCAGATGAGGATGAGTGGAAAAACGAACCCGTAGTTTTTCCAAGAGTGAAAGGAGGGCCATGCATGAAGCAACCTCTAATTGTCATGGCTTTGTTCGGTCACTATCGGTCTCAATATGTCTTCTTCGATACTGGGAGTACAGCTGACATAATGTAAGAACAGTGTTTTGAGCAGCTAGATAAAGAAGACAAGGCCAAGTTGAAGCCTGTGCATGCCCCAGTTTCTAGATTTGGGTACGAGGTTATGCACCCCAAGGGGATCATAACATTCCCTGTCACGCTGAGTGACGGGATCCATTCAAGAACCGAGGATGTCGAGTTCCTTGTCCTACCCGCGAGATCCAAACATTATATAATCTTAGGGCGGGAAGTGATTGGTGACTTCAATGCCAATCCTTCCACAGCACACGGTGCGGTGGGTGTCCCCACAAGAACAGGAGTAGCAATCATCCGAGTCAACAGACATTGCTACGTAACAGAGGGATCAAAGCCTGCGAAGGTATCCAAGAAGGCACTGCGGACAGAACCCGAAATGTGTGTCGTCAATCCGGAGTATCCGGAACAAACCATCACAATCGGGGCCACTATTTCAGAAACGTTGCGCGTCTTTTTGAAGCAGTTGCTGATAAAAAACGCAGATATCTTCGTGTGGAAACCTTCGGACATGACGTGCGTCCCACGAGATATTTCAGAACATCGGCTGCGGGTGAATCCGGCATACACACCGATCGTTCAGAAAAAGAGGAAGATGGGGCCAGAACAAACAAAAGCCGTGAATGAGCAAGTGCAGGATCTGTTAAACCCAGGGATCATTCGCGAGATTTAGTACCAAACATGGGTCGCAAATCCGGTGATGGTCCCTAAAAGTAACAGCTCATGGAGGATATGCATCGATTTTAAGGACTTGAATAAGGCCTGCCCCAAGGATTATTACCCGCTTCCAGAGATCGACCTCAAGGTAGACGCAGTGGCATCCTTCAAATTCAAGTGTTTCCTAGACGCTTACAAGGGTTACCACCAGATATGAATGGCGGCCCGCGATGAAGACAAAACCGCTTTCCGAACTGACCAAGGCACATTCTGTTACAAGATGATGCCTTCGGCCTAAAGAACGCGGGAGCCACGTATCAGCGTCTGATGGACAGCACTTTCCGAGGTCAGATTGGGAAGAACTTGGAGGTATACATGTATGATTTGGTCATCAAGAGTGTGGAGGAAGATCAAATGCTTCGAGACATCGAAGATGTTTTCTCCACACACAGGAAAATCAATATGAAACTGAACCCTTCAAAATGCTCCTTCGGCATGGAAGAAGGAAAGTTTCTGGGTGTAATTGTCACCGGGGAGGGATTCAAAGCAACCCGGAGAAGGTGCAACCCATCGCCCGGATGCCCTCCCCGTCTTCGCTAAAAGAGGTCCAAACATTTAATGGAAGATTAGTGGCTCTAAACAGATTCCTGGCAAATCATTCGGCCAAATCTTACCCATTCGTGTCAACATTGCGAAATTGCTTGAAAAAGGCACATTTCAAATGGACACCGGAAGCAGAGGCGGCATTCCTAGAAGTGAAAAAATGCCTCATGGAACTTCCAACATTGATCGCACCCCGAGAAGGAGAACCTTTTATTTTGTACCTATCTGCTTCGGATATTGCAATTGGAGCAGTCCTCCTAACAAATCGAAAAGCCATCCAAACACCGATATACTACGTCAGTAGAACGCTAGAGGATGCCGAAACTCGGTACTCGATGCTTGAAAAACTCGTGCTAGCGCTAGTATATGCGGCACGGAGGCTAAAGAGGTACTTCGAAAGTCACCCAATACAAGTTTGACAGACTATAAGCTGAAAAACGTGTTGGCCAAACCTGAATTATCCGGGAGATTGGCCAAATGGGCAATCGAATTAGGCGAACACTTTATTGAGTACAAGCCTAGACCCGCGATCAAGGGCTAAGTCCTGGCAGATTTTATCACAGAAGTACCCGCATGCAAAGTCCAGGAATCCCTGCTTGAACAACAACCCCGATCCCTTCCGATGAAAGCCAACAGTGGACCCTGTTTACAGATGGAGCGTCGAGTGGGGAGGGATCAGGCGCGGATCTGAAGTTGATTAATCCAGACGGCCAAGAGTTCACCTATTCCATCAAGTTAAACTTCAAAAGCATGAACAATGAAGCCAAATATGAGGCATTCTTGGCCGGATTGCGGATTGCAAGGAAGTTGGGCGTGAAATTTTTGGAGGCTCGAGTCGATTCCATGCTTATTGCAGGACAGGTCTCAGGGACTTATGAAGCAAAGAATGATGTCATGGCTTCATATTTGTCCCAAGCTAAAGACCTTATGCAACAATTCACTTCGTGTATAGTAGTGCACCTCAAAAGAAGTGAGAATCGACCCGCGGATGCCTTGAGCAAACTGGCATCCACCAGCTTCGAACACATGGGCAGAGACGTCAGAATTGAAGTTCTGGATGCTCCATCCGTTCCTCAACATCAAGTTTTGGTCATCTAAACCGGAGCAAAGTCCTGGATGGAACCAATCCAGATTTACTTGTCCTCCGGCATCCTACTGAAGATAAGACAGAGGCCCGAAAGATCCGCCACAAGGCACTATGCTACCAAGTTCATCACGGAATCCTATTCCGGAAATCTTTCCTTGGTCCGCTACTCAGGTGTGTAGACGCCGAAGATGCCAATTATGTAATTCGAGAAATCCACGAAGGCATCTGTGGATTACACGCCGGACCAAGGATGGTAGTGGTGAAAATCATGAATGCGGGATACTACTAGCCAGGCATGCATAAGGATGCACTCAAAGAGATCCAAAAATGCGATGCCTGCCAAAGACATGCACCGCGAACATTGCGGCCCCAGAACAAACTCGTCCCAGTCACCGGAGCATGGCCTTTCCAAAAGTGAGCCATAGATATCATGGGACCATTCCCCGAAGCTCCAGTACGAGTAAAGTTCTTGATAGTCGCTATTGATTATTTCACAAAGTTGGTGGAGGCCAAACCGCTGGCCCATATAACAGCAACAAATGTGAAGAAATTCCTGTGGGAATACACTATTTTCCGGTTCGGCCTCCTCAGACATTGGTCAGTGACAATGGTACTCAGTTCGCTGACAAACACCTCCAGGAATGGTTGTCCGAGCTACAAATCAAACAGGTGTTCACATCGGTTGCCCACCCACAAGCTAATGGGCAGGTGGAGCGAGCCAATCGCAGCATCAAAGAAGGTATCAAAGCCAGGCTAGGAACCAAACGAACAGGATGGGTTGACGAGTTGCCTCATGTACTGTGGGAGCATCGCACCAGTAAAAAAACCAGCAACTCGAAAACACCATTCAGCTTAACATATGGCATGGAAGCAATGATTCCTGCCGAAATTGGCCTCCCATCCGCAAGAATCCTCTTGATGGAAGAAACAAAAAAGAGCTCAGAATGAACTTAGACCTCCTAGAAGAAAGACGTGAGCTGGCAGCTATACGCGAAAGTAAATACAAGAGCCAGCTCCAGAAATATTATGATGCACGGGTCAAAATTTGTGCATTCCGCGAAGGTGACTACGTCTTTCGGAACAATGAGGCATTAAACGCCGAATTAGCGGGAAAGTTAGCCCCCGCATGGGAAGGTCCCTACCAAATTGATGAGGTGTTGGGAAAGGGTGCGTACAAATTGAAAAAATTGGACGGCATTCCTATTCCCAGGACTTGGAACGTTGCACAATTGTGAAGGTGCTACATCTAAGCTACGTAATTCTCCTTTTGGCATGCGTGCCTCTACACTGGCCTGCGTGCTATGTATTTTTCGGTCTGCGTACCGAATTTCATTTATTTTGAAATGATTAATGCAAATACAGTTATGCACAGTTTCCTGTTTTTAAAATTTTTAGAATATTAATTCCTGTACGGATAGGCCTGTGTGCCAATACTTATCCTAATCCTATATTCCGGATACACGACATATTTAGCTCACACACATTTATATTGTATCACACAAGACAAAATGAAAAATCCAAAGTCATATATACAACTGAAAAAGGGATTACAGGAATATATATACAAAAAAAGGAGATACAAAAAAGGTGTATATACTACTCTTCACGAAGATAGTCGCGAAGCTGCTGAACGCCGTCCGCCGCTTCAGCAAAACCTTCAATAACATCTTGGATGGGAAAGTGCAAATTATCAAAAGCATCCATCTAAGCATCGTACTTCCCTTCCACGTCCACCCCGTGAAGGTCAAAAGCTTCAGTGGAGCGACCTTCCTGGGTAAAATTTATCCCCTCCTAGAAACCTGCCTTACCCCCCGTATCACTCGATGCGGACAGAAGGTCAACAAGGAAGTTTCCTAACTCGTCTCCTTTATGAATACGGGAGATAACCAACGAAAACAATTGAAGAATCAGCAAAAAAAAATCACAATACATGATAAAGATAGAGAAACCATTACCTTGGGAAACCCTTCCCGCATCAACCAGGCACGGTCGGAAGACGCCTCCTCGGCACTTAACTTCAACGCGCCCTACTCACCAACATACTTGGTGTTTTCCTTCATCAAATCTTCAATTAATTGATCCTTCTCAGCAGCGGTAGCGTGAAGATTACTAATAACTTCCTCCTGAGATGCAAGGCGAGCTTCGATATTATTCTTAACTTCTTCTGCCTTAGCAAGCTCAGCTTCCCGCACCCGGGTCAGAGCGCGTGCGGCCTCGAGTGCAGCATTTTGTCCCCGACACGCCTCGTCCCAATCCTTGGCAGTAGCAGCTTGTCGCACCCTCTCTTGTTCAAGAGCCCGTTCAGAATCTCTTAACTTCCACCTATCGGTGGAAGCCGCGAGACGATATTTTTCCTTTTCTGCCTGGAGCTCTTCCAGCAGGTTCTCCTGAGAACCCCAGTTCCGCCCATGAAGTTCCAGTCCCGGTATATCTCCTGGGTTGTGGAAACCAGGTTGGCCAAATGATATATATACGAATTGCCAACAGATACCCGGGACCGGTTCCGCTGGTACTCGCGCTCCACAGGAGGCACGCCCTAATGGAGGAAATCAAAACACACTTCCCCGTCAGAGAATCGTGAGGAAGGAGTCAGGTTCCATTCAGGGACATGCCGAGCGGTACCACCCTGTGTAACACGGATCCCCCCCCTTCTCTGATTCATGAGGAGGCGGAGAGGGTACCACCGCCCGCTCGGCAGGTTCTTCTTCATGAGCAGGAGGAGAAGGCGGTGGCTCCAACCTCTGGACATCAGCGGAGGCCGAATCCTCCTTATTATGCCCCTTACCCGCAGCAGATCACGGGCCAGAGTCACCCTTAGAGGGGGGAGAGTCCAAGAGAATGATAGGGGCTGCACAAAATAAACCGCCAAATAAACAACTAAACAATAAACGCGGGTCCATAAGTGTCTGAGATACCTTTAGCACGGACCGCAACGCGGTCACCAAGGCGGACCCTCTTCGCCTTCGAAGGAGGAGGAGGAAGATCCATTCCTTGCTGTTTATCAGTCACCTCCAACGGAGTGTGGCTGGGCGACGCTTCCTTCCTCTTGCGACCAAAGGTTGCAACATGAAACGTATTCAGTAACTGACAACTCACAGGAAATCATCCCTGGTCATATCGAAGCTAACTTACCTGTCGCGAACATACCCTCTGAGACAACTGGCTCCGCACGGGTTTGTTCAGGAAACAAAAAATGATCCTTGGTCTTATCAAGGATAGAGAGTTCTTTCTTGTCACGAGCAGCAATGTGCATGACCCCAGGCACACCCGCCACAAGAACAGACAAGAGAAGACCTTCAGCTGCATAATAAACCAAAATTAGAAACCAGAATAAAGTCGGGAAGTACAATAAGGTTACTTACAGCCATCTGGCTTCCGGAAATATGGCACATCGTCCGGATAAGGCCACAGGCGACTCATCCCAGCTCTCACAAGAGCAGATTCAGGGATGGTACGCATAGGAGTTTGAGTGTGGGTCAATTGTTGATACCATCCATGCCTCTCCGGATGCTTGACAAACGGCAAGACAAGTGAAGGCTGATCCACCGGATGCCAATACATGGGCGACGGGATCACGTTTTCCCGTATCCAGAAAAATTTCCTGGCCCACTGTGGGTCCAGGAGAGGGGTGTCCATAGCAATAGCCTTCTGGTCAGTCAGAAGGCAAATGTAGCGACCTCCCCTACCACGTAGGCGGTAGAACACGCCGAACTTGTCAATGGTGGGCACAAAGTCATGCGCCTGGCAGCAAAACTCAAAGTGACGCATGCGCATCACCACCGAAGCATGAAGCTGGGAAATATGAATCATATTCCCAGTTATCAGCTTACCCAGAAACCGGGTAATCGGAAATCGGAGATTCCCTAAGCTGAAATACTCGGCAAAGACGGCCATCTTCCCCACCGGAGGATGGCTCGCCGAAGAACCAGGTGCCAGAAATTCCGGCTCCCATTCTGGAGCTATGCCGTAAGCATTGACGACGTCTTGAAAGCCCTTGACGTCCCAATCAATGGTTACAGAGTCGATGGTCTGGTAATCAGGCCTCATCGACACCATATATTCGGCTAAAAATTGATTACAGCGAGCTATGGTCGCCGGAGAAGAAGAAGAAGACTTTCTGGTTTGAAGAAAGAATACCTCAAAAAGTTCCGACGAACTTATCTTCGTTGTTCAAATATAAAGTAAGGAGATAAAATGAAACCGATGGATATATATAGAAGCAGCATTAAATGCGTGGAAAAGTGCAAAACAACTGTTCACCAGTTAGATCGTGCCACGTCAGGCGGGAAAACGAAAAGTCGAAGTTTAAAATCCCTAGGTGCGGCGCGAACCAGCTGTCAGCTTTTTCTGCACGTGACAAACCTGTCACATCTGTCAAATCTCAGATATAATCGGCGGACTACTAGTTCTATAGTGACCAGATAATCTAAACGCTTTGGCTAACACGTCAGGCATTATTATAATGCAAGTTACGGAAAAAGAACAAGAAAAAAGAAAAGTTATAATCGTCAGCAGAAGGATCACAACAAAGTATTCACCCGCAGTTGGGACGACTCATCAAACAAAGTCGGAACATAAAGACGATAAGTTCAACACAATAAAAGAAAACGATAGTTTCATTTCATTCATAATGATTTACAAGAAGAAAGGAAATACAATAATATCGCAATTTATTCCTAGTCTTCTTTGGGAGCTTCCTTGCCTTCGGCTTTATCGATCAACCGGTTCACATGAAGACGTAGCTCCCCAACCGCAGTAGGCTCACGACGGTTCTCCTCAATATACTTCAGAATGTCAAAGGAAAGGTTATCAAAGGAATCCATCCGTGCCTCATATTCCTTTTGACAATCCTGATCGTGAAGCTTAAACTCGGAGGACGGACGTCCCTCGCGAGCCATGGAATAACCCTCCGCAAAACCAGCCTGGCGACCTACCCAACGAAGAGCTGACCAGCAGGTCAGCAAGGCAATCCCCAAGTTCAGGGTCATCCTTGATAAGCCTGAAAATCTGTTCCAAAGGAAGTCAGAATAATAATTCCAAGATGAGGGAAAACCAGAATATTTACCTTGGGAATGCCAAACTTGAGGAGCCAGTGCCGTTCGTCCGAGGCATTGGTGAAGGCCACCTCTAGCTCTTCCTTCTCCTTGGAAACGGAGGCAATGAGATCATCCTTCCCCATCACCTCTGCCGCAAGCCTCCGGACATCCTCATCCCGAGCGGCAGCAAACTTGACCTGAGCGGCAATCCGCTCCTCCAAACGATTGTTTCTCTCCTGGACTTCCAGGAGAGCAGCTTCAGCCTTCCTGGCTTCCGCCAGGGCAGCATCCCTCGCCGCTTCAGCATCGCCCATAGCGCTGAATGGCAGCTCAAGGTCCCCTTGACCAACCACCTAGCCCCTAAATACCTCATGGCTAGTCGACAACACATTAGCCAAGTGATAGCTAAGTGATTGAGCCAAGCTAGTCTGAGTTTGGGAGTGTATCCTGTTACACTTATAGGGCGGGTGGCAGTGCTCAAAAAACTCTTGGCACACACGCGGATCAGTAAAAAGCGCGTCAGGACCAAGGTTCCATAAGGGACGAAAGAGGGGATCCCCTTGTTTAGAGGACTCCGCCCCTTCACTCGTGGAAACCGGAGGGGTTACAGATGTATCTTGTGGAGGCACAACCTCCGTTTCCACCACTACCTCAGGTGGCGGCATAAGAATGTCCTCAGGAGGCACAGTCTCACTATCTTTCTACGAAACCTCCGGAGGCAGAGAAGGCGGACGTACAGCGGACGCAACTGCAGATTCGGAAACAAAAGTTAGAAGATACAACACAAACCCATAAATACAAAGTATAGTTACCTGCGGGCGGGCGTACAACAGCCCGACTCTTAACCCGGTCCTGAAGCGGGGTTAGCTTGATCTTCTTCGGAGGTGGCTCCTCACCTCCAAATTTGGAAGCCTCCACTCCAAAGGGATCATCGGCATTCCTGGGTGACTCCCCACCGGCGGGATCATCGGCACCCCTAGTTGCCTCCCCACCAGCGGGATCATCAGCAGTCTTGGAAATCTCCCTATTCACGGGATCCTCATCCATGTCAGACTCCCCACCGGCGGGGTCATCGGCATCAGAATTCTTGTTCAGGTCGAATACACCGGACATGTCCGCCCTCTTCCTGCGGCGGGCAATATCTGCAATAGCACGCAACACGCCAGCGTAAATACTCTCTGGAGTACCGGGCGGGAAACCCTCACTAGTCGAATCCTCACTAGAAGATTCATCACTAGACGAAAGGACTATCGTCCCGTCCGGATGCATAACACTAAGGGGTTTAGGGTTAAGAATATAAACACTTTGAGCCACCGCGGAGTCAGCGACCACCGGCTCTGTGCGGCCGCAGGTGGGAAAAAGGAAATTACCCTTAAAGTGATCAAGAATAGGCTCTTAATACATCTCCAAGGGCATCCTGAACATATCCCCAGCGACGGTAGGGATTAGAACCTCAAATAACGAACACTCCCCTGCAAGGGAAAAATGCAAACATAAGGAAAGCATAGAAAACGATTACGGGTGCAGTGAAAGAAAAACTTACGTCCGTCGTCCTGGGAGAAATATGGCTGCTCCGTAGGGAATGGCCAGAGGCAGCTCATCCCCACCTGGACTAACACGGACTCGGGGATCAAACCCATCGGAGTAGGAGTCCGCGTCAACTCCTGTAACCACTTCTGACCCTCAGTATCAGCAGCGGGAAGGGAGAACTTGGAGGTCAGCGAGCGATGGGTCATGGCTAGCGGAATAACATCAGCATTGACCAACAAAAATTTATTCTTCCACTCGTGAACACTCCTCGGAGGCTCAGTCCCTATCGCCTTCCCTTTGACGGCGAAGCTAAACCAGCTGCCACGGGTCTGAATCTTGTAGATCGCCAGAAAGCGATCTATAGTTGGCTCTATCTCTAGAGCCCGGCAGCAGAACTCAAAATGCCGAAGCCTCATAACACCAAATGGATGTAACTAGGAGACGTGAATCCCAGATTCGCTCAGAAAATCACCAAAAAACTTGGTGATGGGCAATCGGAAGTTGCCTGTGGTGAAGGATTCACCGTACAAGGCAATTTTCCCGGCCGGCCGGCTGATCGGCAGTGGAACCCGGAGAAGGGAGCTCCGGCCCCACTTCGGCGCTAAGTCGCTAACCCATACAGGTTCATGATATCTTCGAAGTCGGCGACCTTCCAGTTTATACATATATTCTCGACGAGCCCCTTAGAGGAGTCTTTCTTGCTCTCCCGACCTCTCTTCACACCTTTCTTACTACCAGCCATGGTTGATCGAAATGATATCAGAATGAAGAAGATGAAGGAAGAAGAAGATTAAGAGAAATTTTTGCAAGTGGTTTCGGAAAGTGGAACGCCTACCCCTATATACACGTTGCAATTAATGCGAAGAAAGAGGGATCCAGCTCACATACCGAAACCATCCAATGGCAAAGCGACACGTTAGGTGGGAACTGGAAACAAAATAATTTTGAATCAGTCGCTTAAAAACTCACACACCAACCTCGAGCACCGCTTCTGACACGACTCAGACAGACGTCACATCGCAGACGCTTAAAACAGTACCCCAGTTCAAAAGCAAAAGGAATACTAAAGGACTAATAGTTGCAACCCGCGACAAAAGACAGAAGTCCATAATTCCACCTGCGACATCGACTCACGGAAGCAACAATGAACTGGGGGACTTATAGAGGGAGGGTAGCAAAGCTACCCACGGATCCTTTATCCGACCCGCGGATTGTTAAAGACATCCGCATCCCACGAATCCATCAACTAACCCGCGGATTGTCAAAGACATCTGCATTCCACGGATCCATTAACCAACCTGCGGATCGCCAAAAGACATCCGCACAAGGAACAAGTGGACGGGTGAAACCATCCACAATCCAAGACACTTCATGGAACTCTGCCATAATCTGCGGATGGTCACGCAAGCATCCGCGGAAGGAATCCACAAACAACTTAAGGGACTTATAACGCATGATCCCCACGTGATATGGAAGAGTAGTTGTTACAAACTACTTCTTGAAGATTCCCTCAAAACCTCCTGATAGCGACATCGGCCAATGGAAAGAGGACACCTAGACACGTAATGGCCATCCCACGACGTGCACAGGTAATGGCCATACCATAAACGGGTCCAGGCTGTCGCATCCAATAAGCGCCCGACACGTGTCCGTTCAAGTAGGGAGGGAATAACTCGATAGTGACAACTCTACCAATCACCTTCCCTCCACCTTCGGCTATAAATACGAAGATCATCTCTTCAAGGTATACATTCACACTCTCGAGCCTTAAGCAATTATATACTGTGTCCTACTTTATTCCGATCAAAGTACGATACTTATTCTCACGCCGGAGGGTGGTTACGGGAAGACCCCCCACTCTGTACTTCCCATAACGAGACTCAACGGTGTTCAGTTTTGCAGGCATCAGCTTGGATCTGTTCTCATCACTTCAGTATACTCACATCTGGGGAAATACTTGGTCGGACTATCCAATTCGACCTAGTGTTTCTTCACTAACATGGTGACCTATAGTTCCCTAATAGTTGGTCACTGTTTGCGAGTTGAAATGAGCAAAGCAAGAGAAATTTTTTATTTTGTTACGTCTAGAGGTCTCGTCCCTGATATTATTACTTATAACAGTTTATTCAACGGGTATTGCAAAAGCTTGAATATAGAAGAGGCCATTCACATGTTTCATGAAACAATAAGAAAAGCTTTGAAACCTAATACAGTCACTTATAACAATGTTACAGGGATTCTTTCGGGTTGGACGTTGTGGAGATGCACGCAAACTCTTTGATGAGATGAGAGCACGAGGCCAAATTCCAGATAATGTTACTTATGGAATAATTTTTGATGGCCTTTGCAACAACCATCAAGTTGAAGAGGCACTCGTTTTGTTTCATTTGATGGGTGATAGCAAGCTAAACTATAATATTGCCGTATACACAATCCTTATTGAAGGTGCAAGCAAATGTGGTAAGCAAGGGCTCTTTTCCATGACCTTACTGTAAAATGTTTGCAACCTAGTGCTCGGATATGATTAATGGCTTATGTGGGGAAGGTCTATTGAAGGAAGCAAAGCACATGTTCCTTAAGATGGATGAAAGTGGCTGCCCACCAAATAATGGTACTTACCGTGTTCTTCTCCAAGGATATCTCAAGAACCAACATTGCAATGATGTCGAGATGTTTTTACAAGAAACGGATGGAAAGGGTTACTGTATCAATGCTAATAGAAAAAATCGCAGCTGGTCAATACCTAGAAGTATGCTTAAGTTGATAGGTAGGCTTGTGCCAAAAGACTTATCGGTCACTCCACCCTAGATAGCAGTATGGGAGAGAGACTAAAATAATGATTGTTCCTACTTAAGGAGATCTGTAACAATTGGGCTGCATTTTCTTGTTAGGCTTGTGACGGACACTCCTGCCTGGGAGAGAAACTGAATTAGTGAATTAGGTTTGATGTATTTGTACTTTTTGTAGTTTAATGATGTTGTACTAATTTCATGAATATTAGTATTGCAATGCTTTTGTGTTCTGTTTTGCTTGGATTTTTTGTTTTCTGCAGCAGCATACGGCTACCGGCTGTGAACTGGTGCGATCAATGGTTGCAGAAAAGTCCAACAGCGAGGGGTCTGATTTACTGTTAGAGCATCGCCTGTTCCTTTCATTTAGGCCGCGTTGCTTAAGCATGGGAAGTGAAGTGAGTTATTGCCGGTATTATTCTTTTAGTATTATTTTCTGCATTTATTTTAATTCCTTTTGTTGTAATTTATTTGATTGAAGGCTATAAAAGCCAGACAGTAGTATGAATGAATTTTAATCAGAAAAGCTGATCATAGTTCTTATTCTTATCTACTTTGGTTGGGAGGCTTTATCATTTGAGAGATTATCCATTTCGAATCGGTCGTTGACAGTTATCCTCTTCTGGGTCACAGGATGAGTACATTGGGCTCGGGTTAAAACAGGTTATGATCAAAATAAGTTCGGGTCAAAACATACCATTTTTTAAGTCTATGAATCAATTATATCATATACATTCATCCATAAATCAATCTTCAAAGCTTATACTCATTATTTCATTTAATTGCATTATTTGTGTTTATATAAATAGAAAGCATACGGCACAAATCAATGCTATGAACAAATAAAAGCCTTGACATCCACCATTCTTAACTGATGTTTTGTATCATTGTATTGAGCATACACTACTAAAGAATGCAAACAGGGATTCGATCATATTTTTATTCAAAGATGGTGTTTACTATTTTTCTTATATAATATATTAATCCTATATGAAGCGCACAACGGTGGCCACAGCCCACAGGTGGGGGTGGAAGAAACGGATGCGGTGGTCGCGGTTTTGGAGGTGATGCCGACGGCAGTGGGTGGTGGTAGTCTTAGCGGTGGTGACATCAAAGGTGGAGACGGCTAATGGTGTCAACGGCAATAAGTAGGTGGTGAAGACAAATAATGGTCGTTGGTGCCTTGGTGGTGCTACCCCATTAGATCCATTTTAAGTTAACACATTTTAGAAGAGGTTCCATTAAATTGGTCAATTATCTAATTTGCACAAAAGACCAGCCAAGAGAATTGCCTATTTACACTCATGAATGGAATTGATATAGGCAATAAAAATGGTTTATTCTAGTATAGACTGTCTTTAACTCTTGCATCTTCTAAATTATAATGTATGTACTAAAATGAAAATGAGAATGAACATTCAAACGCCATCACCACTTTGGTGGGGAGGTAAAGGCTTTGGCCTTTGGGTGAGAGGTCCAGGGTTCGATTCCTGGCATTGGCGGTATAATGTAAATAGTAGGAGGAAAGCTTGAACATTCAAAAAAAAAGAATGAACATTCAAACTGTTTTTGAAATTTTCATTTATGCATTAGGGTTTTCAAGGGTCTTTTTAAATATGATGAATTTTACTATTTAAGTGATTTCAGTAAATCAACCGTTTTATTAATTATTTTATTAGATGAACTATTAAATATGACAAAAATTGAAAGCATTGAAGTTTGTAAGTTAGGATTGCTCATGAGTCTAGTCAAGCTAGGGCCGGCTCAAGCTCGAGCTTGGCTCGAATTCTAAGTAAAGGGTATTTCAAAATCGTTTACTTGCCATGATACACGTTATTGTAGGAGTAGCATATACAAAGTCCAAACAATGATCAAAGAGACTACACAATGTGGGTAAATGGTCGGTCAAAGTATTGAAGTATGCATATTTTTTTGGCAGTTTCTTGAATTGGTAATATGTGAATTAGTTGCAAATCAAATCAGCTTTCTTTTCTTTTTCACTATGTTTATAATAAAGTTTAAAATGTGCAGTTCAAACATTTCTGACTTTCTTACCTTATTAAGTTCAAAGAAAACGTGATCTATGGCACATACGAAAATCTAAAAGAACGATGGCAAATATGAGCGACAAGAGTGTGGCATGTATAGTTGTTGGTGCAGTCCAACCATTTATCAGTGAGTACATTATATTCAGAACTCATTGTTTGATTTTTTGATATGTATATTATAATTATTTATAAATCAAAAAGAAAAGAAACAAAAAAAATGAACCATAGAACTACTGAAGTATCTAACTGAGTTTGTCCACTATATAATGGACATAACATGCTGAGTTTGGTTTAACCAACTTCGGACATTTACTACTCTAGTTAAAACTAGGGATGGCAATGGGTCGGGTTTAGGTATTCTCAAACCCATACCCGGTTATAAAAGTCCATCTCAAACCCGTCGGGTTTTAATCGGGTAATTACCCGTCGGGTTTCGGGCTTTCCCATCGGCTTTCGGATTTCCTATCGGGTTTTGACAAAATACTCGTCGGGTATACCCGGCTCAAAACACGTAGGTTTTGTACCGGGGTTTTGACAAAATATAACTAATTGATTACAAAAATGGTTACCATAAAGGTAAAATCTCTCAAATAATTGACATAAACAAGTTTTGACAAATAATATATTTGGAATATAGTATATATATAATATAATAAACTATATCGGGTACATCGGGTATATAATCGGGTAAATGGGTCTATGTTATAGGGTAATCGGGTATATTAGAAATCTCAAACCCCTCCCAAACCCGCGAACAATTTCAAAACTATTCCCAAACCCTAATGGGTTTAGGTATTACCCGTCCCATTTATGTCGGGTTTCTGGTTTCATTGTCATCCCTAGTTAAAACCTCAAACTTTCAGGAATTTAGAAAAATGTTCAAACTATAGGGGTTGCATTGTCAATAAGATTAAGTTATGGGTGACGATTGTAATAAACCATAAGTGTCCTCCTCCTTTGCTTGCAACTTTCCACTTTTACAGCTAGCAACTTGCAAGTTGCAAGTGGACTAAAGTGTGTAAGATTCATAATTTATTTTATTTATTGTTTTATTTTTCTACAAACATCAAATATCAAAATAAATTAATAAGTTTGTTATAGTTTATCTTTTCTGATTACAAAAGTAACTAAAAGTGATTTCTATACACCATTATTTTGACCGTATTCTTTCACTTGCACAATGTAATAGATACAAAAACATCTTACCATCGTTATGTTTTTTTTTTAATTAAAATGATGTTCATTTGCTCACGGTGTTTGTGAATTCAGATATAATTTCTTTGGTTAGTTTGGATTTCCATTATTTTCACTAACCGTCAACCGAACAGATAAAAATTCACAGGAGTCTAACCGAAGCGAACTCAATTGGTTTTTATTTTAATTAAAAACGGAGTCCATCTGATGTTTGATGCACATAGTAAGAAAGCATAGACGTACCATAGTGATGAATAACTTTATTTTTTATTAAATTGTATACATGCATATTTATTTAACTTGTTTTAAGTAGATAACTATGTTAACCACATAAGTATTTGTATATTTTATTTCAAATGTAATGCATAAGACGGTTACGCAACCGTCTGGACGTATACCTCTGCCCCAACTCGCAATATATTTGTGAAGCACGACATATATATGTATTAGAACAACTCCAATTAATGCATTTAAAAACACCTCCACGTGGATACTTGTCCACATTACACCTCTCACAAAAAAATAAAAACTCATTCCCTCTCTCACCCATTGTGTCATAATTCGTTAGCGGACGTTGTTACTAAAGAACGATTCTATTCGAGATTAATCGGTGCGAGCTCAATAACGCCTAGAAACAGTAGAGATACTCTTGTGTCATTTTCACATTTAAAGCTGGTTTTGTAGTAAACTTTCCCCTTTATATCACTTAAATAATATATCATTTCTAATAATAATAATAATAATAATAATAATAATAAAACTTGAAAATAAATAATCTCATCTTTTGTGTGTTAGCAAAAAATAATCCCACCTTTAAAAACAACTACTAACCTTTCAACTATTTTTGTCTCAATGGTCCTCTGTTAAAAAAAACTTAACACTGTTACGTTTTTTTTCCGAGTTTCAAACAAATGTTTTAGAAATTTTGATCGGAAGAAGTATACAAGTCAACTAATGTAAAACTTATCTCAAAATAGTGATCAAAACGACGAAACAGTGTTTCATTTCGGGTGTTTGAATTTTCAATTAACAAAAATCAATCCATTTGATACATCATTTCGAGATAACTTTTACATCAATTGACTCGTATCATTCTTCCTATTAAAAGCCCTAAACATCGGTTTGAAACTCGGAAAAAAAATGTAACGGCGTTAAGTATTTTTTAATTAATGACCACTAAGACAAAAATAGTTGAAAGGTTGGACTGTTGATAGAGATTTTCAACGGTTTGATTATTATCGGCCAATACACAAAAGGTGAAATTATTTATTTCTAATTTTAATAATAATAATAATAATAATAATATTGTTGTTATTATTATTTATTATTATTATTATTATGACAGAGAATAATTACTGGGAGTGGTAATAATAGAAAACAAGAACATCTGTCTGTCTGTATATCTCGTTTGGGTTGTCAAACGGAAGCTTTATTCGTCCATCCATCATCAATCGAGTCAACGATGGACGAAAGATTCGTCTCACCAACAAAACCCTAATTGATTCAATTCAATTCGATACCTCTTCTGTCTGATCACATTGCCTGTAATTGATTGAAGATCTAATCTGAGGTAAACATCCATTTAACTCTTCATTTCTCGTTAATTACTTGGGAGAATGTAGTAGGTGAGAAACACTTGATTGCTGTTTCATTGATTGATTGATTGTATAGACATAAAAGTTGCAGGAGTGATGTGTAAGTATTATTAGTATTATGTGAGAAGACTTTAATTTGACCTAATTTGCGTTTGATACAAGTATCGTTGATGTTTTCGAAGGAATTAGCTAATCAAATTTTAATCTGGAAGCTGATCTAACACTTCTAGTTTTAATCAATGGCTGCTTCACCTCTAAGCAAACGGAAGTTCGTTTGTTTAATTAATGAACGAACATCAACAAGGGATTTTGTTCGATTAACTAGATGATCGAACACAAGCAACACTCATGCTTGTTCAGTTGTGTTCGTGAACGCTCGATAATGTGTTCGTTTACGTACTTTAGTGTTTGTTCATTAAAGGTTTTTAATACTTTTATTGACTTTTCTAATCTTAGTATATATAATAGTATTAGCAAAATTATTTGAGTATTATACAATTATGTGATTAATTATATAAACTTAGCATATGAATATAAATGTTAAAAAAATACACCAACACAAAGTTGGTAGCTGGACCAAACTATTGACAATGACTGTTTTCAGTTAGCTGGACCAAACTGTTTGTGCTCGTCAACCTTTCACAAACAAATTCGTTTCCTTAATGAATAAACATGAAAAAGAAATTTCGTTCGGTTAGCTGTTCGTGAATCGTTGCTTGTCCAATAAAAGCTTAGTGGATGAACATGAACAAGGTCTTGTTTGGATCGGTTTGGTTCGTTTGCAGCCCTAGCTTCTTGTTTCATAGAATGCATATGCTGACTAATAGTTGATTTACTTGTTGACTATGAAAATTGAATTTGAATCTGAGAATTTGGTTTAATTGATCACTCAGATCCTATTTAATGCTTATCTTTCTACTTGCAGCAAACTTTGTGTTTGATGGAACATACATCATGAGCTTGTCTACATGAGTTGTGAATCAGCACTTTGGTTTGTAGTCATTTGTTCAGTTGTTTGGTTGTCAGGATCTTTTATTTTTGAAAGGGGGGAAAAGTAAGTATACTACTCACTGTAAATCTAAAACATATTAGAGAAAATATCTAGCCAAGAAAACAACCACCTAAACCTAACTGTCAAGATCTTTTCAAGCATATTAGGTATATGTAGGTTAATTAGTGATCTGTGACAGTATCCGTTGCATACATTGGATTCTCCAAGGAAGAGCTTGCAACTTTCTAGAAGGTCCCTATAATGCTCTATTGGTAGCCTTTTGTTCTTAGTATTTCTGTAGGATCCTCGTGTATTATGTTGAAGCTTTAATATAGTGTAATCTAATATATATGTAGGAGAACCTAGTATAACTATAAGCTCCCTGACAATTTCCATTTCCCAAATTCAACAGGCAAGGAAAAGGATACTGAATTCTTGATATTGTGAAGTCAATGAAATAACAAAAGAGAAAATAGATTACTCTAGTTTATTCTTTGTTGCCATCTCTCTTAGTTAGTACAGACTAATTCAGATTACTTTTGTTCAACCATTTAAGTTCCAACCCAAGTGCTTTTGCTTGAAGAAGTCTTTGAGATTGTGTGATATAATCATCAAGGCGCCTGTTAGAACCCGGAAATCGAATGGATGAAATAAGGGATAATTGGCCTGATTCAAGATAGGCTAGATCTCCAAAATAAAATTAGATGTTATTCATAGTACTTGATAAAAACATGGATATCAAAAACAAAGGAAGTATGCAGCTATTTATTCTTCTAATTGGAAAGTTGCAAAACTGTCATTAATTCTCCATTAAGCTTGCATTTAGGAAATACTTTGACCAAGTGAGTCAAGGGCTTAAATCTTTTGGAAATACTTTGACCAAGTGGGCCAAGGTGAGATCCGAAAACAAATTGAATTTGCTCCATGGATCCACCCACTTTAGCTGGGCACGTGTCAGTGGCACTTTCTTTAAACTTATTAGAAGTGGAGGTGGTAATTTTAGTTCATTCACTTAGTAATGGCTTGACCTGGGTTGTGTTTTATCTCATGCTATTTAGCCAAAAGGGGAACATGGTAAAAGTCGCCCATTTTCTATTTTTAAGTATGTGGATACTGCATGTATTGCCCTGTATAGTGTCATTTGATTATTTTCATTATTATTGAAATAGACTTTTGATTTTAGTGTTTAGCAGGAATGGCAATGGCAAACTCCAAGGGACCTTCAACAATGAGAAACATGATGTACAATGGAAAGCACTCATTACTGCCACCTAAAAGTCCATTTCCCAGCATTGCTCCATCATATGCAGATTATGTCTCAAATCCTGCAATTGGACCCAAAGGCCCACCAAAGTACCGGGATGCAAACCCACATCATCAACGCACTTCATCTGAAAGCTTTCTGATAGAAGAACAACCTGCATGGCTCGATGATCTTCTCAATGAACCAGAAACACCACATGCAAAAAGAGGTCACAGGCGATCATCAAGTGACTCGTTTACATACATGGAAGCTGCTAATGCCGCTTACAATGAATATCAAGCACAAACCGAAAACCGATTGAGGAATTTGACTTCTCCTTCTTGGGGATCTCAAGACTTTGATTTGTATAAAGATTTTAGAAATCCAGGGTCTTTTTATGCTGATCCAAATGCAATGATTAGAAATAAGAACCGAGGGGTATGGGATTCACCACCAAATGCATCCAAACACAACTTTGTTGTTCAAGCTTCTGCTTCTTCGAGTGCTTCTGGTGATGGGAATACATCCATTGGAACTGAGAAAAAAGAAGCAGCTGAATCTGCACGGAAAGATCCCGATTCTTCTGAAAGAAAGGATTCTTCTAGAAACATGGATTCTATTTCAGAAACAGACACAAAACGTGCCAAACAGTAAGCAAATCTTTCCTGTTGTGGTATTTTTCCACATGTCTTAATCATGATTATAGTTATTCATGCTCCATTACTCCTGTAACCAGGTAAAATTATATATCTGGGAATTTTGTACAAGATTAAATTTTACAAGATAAATAGTAGGAAGAACAATATGTAAAAAGTATATTTGGTCTTTTTTTTTATATAAACAATATTTCATTACCTTTTACACTGTCCATCTTTACAGCATTGGCATTAAGCAACCTTGTATTGTATACAAGAAGTTTCAAGTAGTGTTTTTTTACTTCTGTCTACTAGATGATGTCTTTTTCTGGTATAGATATGAGATAAAAGGTCCCATCTAATAGCAACTGCTTTTTATTAGTTTAGCTGCTTTATGTGAAGGCTACATATAATAACTTGTTTTTAAACTAGGGTCCACAAGTTAGAAGAGTAAAAAACGATGAGCTACATGAAAAAGTATGTGCTTAAAACAGCTTATCAAAATGCTTCAGAAAGTAAACACAGATATATTCGTCATTATCTCAATTTAATAGAATATTAATGATTTAATCTCTAAAGCTAGTAGTGTATTCATTAATCTAATAAACCTAATACAGGCAATTTGCTCAACGTTCTCGGGTCAGAAAGCTCCAGTACATTGCTGAGCTGGAAAAGAGTGTACAGGCTTTACAGGTAAATTAGAATTTAGAACACACAAATAAAAACCTTTTTATGGGTGTCTGGTATATATTAAACCGGGTCATGCTGATCTGCTGTAAGTGCAGGCAGAAGGCTCTGAGGTGTCTGCTGAGGTGGAATTTCTAAATCAGCAAAGTCTTATTCTGGGCATGGAGAATAAAGCACTGAAGCAACGGTTAGATAATTTGGCTCAGGAGCAACTGATCAAGTACAGTAAGTTTCAACACACATTCATTCTTTGCAATTTGAATCATTATTGCTGATTAATGGATGAGGATAATGGGCAGGTTGGGTCAGGTCGGATTGGGTTGACCCAAAAACGCTTTTTTGTTTATTTTTACAAAGCAACTTACCATAATAAGCGCATTAATTGTGGTTAAAAAGAGGTATTTGAAGAGCTGTAAACGTAACCAAACCGAACGAGACCTTGTTCATGCTCATTTGTTAAGCATTTAGCATTTATCGGACAAACAGATGGTTCACAAACAAATAACCGAATAAAACTTCTTTTTCGTGTTCGTTTGTGTATGTTCGTAAAGTTAATGAACGAGCGTAAACGAACATATATTACCGAATGAACATAAACGAAACGTTCACAAATACAAATGAAAGAGCGTGATCTCTGTTCATGTTTGTTCATATAGTTAATCGAGCATAATTCCTTGTTCATGTTCGTTCTTTTAGTAAACGAACAAACGCAAAGGAACTTTCCGCCAAACAGTTCGCTGAATGTTCGGTTCGTTTACAATTTTTTACAGCCTTGGGTATTCTTACAATGATAGGTCTAAACTTTTGAATAAAATGATTCAGCGATTGTATGTATTAAAAATAGACTTTGGACTACTTTCAACCTGTTTAATTCGTTCCCCTTTTACCTAAATTCATTAAAACTAAAAGTTTGGAAAAACATGATATCTAACTGATGTGAAAATTAGATGCGCGGTTTTGACTTGCTTATTTATGAATGGGTCAGCTCAGGATATGTTTTATCTCTGACGGCTCAATTGGGTAAATTAGAAAAAGAAAATGAAAAGCTTAAAGGAAACTCTTAAACCTCCAAAACCATTTTATATATAAAAGAAAGATTATTAATAAAACAATGTACTTTTTAAGTCATTTATGACAATTATCATCTATAGAAAAGCAAAAGGAAAACATGACATACTGTTTTGGACTTTTGGATCTAGTTGAGAGTTGATCCATTGAAAGTACCAATTCTGACCCAAACCCGGTTTTGCCACATCATTGAATCTAAACACTTGTTTTTGCAGTGGAGCATGAAGTCCTGGAGAGAGAAATAGGACGATTGCGGGCTTTATATCAACAACAGCTACAACCACCTCCACCACCTCAGCCAAAACCTAGCCATCGGCGATCCGCCAGCAAGGATTCAGTCGATGCTCAATTCTCAAACCTTTCTTTGAAAAACGAATCTGGCTCCACAAGTTATGTTTCGGGTCCGGTTCACATATGAAGCCAAGTGTTATCATCCCAACAGGAAGACAATCGTTTGCAGGTTTTACTAGGTTGTTTAACTTTTGGGCCCGCGGTTGTTACATTGTATCTGTATCAATTGGGCTGTTTTTATGTTTCTAAATTTGGTATGTTTCTGTGCACCTGGTAGTCTGGGAATCTGTATCCCAGTTGGAGACTGACCCGAGGTGGTAACCGTAGAACGCAATACAGCATTTCATGTTGTTGCATATGCTCATTGATTATCAACTTTTATTATTATTATTATCATTATTCATCCTAGTTTTGTGCAAATTGTTTCAAAAGTTGTTGCCACCTGTCTGATGCACCGTTGACTGTGTTCGTTGTCGCTGTTAGTGGTTTTAGAAACAAATATGACGGGTGAACTTATTTTCTTGACACCTTTTCTTTTTCATTCTATAATGGTTTGTTTTAATTCGAGCTTGTTTTGGGCAAAACACTATAAACACTACAGAATTTGTTTAGAACTCTGAAATACTATATAAATATATGTGCATTTCATGTAACTGTAAAACTCGTATAAACACTTGCATTTTTTGAAGAAGTTAAGCTGTATAAATTCTCGTACATTCATCCAGAATTGCAAAAACCGTATAAACATACTCATAAATTTTATAGTTATTATAATACAGGAATATTGTTTACCCCACGCCCTTCCTAACTCTGTCAAGAGCTAGAGGTGAAAAGTGACGCACATCGGTAATTGAAGACGCCATGCCTGAATGCAAAACCATGTTTCATTGAGAACCAAGTTACTGGTTACTAGTTACATGTTGCGTATTTTAATAGTTTATTACCTTAGTTTGTTAAAAATCATCACTAGGATTCCCAAGGGGCCAAGTGTATTTCTTGTCATTCTAAAATTTTAGTTTATACTTATAACAGCTAGACAACAACCACCGTATCCAGTAAAATCTCATACATAGCAAAGTTATATGTAAGGTATGAGGAGAGATGTAGGCAGACCATACTTTTATCCCAGATGATAAAGAGGCTCGATGTTTCCAGTGAAACCCCCTGCTCCAAACATTTATATGGACAAGAAAAAAAAGACACAATCATTGATGAAAATAAACAAAAAAACACAATCAATGACGAAAAGACATAATGATCTTTTTTCCTTTAACATTGTGGTCTTTTTTTTTTTTTTTTTTTTAACGAGGAAGTCGGTGGAAACATTTTTGTGTTTACTTGTTTTGTTTTTTTTTAGATTTTGTCCACTCACCATGTATGCCAAAAATCAAGAGAATGAAGGATATTCAAAGCCACTAAGATGTAGATCAAGTGACTGGAAATTAGTGGTGTTGCCGGCTACATCATAAGACACCACTATTTATTTGAGTGAATGTGTGTGCTAATGGATGTGGTTTGCTCATACACATACTGTTTGTGATTGATATTTAGGTTTTGAGGGGTTAAGAAGCTCACCGGAAAAGTGGTTGCGGTGGTGAAAAGTGGTTTGGGTTTTAATTGTTAATTTCTTTTTATTTTTGAAATAGTTATTACTTATTATATTCTTAATATCCATGTCAGCATATATAAAAAAAATTAAATCAATGACAATTGACATGTCAGCATTGTTAAATAGGTTAAAAACATAGGATTAGCACATAACTCAAACTTAGGTGATTTAATTAAGAGAACAAAAAATCTGAGTGACCTAATTGAAACAATGTTAAAACTTGGTTACTATTCTATGAAGTTATTCCTTTTTTAACTACAAATTCTTCACATTTTTATCCCCTTTAAAAAATAACATGACCCTCATATGATATCATATATGTGCCCAAACTCATGAAGTACTTGCTATGTTGATTTTTAGAAATTCTTTTTAGCAGTGTTTGAAAATATCCAATACTCGAACGTGTTTTCAAAGGGTTTGTTTTGATTTAGATAAAAAACATGTTGGGGATTTCGTTTACTACCATAACGTCTTTCGTTAATTTATATTGGATTTTGATAATTCAAATCATTGGTCAACGCTAAACCAAACTTTGAAAATGTACAACAAAAGTCCCAAGTTTCGATCTATTGGGCGCTAACAAGCCACATCATTATCCACATCATCAATAACTAACGGAATCTAACCCCGTTATTGAAAAGCTCATTAGCGGCCAATAGGTCAAAGGTTATAACTGTTGTGGTATATATTTAAAGTTTGGCTTGAGTGTTTACTCAGAAAACCATAACGTCGTCTTACACTTGACAACCGTTGTGCTTCCATAAGATCAAAGCTAAACACGTGTCGGGAACCCCGCTCCCCCACCCCCCACGTTATCGTAATAGATCGAAATTGATTCTTAACCGAATACCACTAATGAAAGCGAGGGTTGTCTTAGCTCCTAACCATTGTTTCAGCACCTGATACTCGAATGTTTTAATTTTCTTTCAATTCGAGAATGGCGAAGGAGGTTAAAGAAGCCTGCAAGAAAGAAGCATGCGACATTCAGTCTTGCCTCTCCAAGAACAACTTTCTTCCCCAAAGGTAAGCTACCATGCTTTACCTAACCTAGCCTAACAGTCGTTAACTTACACGTTGCCTTAGGATTCATATCATACACTATTATTATTATTATTATTATAATACACCTCTCATCTCATGTCGCTTCATACTCCCGTTTTCCGATTTCAATTGATATTTTTTTATTTGCATTTTTCAAAACCCTAATTTAATTTTTGAAAGATAATCGGTTCATTCACATGATGAATTGTGCTTCAGTCTATGCTATGTTCATCGAATTGAAGGTGTATGCAGTGAAGATGTTCAAAAGTGTTAGTATGAATTTTTAGGACTAGTAATTCACACAAAGTTTATATTTCATTTTTCAAACATTTTGACTGCTACTGATTTTAGGGGCCGGTTAGATGAAATTGAATCCGTTTTCCGATTAATTGCGATTTTTACAACACTGGTTATGCGTCACTATTGCTCATGTATTTGCATATATAGAGTATAATAGTTATTAATGTAAACCGATCAGTATGTACCCAAATTGTTTCGGATTCTTCAACCACTTGTTCATTAATCAGAGATTGAACAGGATTATTATGGAATGTTCCGTTTAAATATGTTCTGTATTGTGAAGTTGTTTAATTACTTGATACTATGTGTTTGATGGTAACAGGTGCATCAAAGTTATTCAGCTACTGCAATCATGCTGTGAGCAATGTGAGTATAAGTCCACGCATTGCGGATCTGTTTCTGGTCTTCTAAAGCAGATAAACAAGAAGCCTTAATATTTCAAACAAGAGGGCGGTTGGGATTGAAGCTTTGTTTTTGTCACTTTCTTGAGGAGAATTAAAGATTATGCAGTGAGTTTGACTTTTTCCCATGCTTTGTTATAGTTAAATCACTTGTTTTCTGTATTTACATCCTTAGTATGGTTTCATCCAAAGAACACACTGATTCTAGGATTTTAATCCTAATATAGGTCACATTTTGTTCATTCTTACAAAACAGTGAGCATGTTAAATATGATGACAAAAACTATATAATTACAGTATATATCTAACTTATTTGACGTTATTTTACTAATCTCGTGAAAATAACGTTAAAAGTGACGGACGGTTAATCAGGCATCATGTAGTGGCGTTGATAGCCGAAAGACAAGGGTACATGCACCGATCAGCCGGTGTCCCGATGATTGAGTGCTATGTGCCTTATGTCCAAGGCTTGATGCAAAACTACTATCGAGCCGGGGGTCTCACCGGAAGCAGCCTCTCTATCCTTATGGGGTAGAGGTAAGGCTGTCTACATCTTACCCTCCTCAGACCCTACCATAGCTTTGCTATTGGTGGGATATACTGAGTACGATGATGATGATGATGATGATCTAACTTATTGAGTAAAATGATTTAGGAGGCTGTGTTCAAAATTTTACTTCGGGGGATTTTCACACTCATTTCTTTGTTAACTAAAGTCATTGATTTTATCCATTTGACCTGTTAGATTAAAAAAAAAATAGCCCAAACCTACCCGTTTCAAGTAAATGATCAAAGTTTAAAATTGCCACTAGGCACTATCAGAGTGTGCTTATGTATGCAATTGAAGTCAAATATTATGGAGAAATCGCTTTGCTTACATGGGATCATTGTTCTGGGACACATGTTGCAATGATTAATTTACATCAATGTGATGATGTTTAGTTATTGAAATTTGACTGCAAAATTTGCAGGAATAAATGATGGGTGCAATTCTTAAGAGGTAGTAGCTAAATGGAAGCATGTACAATGAACAACAGAAGCAAGCAGCTTGAGAGAAATCTCTTATGATGAACTACTTTGTAGGAATGGCTAAAATAGTCTTTAAAAAACATTTGTAATGTTCTACAGTCGGTTTATGTAGATGATCTTTGTCTTTGGTATCTTCTTCTAATTGGTTTTCGGATGTTTCACCATGGATTTTGCTTTTACAATTTTATATTTTGAAGTTAGAAATATGGACAGGTTGGATAACGGGCCAAAACATAAATTCTTGCAGGACGGTTTGAACAAAAACAGTTTTATCAGAAATAAAGTAATATTTCGACCTACTTTAACCTGTTTTTTAAACAACTTTGCTCTCATGTTTGTAGCAATGACTCAAAAATGGTGACACTAGGCATGCTGCTTTTTGTAAACGGAGGTCGCCGTCCAAGATGTTTACCTAGGGAAGGTTCGAACCTTGGACCTTTTGCCTTTTGGGTACCATTCAGGTGCCTTACCCTATGAATTTTTTTTGTATAAGTAGGTTGTTTAGGAAATTGTTAAGTGCTCGTAGGTGGGTTTATGAGGAGCGTACACAAATATGTAGTCCCTTACTTGAACAAGTAAACTTCAACTGATTTTCAGAACAAAAAGATAAGGTGGCACTTAGAACACATACTTGTATTTGAGATTCCTAGTCCGCTCATGTGTTAAGCAGACTTGTATAATCCGCTTCTTGAACAAGCAAACTCCGGCCAAATGGCAAAATGTAAGATTAAAGCAAAAGCTGTTGGATTTAATTACCGAATCGTCCTTAATTATATGTGGCTTGTGGTATAAGGAAGGACTCTTTGAGTGCAAGTAAAGTTAGTTAAGGATAAAAGATAATTATCAAGTTTGGATTAATTATCTGAATTAATTATTTTATTAGCAATCCTAGTTATAGTCTAACACGTATAGGTTAGGTTATAAATACCGAGTTATGGTGTGGATTGTAATCTAAGTTTTTGAGTTATTTTTCTTGGATTAATAAAAAGTATTGGAGATTTATTCCAAAACCACAATCGTTTATTTCTGTTAATATCAATTCACCTACGTGAATTAGCATTTGAGCTAGAATCAAATCACCTGAAGATCGCAGGAGCAGACCAAGAATCAACCAGGTCTTTGTTCAGACGGTGATACGAGGGCTGTTGTTCGAACAAGGGATCGTTTGACTTCAACAGGGTTCTGTTCAAGCAAGCAGGCGGGGTTTGTGAACCAAGAACTAGGGTTCAATTCAATTCAGTAAGAGGCAACAATAGGTGTTTTCAGCAACACGAATTCGTTTTAATCAAACCAAGAACCAAGGGTTTGATTGATACGGGTCAATTTCTGGAGTTGGCCAAGGAGTCGTATAGGGCTGGAACAAGATTCAAGGTTTCTAGTCAAATACTGTGACATTCGTCAATTTCGGGTCTTGTTTGTATTCGTTTTTGTATTTATGTATTATGTAAACCGACCCGATTTGTAAACCGAAGCTTATGTTATAATCAAAATGATGGATTTATGTTACAATATTTTTTCACAGTTGTTGGGTCTTGAAAACATTATATTTTTATTTTTATTATTATTTATTTTTTTATTTTTTTGTTGTTTTGTGTTTTTGTCTTGATCAATTTTGCATGAAAACTCTTGTGTCTCACACCCATATTTGACCACCAACATTACCCTATATATACATACACCACATTTCCTCTTCATTTTCCCTTGCTACAACTCCAAAAAAAAAAAAACTCTCTCAAACATCAAAGATTCAAGGTTATCTTCTTAAGTGTTCTTGAAGGTTTTTAGTCTTTCATCTTAATTAGTTTATGTAGCCTTATTAATACTTGTTTATGGTTGTGCAACATATATATAATATACACCCCTTGTTTACCTTTGGTAGTTACTTCTCCGATTCCGGTCGGTGAGGTTTCGGACCTCATAAGGCAAGGCTTCATGGAGGACTTCGTGTCCTTGATATATATACATCTATATAACTTGTTCATACATATTAATCTTGCTTATTTTAGTTTGTTGGTCATGTTTACAAGTTCCATGGTTATGGGTTTTTAAAAGTCTATGCTTCGGTTTAACCGTAAATAGCTCTAAACCGTAAACCGAACTTTGTTACTAGTTTTGTTAAATAATTGTTTAAACATACTTATTGTTAGATCTAAGTTTCTAAAATCATTTTTACAAATTCTATAGTTATGAGTTTGTAGAATCTTACCTCGGTCTTAACCCGAAACACGATCCGAACCGAAAACCGAACTTTTGTTTAAAGACTTTATTGTTAACTTTTGGTATTTTTTATTTGTACATTATTATACAAGTTCTTTAGTGTTTGGACATGTGGAAACCATCTATGAACTTGTTGTGAGATGGAAACCGAACCAAACCGATTCTTACTCGCTTAAGACACACAAGTGTGTTTTTTTAGCCATCAAGACTTGTATATTTCTTTAAAAATAGTTACAAATTGATTTTTAAATATTTTCTTAAGTACTTGGAAATGTTGGATCCAACTTGATCTCATAACAAAGTTTGGACCAACAAAACCGAACACTCGCTTAACGTGCGTTGTTAGTTCTAAAACAATGGAACTACATACTTGGTTAAGTCTTATTAAATTTTATTGAGTTATCTCATAACATTTAATATTTTGGAAAGTTGACTTTGGGTTTGACCAATTATCATGACCCGAACCGACAACCCGAACACTCGATAAAAAAAAAACCGTTTTAGTATCTTTATTCCAAAGGGATTTGCATTCTTGCATTTTATCCACCTTATTACTTAACATAGGTTGAGTAAATATTAAGGTTAGATACTTTAACCCGGTTTCGAGCAAACTTACATTTTTAAAAGGTTATTATTATAAATTCTTAAATAGTTACATTTTAAAACCTTGAACTTTAATTATTTACATTTCTCAACATTTATTTTGTTTAAAGACCTTCAAGACAACCTTTATAAATTCAAGACTTCTTTTCTTTTTAGGCATTGTGCGTTAAACTCGTCGTTCCAACAAATCTCCAAATTATCATCTTTCAAGTTTACTACTTGAAGGTGAGTACTTCATACCCCATTTTCCATCTTTTATTTTGGGGGTGACATTTCATACTTATTCAACAAAATGCTTTATATTTGAATCTTAAACCACAAACGTAGTTGTATACTTTACCTAAATAATTGCTCGATTTGGTGTTCTATGCTTATATGTCTATGTGTTTATCACTTTTGGTTGGTGGAACTATAAAATCCTAGACTATTTTGCATCCCCTTATAGCAAGGTGTCGTTAACGTGATGCAATTAACGATAACTATAAAATCCTAGACTATTTGGCATCCCCTTATAGCTAGGTGTCGCTAATGTGTTTAGCGATATCTGTTTATCCAAATTACCACTTTTATTTATCGTTTCATATGCAAGTTTTGTGGCTATCTTTATTATATACTAATATGATTAAACTTATGAATTGCTCACCAACCTTTGTGTTGACAAACTTTATTTTATGAAATGTTGCAGGTTTGCATCTTGGTTGATTTATGATTGTGAAGAAAACGACATCAAAGACCTTAGGATATTAGTAAAAATGAACAATATCAAATTTTCCATATTTTATGATATCTTGTTTATGGTTATTTTATGGATAATTGTTATGTGACATTTTCGATGTTGTGAAATGAAATGAGTTTATTAAATACTGTCACTTTAATTAGTGTCATGTGCTTATGGACAATCGTTACACCTCGGCATGTCCCGCCGCCTTTGGTCTGGGTGTGACAAATACAGCAGGCAAAGAAGATCGGATACCATGGGTGACGAAGGTAACAGTAACCGAAACATGAAAGAGAATAACACGACATCATTAATTTGTCCAATGCGAAACTCTACGAACTACACGATTTGGGCAATGAAGTTACGGGCTATCTTTAATGTTCACGGGGTGTGGGAGATGATCGACCCGAGAACAAGTACGGATGCCAAGAACAACAACTTGGCGATTGCCCTGTTGTTCCAATCAATTCCGGAGGCAATGACTTTGCAAGTGGGGAATCTATTGACCGCTAAGGAGATGTGGGACACGATTAAGACCCGACATCTAGGATTTGATCGGGTAAGGGAAGCACGAATTCAATCTCTCATGGATGAATTTGATAGTTTGAAGATGAAAGAATCGAGTACGGTCGATGAGTTTGCAAGCCAAATAAGTACTCTTGCCTCAAAAGCAGCCTCTCTTGGTGAAACAATCAAAGAATCTATGATGGTTAAGAGGTTTCTTAACGGGCTACCAAAGAAAAATTTTATGCGTATGGTAGCCTCGATCGAACAACTCGTTAACTTGAAGACTGTTGGTTTCGATGATGTGGTGGGACGCTTAAAAGCTTATGAAGAACGGATTAAGGACGAGATAGGTCAATACGAGGGTCAAGGGAAGCTGATGTTCCATAAAGCCGAGTATTCGAACCATGGTCAGTCGAGTTGCACACCGAGAGGGAAAGGTAGAGGAGGACCGAGTTCACAGGGTTGTGGACGGAGCCGGGAAACCAGGGGAAGAGGAACGGGTCGGAACCAAACCGAAGGACAGGTGAAGGTAAAGAAGGACCGTTCTTAAATCAAATGTTTTCGTTGTGACGAGATGGGACACTTTGCGTCCGCATGTCCGGAACGAAGAGGAGCAAATCAGGAAGCAAACCTAGCCGAAACAAACCAATCAGCCGATCGTGACCCAGTTGGTTATTTAAACCTTCACGAGATTGTTTATTTAAACGAAGAATGAGTCAACCCGAAAAGCTTAGAATCCAAGAAGAAGAAGGCACTTGGTATCTCGACAATGGAGCGTCGAACCACATGACGGGTAACCAGTCGTATTTTTCTAAACTCAATAATAATATAACAGGTAAGGTTAAATTCGGGGACGGGTCGTGTGTTGATATAGTCGGTAAAGGAACAATTTTGTTTACTTCAAAAACTGGAGATCACCGGGTTTTATGCGACATCTATTTTATATCAAGCTTAAAAAGCAATATAATTAGTCTCGGTCAAGCAACCGAGAACGGGTGTGACGTTCGGATGAAGGAGAATTATTTACTCTTGTACGATGGCGAGGGCAAATTGATGATGAAAGTGTTTCGAACAAGAAATCGGCTGTATACGGTTAAATTAATAGTGGGAGCTCCGGTTTGTTTATTGTCAAAACTGGATGATCCAGCATGGCTATGGCACGCGCGGATGGGGCACCTAAACTTCGAGGCAATGAAGGCGTTAGGCATGAAAAATATGATACGTGGAATTCCTTTAATTTCTCATGCTACTAATTTGTGTGATGCATTGTAACATCCGTATTTTGAAAATAATAAATAAAAGAGAATTTATTATTTCGTGTGTGTCGTTAATTTGATCGTGTGTGTAGATGTTTCGATAATATTTGGATTTGGAATTGTGAGTGGGTTGTGGGGCCCATAACCCCCTATATAAACCCAACCCCTCCACTCTTTCACCATTTTCTTTCTTTCCACACACACACACCGTAGAACACACACATACACTCTCTAAAGACCCGAATCCAAATACGGGTTAAAGTAAGGAAGAGTTTAGTGTGCAAGAGTCTTCAAATAGCAAGAACACGTCCAGATCTAAACTCGAACCCGCGAGCAAAAGGTGAGTTTTGGTTTAAAAGGTGAGTTTTGGTTTAAAAGGTTAAGTTTTGTGGTTGAGTTCGTCATGCAAACTGATAAAACAATAGATCGGGTGGTAAGATGTAAGAAAAACATAAACTTGGTGAGTTATAACCTCAAGGATGTGTTATAGAACAAAAAGGTGTTATCCGGACCTTGAAAAGACGGGTATACAAAGTTGGTACAAACCAAAACCCATAAAAAGAGTAGAATCGGGTCCTAAGGAAGAATCTCGGAGGAAAATGGCCTTAAAATGGTAAAAACGAAGTAAAAAGGGGTTTTTTCGCTTGAAAAGGGGCTTCGCATCGCATGCCATGCGAAATCCAAGATTTTCGCATCGCACGCCATGCGAAGCGAAATAAGCATGCGAAGCGAAATGGCCATGCGAAGCGAAACATCCCATGCGAAGCGAAACTTCCCATGCGAAGCGAAACTTACCCATGCGAAGCGAAACCTTTCCATGCGAAGCGAAATTCCATACGAAATTCCAAGCGAAATTCCATGCGAAATGGCCATGCGAAATTTCATGAAATTCATTTTCTGATGCATTTTTGTTAAAGGACTGTTAATGAAAATAAAATTTTTTCCAAGCTGACCTGGTAGCTCAACCCCAGCCAGGGGCTCTGCCCCTTGGACCCTGCTAGGAGCTGCCGCCCCTAGACCCCGCTACCAGGGGCGCTGCCCCCGGGCCCCCGTTAGTTGAGGGTTTCATTAATGTGGATGTATGAAGTAGTAGTAATAGATAATTGACATTCGTGATGTGTTACACAGTTAGCCGTGCACAACTCAGGAAGGGAATTACTATTAACCGTGAACGAAATAGGATCCAGGTGAGTTCTAGCCCCTTTATCTGTTATGCTTTTGGGGCTGTGTGCATACTCCTATGTGATAGTTAATACATTTACTTAATTGATAATTGTATGATACGCGTATGACTATGTATTGAATGTTATTACTATATGATGATTGTATGAATGAGCATGTATATATATATTACATACATAAGACAGGTAGAGTATGCACGTATGATAAATGTCTGGATGATTGACGAGACAGGTATGGTTATATGGTTATTCGAGGCAGAAGGGACCAGACCCTTATAATATCTGTGATGTTAGGGACCAGACCCTTATAATATCTATGATGGTAGGGACCAGACCCTTATAATATCTATGATGTTAGGGACTAGACCCTTACAATATATGTGATGTTTAATGTAGAATAGCTTATGGTACACCATAGGGTTTTATGAAAGAAAGTATGTGGGTACGTATGCAGGTATGTAAAGTATGTATGAAGGAAGTAATAGTAAGTAAGATATGAATACGTATCTTCGGATGCGTATGGGTGAGAATATGAATGTAATGTATGTTAATTGATTAACTAGAACTCACTCAGCATAGTTGACTTTTAGTATGCACGCAGGCAAATAGGTTGAGGCAGCTGGTTTGAGGAGGGACACATGGCATGAACGAAGAGACTGTCATCCACGAAGAAGTGTCATGGCTGTTTTAATTAATGTTTATGAGAAGACAATTTGTATGTTAAGATAAAAACGGATGTTTTGTAATGTGATGTTTGAAGTTTTAAATTATTCCGCGAAGTTTTAATTAACTCTGATATTTAGAACTGTGTTTATGAGTAAATCCAATACCAAAGTAGGGCTTCTGGGAACGGGACCTTACAAGTTGGTATCAGAGCATAAGTTCGAGAGAATAAGCATCCTTCATGCTTAAACTCAAACAGAGAATGGGACTTAGGGAAGAAAAGAAAGAAAATGTCACTCCATGAATGCCATGTGTCACTCAAGCAAGCTTAGAAAGTGATCATCTTGTAAGTTGATCTTGTGTAAAGTAAAGAATGAGTAAGAAAACTAACTTGATTTCTTGATAGAGAAATGTTTGTTTATATGTGATGATATGAAAGGAACGATTGTCTAACTGTTATAAGTAGAACCTAGTACAAGTGGACTCACAAAAGGAAGTGTTTAGGACACAGAGAGTAACGTGAGCAGCTAGTTACAGCTGGCCACTGTTATTACCTGTTAGACTTACTATCCTTGTACTAAATAGTTCCTAAAGTGACGACGTTTGTTTTTTCCTATAGAATACAAATGGCTGGTGCTAAGAAGACTACTGGACAAGGGAGTCGCACGAGTCGACGTGGTAGACCACGTGTTACCCAAGTACCCCCCGAGCAACCAATTATCGAGTCTGATGGAGAAAGAAGTGTGACTGTGCGAGATGAAGGGAATCAGCTCAACCCGACGATTCAAGCTGCCATCACTCAGGCAGTAGCTGCTGCGATGCTGAATCACCAACAAGAAAAGTCAACCGCAAGCCATGCAGAAACTGTTGAGAAGACTGGAGAGGGTAGTAAGAAGGACGAAGAAACTGAGAAAGAGGAGTCAAGTGAAGATGGGTCTATGAAGGTCAGTGATGGTAAGAAAGGCCGAGGTGGGTGCAGCTACAGGTTGTTTAAGGGTTGCGACCCGCCAAAACTGTCTGGTAAAGGGGATGCAATCGCTACTCTCCAATAGATAACCGCAATGGACAAAGTTATCCGAATTAGCGAGTGTCGCACCAATCAAGCTGTGCGTTTTGCTACCCAGTCATTTGGGGATGAAGCTATGTTTTGGTGGGAGACGGTAGAGCAAAGGAAGACTGCTGCAGAGATCAAAGCTTTGAGGTGGGAAGTGTAAGTGCACTGATTTGGTGTCCGCAGCTGTTCGAATAGGCTAGGGGTAGTTTAGTCTTTACACTTAATGTATAAAGGCTCATTCGCTAAGCATGTTTAGCGAATGAGGCCTCATTCGTTAAGACTAGGCTATTCGTTAATGTAGGAGCCCATTCGTTACTACAGTGTAACGAATGGTGGCTTATTCGTTAAGGTATACCCATTCGCTAAAGGTGTTTAGCGAATGGGCTATGGAAAGACTTTATTCGTTAACCTTGTTAACGAATGAGAGGTCTCATTCGTTATTACAGTTATAACGAATGAGCCCAGCCTATAAATAGGCCGTCCATAGTAGACTTGCATAGACTTCTGTGCCATATTTATCCCTTGTACCGTTACCATGCCGGATTCTCTCTAGATCTCCTTAATGTATCTTCATCCTTCATAATGTATTGATCATTAACGTATTAATGTATGAACACGAAACCCTAACGTATCGATTTGCGACTAGTTCCTGGCTCGTAAACGTTCGTAATAACGTTTTTACAACTTGTATCAGAGTCGGAGGTTGCTCGTGATACGCTACAGTTCGTGTTCTTTGTGTTCAGCAAACATTGATATGAGTTTGGATTAATCAGTGAATAATTGATTAAATTGATGACTGATTCATGTTCCTAATGCAAATCCAATCATTCATAATGTATTGATCATTAACGTATCAATGTATGAACACGAAACCTTAACGTATCAATTTGCGACTAGTTCCTGGCTCGTAAACGTTCGTAATAACGTTTTTACAACTGGTATCAGAGCCGGAGGTTGCTCGTGATACGCTACAGTTCGTGTTCTTCGTGTTCAGCAAACATTGATCTGAGTTTGGATTAATCAGTGAGTAATTGATTGAATTGATGACTGATTCATGTTCCTAATGCAAATCCGAGCATTCGTAATGTATTCTGATGGTTAATTGGTTGTTGGATCGGAATCCACCATGGATGCCATGGTTGAAGCTTCGATGTTTCAGAATTAAAATTAACATCAGTTAAGTGTATTTGGAATGAAATTGATGATTTCAGTACATTGATAATGTATTTCCGAGTATTCGTTGAAGTTCTGGGATGATAATGTGAAGATTGGATGAAGATTTGCGTTTTTCCGGTGGCTGTAACCGTTTTTGAAAACGATATTCCGTTTTCCGGCTACAGTAACCGTTTAACGACTCATTCGTTAAATTAAGTACTCATTCGTTACAGAAGTTTAGCGAATGAGTGATTCATTAAAGGTTTAACGAATGTGACCTTCATTTGTTATGTGCTTATTCGCTATGAAGATGGACTCATTCGCTATCAATACTCATTCGTTATTTTTTTCTGACATCCGTCAGTTCCATAACGAATGTGAGTGTAACGAATGTGTTCCTATTCGTTCAAGATTTAACGAATGTGGAAATTTGGTTATTTATAACGAATGTGATTCATTCCTTCAAGGGTAATGAATGAGGAGTGTCATTCGTTGATCTTAAAGTATTAAACCTCATTCGTCAACTGTTCAAATGAATATGAACAGTGTAACGTATGAGGATCTTAAAAAAAATAGCGAAGCACATAACGAATGAAGGTCACATTCGTTAAACCTTTAACAAATCACTCATTCGCTAAACTTCTGTAACGAATGAGTACATAAGTTAACGAATGAGTCGTTAAACGGTTACTGTAGCCGGAATACGGAATATCGCCCGAAAAAACGGTTACAGCCACCGGAAAATCGCAAATCTTCATCCAATCTTCATATTATCATCCTAGAACTTCAACGAATACTCGGAAATACATTATCAATTTACTGAAATCATCAATTTCATTCCAAATACACTTAACTTATGTTGATTTTAATTCTGAAACATCGAAGCTTCAACCATGGCATCCATGGTGGATTCCGATCCGACAACCAATTAACCATCAGAATACATTACGAATGCTTGGATTTGCATTAGGAACATGAATCAGTCATCAATTCAATCAATTACTCACTGATTAATCCAAACTCAGATCAATGTTTGCTGAACACGAAGAACACGAACTGTAGCCTATCACGAGCAACCTCCGGCTCTGATACCAGTTGTAAAAACGTTATTACGAACGTTTACGAGCCAGGAACTAGTCGCAAATTGATACGTTAAGGTTTCGTGTTCATACATTAATATGTTAATGATCAATACATTATGAAGGATAAAGATACATTAAGGAGATCTAGAGAGAATTCGGCATGATAACGGTACAGGGGATAAATATGGCACAAAATTGGGGGAGATAAAACTTTCAAAGAGCTTGTTCGATCATTATCTTTCTACCTTCCCAAGGGTTTCTTGAAAAATTATTGAAAAATTACTGCAAGTCGGGTGGTAATTCATGATTGCAAAGCTACGTTTGACCGAGTTCAAGACGGCTAAGATTATTCGATTGCTGATTTATTTGTTCGAGATTGAAACCTGACTATGTGAGATACGAGTGTCTGTCCTTTTACTTCTTTCTAAGGGATTTTATCCTGACAATGTTGGCTACGAGTATTCGGCGGATTGCTTCTGTTGAAGAGGACAATTATTGAATGGGTTGATCTGATTGGGGAATATACGAGTCTTGTCATCTGATTGAAGAATATGATCGTCCGGGATTGATTGACGAAGGTTGGAACTCTGAATCATATGCCCAAAGCAGTAGTGCATCCAAGCGTATTGGTTGCCGAAGAGCTTCAAAGAATTATATTTTGGGATAGACGTTATCGAGATAGTGAAGACCGATGTGAAAGATGTGGAATGATCGGGTTGTTCATGAAGATGTGTGACGAGGTTAAACGTAAAGATATTTTTGCTTTACCGGTACGACAGATAGCCGATGACTTGCTGCTAATTGATTCGTATGATCGAACCATATGATATGCCAGTTGGATGATCGGAATGATCTCCTGGACATGCTTATTTGAGGGGGAGATCTGATACGAGTAGCTAAAAGTGTTGGTTTGCTTACAAAGAGATAGATTTTGTCTGTTCGCACAAGCCTAAGAATCATCAGCCATGGGGGAGGTTACCTGTATGGCTGATGATATGCAGTTAAAGTATTAACGGTTAAAGTATTCAACTTAACGTATTCGTTGTTAACGTATTCGACGTTAATGTATTGGTCGCTAACGTATTCGACGCTAACGTATTGAAGACTAAAGTATCGGATGATAAAGTATTGGAAAGCATTCGACAGCTACGGACAAGGGGGAGTCTGTAAGTGCACGGATTTGGTGTCCGCAGCTGTTCGAATAGGCTAGGGGTAGTTTAGTCTTTACATTTAATGTATAAAGGCTCATTCGCTAAGCATGTTTAGCGAATGAGGCCTCATTCATTAAGACTAGGCTATTCGTTAATGTAGGAGCCCATTCGTTACAAATGGTGGCTTATTCGTTAAGGTATACCTATTCGCTAAGGGTTTTTAGCGAATGGGCTATGGAAAGACTTTATTCGTTAACCTTGTTAACGAATGAGAGGTCTCATTCGTTACTATAGTTCTAACGAATGAGCCCAGCCTATAAATAGGCCTTCCATAGTAGACTTGCATAGAATTCTGTGCCCATATTTATCCCCTGTATCGTTACCATGCCGGATTCTCTCTAGATCTCCTTAGTGTATCTTCATCCTTCATAATGTATTGATCATTAACGTATTAATGTATGAACACGAAACCTTAATGTATCGATTTGCGACTAGTTCCTGGCTCGTAAACGTTCATAATAACGTTTTTACAGGAAGATTTGAAGGAGATGGTCATGAAGAAGTTTTGTGCAGATGCTGAAGTTGAGAGGGCGGAGATGAAGTTTCTGAATCTGAAGGCGGGAAAGATGACACACCGTGAGTACACCACTGAGTTCAATCGTATGTCCAGACTTGTCACTGACATGGTAAGCACTGAGGCAAAGAGGATCAAGTTCTACTTAAGGGGACTACCACAAAATGTCTGCACCTTCGTCCGGGCTAGTAAACCTGCTACTTTTGATTCTGCGGTCGAACTTGCAGAAATGGTTTATGATGACCTGGCTGTAGAAGATGTGGTAGTGGAAGAGCAGAAGGAGAAGAAGTGGGTTGCTCCTGCTAAGCGACCTGGTACTCAAATGTGGAACCCCAGGGATAAGAAGCAGAAAAGGTGGGAGAAAAAGCCATGTAAGACTTGTGGGAAAATGCACGGTGGTGAGTACAAGTGGGGTAAGAGTAGCGATGTGTGCAAAAAGTGTGGGAAGGCCCATGGAGGGGGATGCAGGCAAGGGTCGAATGCCTGTTATAAATGTGGAAAGGTGGGGCATTACGCGAACGAATGTAACGCGAAACCCGCCTATTACAAATGTGGAAAGATGGGTCATATGGCAAGGGAGTGCACTGATGGTGAAGCTGGGAGAAGGGGTAAGAAGGATGCCGAGCAGGCTAGGCCAAGGACCAGAGCCTACATGTTGACCCAAGAGCAAGCCAAACAAATCCCGGGTGTCGTGACAGGTACATTTTTAGTAAACGGTATTTCCGTTTCCGTATTGTTTGACTCAGGTGTGACTAGGAGTTTTTAGCTACCTCATTTTGTAAGGCAGCAAAGATGAAATGTTGTCGTGTGCCTGAAACTTTTATGGTAGAGACCGTTAAAGAGGCCTCAGTTAAGATTATGAGAATGGTTAAAAGTTGTAAGATAAAGTTAGAAGGACACGAAGGAGGATTCTATGTAGTTCTGGGGATGGATTGGTTATCTGAAGTCGAAGCACAGATAGTATGTAAGAGCAGATTGATAAGACTAAAGTCGTTGGATGGCGATACAGTAACGTTTATGGTGACAGAAAAAGTTCAGGGCTTAACGTCATTTCGATGATAAAAGCTGAAGGTTTATTAAGGCGAGGGTGTAGTGCCTACCTGGCGTATGTTGTCAAAGCTATGGCCGAGACGAAAGAAGTGAAAGATGTTCATGTAGTGTGTGACTATCCCGCAGTGTTCCCTGAGGACCTTCCGGGGTTGCCACCGGAACGTGAAGTAGAATTTCAGATAGAATTAATACTAGGAGCACAGCCTATCGCGAAAGCACCTTATCGCCTGGCGTCGTCCGAGATGAGAGAATTGATGTCCCAACTGCAAGAACTCCTTGACAAAGGTTTCATAAGGTTGAGTGTTTCCCCGTGGGGCGCACCAGTGTTATTTGTAAAGAAGAAAGATGGAAGCATGAGAATGTGTATTGACTACAGGGAGTTGAATAAGCTCACGGTGAAGAATGGATATATGTTGCCACGGATTGAAGATTTGTTTGATCAGCTACAAGGTGCAAGCTAGTTCTCGCGAATAGATTTCAGATCGGGTTATCATCAGCTGAAGGTGAAAGAGGCGGACATCCCTAAGATAGCGTTTCGGACGCGGTACGGACACTACGAGTTCCTCGTGATGTCGTTTGGTCTAACCAACGCCCCCGCGGAATTTATGGATATGATGAATAGGGTATGTCGGCCAATGTTAGACAAGACGGTTATCGTTTTCATTGACGATATATTAATTTATTCAAAGAGCGAGTCCGACCATGCTGAGCACTTGAGGGAAGTATTAGAAGTTGTGAAGAAGGAGAAATTGTATGCAAAGTTCTCAAAGTGAGCATTTTGGCTGTGAGAGGTACAAGTTTTAGGTCACATAATCAATCCCGAGGGGATTACTGTGGACCCAGTCAAGATTGAAATGATAAAGAATTAGAAGACTCCGCGAAACCCGACCTATATACGTAGTTTCCTAGGGTTAGCTGGCTATTATAGGAGATTCATTCCGGGCTTCTCCAAGATAGCCGCACCATTGACCGGCATGACCCGGAAGATTGTAGTATTCAGTTGGGGTAAGAATCAAGAGGAAGCGTTTGAAGAATTGAAGAGAAGACTCACTCAGGCTCCAATCCTTGTTCTGCCCGATAGTGAAGAAGATTTGGTAGTCTCTACTGATGCTTCGTATCAAGGGTTAGGTTGCGTGTTGATGCAACGAGGGAAGGTCATAACCTATGCGTCAAGACAGTTGAAAGTTCACGAAAGCACATACTCGATGCACGACCTAGAATTAGCAGCTGTGGTGCATGCTCTCAAGATTTGGAGGCACTACTTGTATGGTACCAAGTGTACTATATATATAGATCACAAGAGTCTGAAGTACTTCCTTGAGCAGAAAGAGTTGAATATGAGGCACAGAAGGTGGTTAGAACTGATAAAGGACTATGACTGTGATATCAAGTATTACCCGGGAAAGGCTAATGTGGTTGCTGACGCCTTGAGCCGGAAGAACGCAGAAGTCATCGCAACAGTAAAGTCTTATAAGTTGATAATCAACTTAGATTTCTTTGAAGAGATCAGCAAGGTCCAATCAGAGGTGCTTATAGATGAAGGGTTGATGAAGAAAGAAAGGATCTTCGGGCAGCAAAACGAGTTGATAGATAATACTCATGGCGTAAAGACCAGGTTTGACCGGATGTGGATTCCACGTCATGAGAATCTTAGGGATCGAGTCCTAGACGAAGCCCATAAGTCTCGATACTCGATTCATCCAGGATCTACTAAGATGTACCAAGACTTGAAGAAAGACTACTGGTGGCCGAGTATGAAGAACGACGTAGTAAATTATGTCAGTAAGTGTTTAACTTGCTTGCAAGTTAAGGCGGAGCACCAGAAACCGTATGGAAAGATACAGCCTTTGGAGATATCCGAATGGGAGTAGGAACACATCACCATGGATTTCGTAACTAAGCTACCGCGTACAACTAAGAATCATGATACAATATGGGTGATAGTGGACCGTTTGACTAAGAGTGCTCACTTTCTGCCAATACGAGAGGCTATCTCGTCAAAAGCATTGGCAAACGTGTTGGTCAAGGAAGTTGTAACAAAGCATGGAGTGTCGTTGTCGATTGTGTCCGACAGAGATACCCGCTTTACTTCAAGATTTTGGAAGAAGTTCCATGAAGCCATGGGAAAAAGACTGAACATCAGCACGGCGTATCATCCCCAAATAGATGGATAGTCCAAGAGGACTATCCAAACCATTGAGGATATGCTACGTTCTTGCGTGTTAGACTTTGGAGGAAGCTGGGATGATCATTTGCACTTGGCAGAATTCTCTTACAACAACAATTATCATTCAAGTATTGCCATGCCCCCTTTTAAAATGTTGTATGGAAGACGTTGCAGACTCCCGTATGTTGGGGGAAATTGGTCAGAAAGAAATTGGAAGTTTGGAAGTGGTGCAAGAAACCTCTTCGAACTTTGATCAGATAAAGGCCATAATGAAAGCTGCACAAGATCGTCAGAAGTCATATGCCGATAAGCGGAGACGGCCGATTGAGTTTAATGTTGGAGACCACGTGATGCTTAAGGTCTCGCTTTGGAAGGGAATTATACGTTTTAGAAAAAAGGGAAAGTTGAGTCCAAGGTACATAGGACCGTTCAAAATCGAGGCCCGTGTGGGTGAAATGGTTTACAAGCTCGATCTACCCGATGAGCTGGAAGGAATTCACTCTACCTTTAATGTTTCTCACTTGAGAAAATGTCTAGCTGACGAAACATCCCATGTGCCACTACTGGACATCGAGGTGGACAAGCAGCTAAATTATGTCGAGCAGCCAATTGAGATAGTCGACCGCAAGGAGAAGCATCTTCGTCGCAAGGTTATTCCCCTAGTAAAAGTGATATGGAAGCACCGTAAAGGATCGGATGCTACTTGGGAAGTTGAAGAAGAGATGCACAAGTTTTACCCACAATTGTTTAGTAGTAATAGTTAGGTTTCGGGGACGAAACCTCTTTTAAGGAGGGTAGACTTGTAACATCCGTATTTTGAGAATATTAAATAAAAGAGAATTTATTATTTCGTGTGCGTCGTTAATTTGATCGTGTGTGTAGATGTTTGGATAATATTTGGATTTGGAATTGTGAGTGGGTTGTGGTGCCCATAACCCCTTATATAAACCCAACCCCTCCACCCTTACACCATTTTCTTTCTTTCCACACACACACCCTAGAACACACACATACACTCTCTAAAGACCCAAATCCAAATCCAGTTTAAAGTAAGGAAGAGTTTAGTGTGCAAGAGTCTTCAAATAGCAAGAACACGTCCAGATCTACGTATTGTCCAGATCTGAACTCGAACCCGCGAGCAAAAGGTGAGTTTTGGTTTAAAAGGTTAAGTTTTGTGGTTGAGTTCGTCATGCAAACTGATAAAACGATAGATCGGGTTGTAAGATGTAAAAAAAACATAAACTTGGTGAGTTATAACCTCAAGGGTGTGTTATAGAACAAAAAGGTGTTATTCGGACCTTGAAAACACGGGTATACAAAGTTGGTACAACCCAAAATCCATAAAAAGAGTAGAATCGGGTCCTAAGGAAGAATCTCGGAGGAAAATGGCCTTAAAATGGTAAAAACGAAGTAAAAAGGCGTTTTTCGCATGAAAAAGGGCTTCGCATCGCATGCCATGCGAAATCCAAGAATTTCACATCACACGCCATGCGAAGCGAAATAAGCATGCGAAGCGAAACATCCCATGCGAAGCGAAATTCCATGCGAAATTCCAAGCGAAATTCCATGCGAAATGGCCATGCGAAATTTCATGAAATTCATTTTCTGATGCATTTTTGTTAAAAGACTGTTAATGAATATAAAATTTTTCCGAGCTGACCTGGTAGCTCAACCCCAGCCAGGGGCTCTGCCCCTTGGACCCTGCTAGGGGCTGCCGCCCCTAGACCCCACTACCAAGGGCACTGCCCCTGGACCCCCGTTAGTTGAGGGTTTCATTAATGTGGATGTATGAAGTAGTAGTAGTAGTAGTAATAGATAACTAACATGCGTGATATGTTACACAGTTAGCCGTGCACAACTCAGGAAGGGGGTGCATACTCCTATGTGATAGTTCATACATTTACTTAATTGATAAGTCTATGATACATGTATGACTATGTATTGAATGTTATTACTATATGATTATTGTATGAATGAGCATGTATATATATATATATACTATATACATAAGACAGGGAGTATGCACGTATGATAAATGTCTAGATGATTGACGAGACAGGTATGGTTATATGGTTATTCGAGGCAGAAGGGACCAGACCCTTATTATATCTGTGATGTTAGGGACCAGACCCTTATAATATCTTTGATGTTATGGACCAGACCCTTACAATATCTGTGATGTTTAATGTAGAATAGCTTATGGTATACCATAGGGTTTTATGAAAGAAAGTATGTAGGTACGTATGCAGGTATGTAAAGTATGTATGAAGGAAGTAATAGTAAGTAATATATGAATACGTATCTTCGGATGCGTATGGGTGAGAATATGAATGTAATGTATGTTAATTGATTAACTAGAACTCACTCAGTGTAGCTGACTTTTAGTATGCACGCAGGCAAATAGGTTGAGGCAGCTGGCTTGAGGAGGGACACATGGCATGAACTGAAGAGACTGTCATCCACGATGAAGTGTCATGGCTGCTTTAATTAATGTTTATGAAAAGACAATTTGTATGTTAAGACAAAAACGAATGTTTTGTAATGTGGTGTTTGAAGTTTTAAATTATTCCGCGAAGTTTTAATTAACTCTGATATTTAGAACTGTGTTTATGAGTAAATCCAACACCAAAGTAGGGCTTCTGGGAACGGGACCTTACATGCATGTTTAGTAGGGAAACAAATGAGCAAACCGTACCCGGACCAAGCCAAGTATCGAGCAACAAAGCCACTCGAGTTGATTCATGGTGACTTATGTGGCCGTATAACACCATCGACACACGCCGGGAATAGGTATATGTTTCTTATTGTTGATGACCTTTCCCGTTATATGTGGTGTTATCTTCTAAAGACGAAAGACCAAGCGTTCGAGACTTTTAAGAAATTCAAAGGTATGATAGAAGCTGAAATTGGCGGTAAAATTGGTGTTTTTCGGACCGATCGGGGAGGCGAGTTCACATCAAACAAGTTAAAAAATTGGTGTGAAGATGATCCTATCCGAAGACATCTTACCGCACCGCACGCACCACAACAAAACAGTGTTGTGGAAAGATGAAACCGAACGGTAATCGGGGCCGTACGATGTATGTTAAAGGCGATGAAAGTTCCACAACATTTTTTGGGAGAAGCCGCGAGACATGCGGTTTATATTTTAAATAGTCACCAACGAGAGCCGTGATATCAAAAACCCCATATCAAGCTCTACTCGGGCCCAAACCAACAGTCGATCATCTTAGAGTTTTTGGATGTGTGGGTTACGTTAAAGAAACCACACCGATTCAAAAGAAGTTAGATGATCGTAGTCGACCGATGGTACATTTTGGAACCGAAACGGGCACGAAAGCGTACCGAATGTACGACCCGACTCATTGGAAAATTTATGTAAGTCGGGAAGTTCGGTTTGATGAAAATCAAAGCTGGGAATGGGTTAAAACACAAACCGAGCCAGAACATGAAGTATTTAAAATTGAAGTTGGACCGGGTTTTATAATAGAAGAGGAGCAGCCCACCGAGTCTCTGATCACACGGAATCAGTAGCCCAGTCTTCAGCTCGTTTCGGCAGCTCGGTTGCAGCTACCGAATCAGTTAACACAGCTAACACGTATAGGTTAGGTTATAAATACCGAGTTATGGTATGGATTGTAATCTAAGTTTTTGAGTTATTTTTCTTGGATTAATAAAAAGTATTAGAGAGTTATTCCAAAACCACAATCGTTTATTTCTGTTAATATCAATTCACCTATGTGAAAAGCCGCTTTACTTGCTCCAACAATAACACGATTTTTGAAAAAACAGTTTTTATTTGACTCATAATAACACGTTTTGTATTTCCCCTTATGTCATTTTCTAGAGGTGTAAAACTGAACATATTTTGACAATTCGCAATATGTACTGCTTTACTAGTTCGGAGATAGACCCTAGACACGGATGGACCCTCTACTGGCAAGCCCTGCAACATTTACATCTTGTAAGTTACTGCCACTTCACTTATTAGGAGGTGAAACGTGGGTTTTCGGACGCCATCGTTTGACCAATGCGTTTATTAAGGCGTGATCAATTGTCCGGTACCCACAGTCAATTACCCCAGCAATACGTATGTGGTGTTTTAACGTGTTCGGGGTTAGGATGGTTTCTGACCCACTCCCAAAGTTTTCCATCACCACGTCATTTTTAAAAAAAGTTGATTTTTCAAAAAAGATCCTCAACAATTGGGCCGGGATTTAAATTGTAGTTCATTTTAAAAAACAAAAAGATGCTAAAAAATTTATGTTTCAAAATGCAGAGTTTTAGAAAGTAGAAAGATTTTTCTTTTATGAGAAATGAGATTTGTTTTGATGAAAACACCTGTGGGGGTGTTTGGATGAGCTTTTAGAATTGTTTTTTTGCTTATTTGCTTTTTAAAAAGCAAAAGCCATTTTTGAAAAGCTACAATTTAAAGCTTTTGGAGGAGCATTCCTAAACACCTTTTGCTTTTCAAGAAACAAATAGCAAATAAACAAGTTTTAAAACCTCACCCAAACACGCTATAAGCAAACAGCATGCAAGGACAAAAAAGAACCTCCCAGGGAAGTGGTCACGAGATTTTTGTTGGAGCAAGCAAGCTTGCTTTTGCCCTTACATTTTGTCCTTTTGCTGGAGTTTGCTTCAAAAAGCGGACTATACAAGTCCACTTAACACGTGAACGGACTAGAAATCTCAAGTACAAGTGCGTGTTCTCAATGTGCCACCTTCCTCAAAAAATCAGTTGGAGTGCGTTTGTTCAAGTAGCGAACTACCTATTCGTGTCTACTCCTCGGAAGCCCACCTACTTATTAAAAAAAATTCACCACCAGGCCATCTTGTCTTGATGTAGTATTAATAAATGGATTTTTAACAAGAAAATAAATTTGAGGCATTTTCTTTTGTAAACAAGATTGGAAATGGTGCATTTTGCATTAATCAATATGATTACACAATGACATGAAGAAGTTCCCAATTTCCAAAACTGATTTCTTCCTCTCCCCTTCCTACCTAAAAAAGAATATAATAATAATAATTCCTGCTGTATCTGATGTTTGTCTTTCATTCAACATGAACAATTGTACATATATGACCAAAAAAACATTATGGAGACCTTGTACTAGTGTCCTGTCTTCTCAAAGTCAACGGGATGCTTTCATGATCCATGCCATTTTCCTCATCATCCACATGCTTTAGCGATCGGACTGACAGAGGTACTTGACCTGTAGTTGACTTTATGACAAAAACAACTATGGTAACATAGACTTAAAAGTAATGCCGGAAGATGACATATTTGTAACATGTCAAAACACGTTCGGGTTGAGATGGGCCGTTTTCAGTATGAGTGAAAATGGGCATGGTCAATTTGGGTTGACCCATCAACCGATTTTGTTAATTTTTTCAAAAATAAAATAATAATAATAATAATAATAATAATAATAATAATAATAATTAACAATATGAATGCAATATTAAAAAAATTAAAATTTCTGCATAAAATGCTGCAGGCTACACGCAAAAGAGTAATAACTTTGACAGCCTATACTCTTTTTACATGATCAAAACATTTGGCCCGTTAGAAGCAAAACACAAGCCAGATCAACTCATTCGTAAAAAACCAATTTCACCATCTTATGAAATCCCTACAAGAATTCTTGATCTTTGAGAATGCATTTGAAAAATGAGTCTGGTTTCAAAACAGAGCAGTGCTTAATTTATATTTCAAAAATAAATAATGGACTCAAATAAGTAAAGCAGCATACCATCAACCATATCTTTGGTTTTATGAAGCAGGAATGTTCCAGAAAGAATTGTCACAAAGCCACATAATTCTGTTATAATCTGAGAAGGATCTTGTCCATCCCAATCCTGTTTACAAGATTTAACTTTAATAAATTCCACAATAAAAAATAAAAAAAAAACCCTTCAGAAGCCATATTTTGTAACTAATTGAAAAAAAATGTGATTGATCATAACTTAATAAGCAAAAGACTTTTTACAAAATTCAACGCAAAAACGTTTGACCACATTACTGAGTTGGAAAATAACCTTGAACATGATGACACTAGCCAAGATCGTAAGAGATGTGAACATAACATAGTATATAGGGGAGACGACAGCCGTATTGAAGGTGTCGAGCGCCTGCAAGTCCACATTGATTAATAATAACCAAGTATTATTTATCAAGTAGAAAACTAAAGAACAAATAAATTATAAATTCTAGCAAAATTCCTTACCTTGTTTAAATAAATCATTTGGGTAATGACACAAAGCAATACAACAAAAGTAAAGGCCCATGTTTGGGGATATACAAGCTGATTCATTCCAGATAAAGTAAGCTTCAAAGCAATACCGATTGCTTTCACACTCATCACCTGAAATATAAAAATTTGAACTTGATATGATAGTTAGAAATATATCACTGAAAGCCAATCGGGTTATTTTTTTAATATATTAGTTAAAAAGGGAATGAGTCAAATGGGCCAAAAGTAGCCATCGATAGACAGTAAACATCATCAATGCATACAACCTCCTAAATCGCTTTATAGTTTATTCAGAGATTAAGATTATTTTCATAATAATCGTGTTTTCTGTAATAATATTTAACGCACTATATATTTATAACAAATTTTAGATGTGAAAAACGTGTTTTCGGCATAGTTATCAATAGAGCTAGTTGCATAGGTCTCACATATGGCCTAGGCGCAAAGCGCAAAAAAAGTGAGGGCCTGAGATAAAAAGAGCGCACTTAAATAAAAAAATTAAAATTATGTTACGTAAATATATTATTCAAATATAAAAAGCAATAGCTATTATGTAATAAGCATAAAAAATAAAAATTAAACAATAAGTTTAAAATATAGAGATTAGATAGCTAAAAAGATTCATAAAAACTTCAAATACTATTTTAGCAGTCCAATAACAAATGGTTTTAACATTAAAAATTTATTTGAATTAACCTATCATTTAGAAAAAAGAAATCTTAAATTATCCACTGATTTGAAAGGTCAAATATGTCATCACTGTAGCAGCACAATGCATAGCTATAATAATGTTGTACTTTAAAATATAAAAAACAAACTTTTTGCAGCTTTAAACCGCCCACATACAAAAAACGAGAAGATAAAAAAGAGGGAAAATTCCCAAAATGTCCCATTTTTAGAGAGAGATTCCAAATATGTCCCTCCAAAATTCAGATTCCCCCTTTACTAACTCGTCTTCGGCTCTACGTTAAAAAATCAAGACGACATGTTTCTTAACTCGCCGTCTCCCCGCCATATTAGCTCATAACCTGTCGCCTCCCCGCAATGTTAGCTCAAAACCCACCGTCTCCTCTCCATGTTAGCTCAAAACTCGTCATCTTCCCGCTGTGTTAGCTAAAAAAAATTCTACCTTTACTAAAAACATGGATCCAAAACTTAATTAAAAAATATTTAAATATTTTAAATTTTATTGGTTTTTAAGTTTTTGTATATTGGATTTTGGATAATAGTATGATTTAGAAAACTAATGCATACCATCAAATCATTTTATGTGTACCTTGTTTAGATATACTTTTTTTAAATAACAAGATTTATTAGATTTAATTTTTAGCTAATACAGCGGGTAGTCGGCGAGTTTTGAGCTAACATGAAGGGGAGACGATGAGTTTTGAGCTAACATGGCGAGGAGGCAACGGGTTATGAGCTAATATGGCGGGGAGGCGGCAAGTTAAGAAACATGTCGTCTCGATTTTCTAACGTAGAGCCGAAAACGAGTTAGTAAAGGGACAAAGGGGGAATTTGAATTTTGGAGGAACATATTTTGAATCTCTCTCTAAAAGTGGGGCATTTTGGGAATTTTCCCTAAAAAAGACACTCATTCTCTTCCCTTCAGGCTTCAGGTAAATACCTTCCATTTCAGGCAGTAATTCCAGGTTTTGGCCGGAATCTGGCCGGAATTTTCAGATTTTAGCTGGAATCTTGCCGGAAGAGCACCTCCACCACCACCAGGTGCTTTACCTGCACTACGCCTTGAATTAGCGCCTAGGCACGCACCTAGTGCGCTTTTAATAACTATGGTTTTCAGGTCAACCCAACTCGTTTTGGCCTGTACTAAAAAATGACCGAAACCAACCCAACATGCCAGTGTGCCACCTTTAACATGTGAGATAAATAGGGGTGTAAACAAGCCAAACCACTCATGAGCTACACGAAATTGACATGCTAAAAGATTGAACCGAGCTTAAACGAGCTCGAGCCTAAAAATGGGCTCGAGCCTAAAAGCAAGCCCAAGCTTTACTTATCGAGCTAGAGCTGGTTTGTGAGCCTAAACAAGCTTAGTATCTATATAATTTTTACTTAGTACATATCTATATAATAATTATTATCCATGAAATTATGACAAAAAAAAGCAAAATAATATATATACAATATTATTAACTATATACATACAATATTATTAATTATATACATACATATACAAATATTAAAAATGTTTAAAAGCCAGTTAACAAATAATAAATGAGCCAAGCCCAAGCCAAGTTCAAGCTTGGAAAAGCTAATCACGAGCCAAGCTCGGGCTCAGCTTGGCTCGTTTACACCTCTAGTCAAATATGTACTTTTGTAAGAAAGAGCAAACACAATTATTGATACTTACCGACAAAGAACCTACTAACGAGCAAACTCCAATGTAGCACATTATGTGTGTTTGACCATACAACGGTATATAGTGAAATACAATTATAAAAACAGCTATCAACACCAACACTGCATATAGAACAAAACCTGCAGAAAAAACAACTCAAACAAGAAATTGTCAAAACAATCTAAAACTTAAAAACCAAATCATAAAATAACAATAATAATAATAATACCTGGCTCGGTAGCAAGAGCCCATACTTCTGTGACCGATTCAATAGGACGTTCTTGAGGGGCATGCAGAACGATTGTGGTGGACCCCACAACACATAGAACACAACCAAGAATTCCAAAAATGTGCAGCTTTTCTCGTAGTATAATATGTGCAAGTACAGCACTGCAATAATACACCCTGATGTTTAATAATTACATTAGTAAATCGAATTGTATATATAAAGATTATGTTTTTGTCATGCCTAATAATAATGCTCAGCGCCCCTAACGGAGTAACCAGAATAGCCGGTGCAAATGCATAAGCTGCAAAATTTGCAATTTCCCCAACAATCACTGTTGACAAAATTAGAATCCACATTAATCAGTAACCTAATTTAGTTCATACAACTAATTGTAAGTGATTAAACCTATAAAAACAAACATACTCACTTGTTATCAAGCCGATCCACCATAGAGGCTCGTATAAGTACGAATATCCTCCAACTCCTGATAAAAAAAAAATATAGGCAAATAAATTCTAGTTCAGACTAAATTAACATTGTTAACATTAATTATTGTGCATAAATTTGGATAAAATTCTATAAAGATCACTTAAACTGAAAAGGGAAGATCAGAAATGGCTAACCCTAGATCTAGGGATAACACATTTTTCTACATAATCAAGTAGTTATCAAAGCAGCAGATCAAAAAAGAAATAGTTCAAGTTAAATAAGAATGACCTGCTCTAACACCAGAGGCACCAGCTTTCTTGAGACCTTTTTTCTTAACGATGAAGCTAGCACCAATAAACAAACTAGAGGACAATGCAAGAACCAAACCCTTGATGTTATCAGAGGACATGCCTCTGTAAGCATCTTTCCAGCTGTGTGACGTCATCCCACAAGAAAACCAAAACCCTTTTCAATTTACACCATTTGGTTGAGATTTTGACAAAAAGCAGTGAAATTTATGCATAAAGATTAGTGGGTGTGAAGAATCTTGGAGCAGAAAGATGGGTTTAAGGGAGATCGAGTGTGTGAGTGTGATGGAGTCTTCTGTGCATCAGATCGGAGGAGGTGGAAGATGCGATTTGGATTTGGATTTGGATTTGGGTTTGGGTTTGGATTTTTTATTATTATTATTATTATTATTATTATTATTATTATTATTATTATTAGTGGAAAAGCATTATAGGTTTTGGGGAGTGGAAGAAAATGGAGGACTTTTGTTCGACTCCATTTTTACACGTCTACTCATCATTTCCACTTTATCAATTATCCCTATCTTATCTATGTTCCACAATGTTTAGGAGTTTCTGGCTTGGTTTAGTCGGTTTTGATGAAAATTTTGATTTGACGGTTCAGTCTTGACGAGTTAACAATTTGAAATGATTATCGTTCGAGTATTTACAGTTGTGGCCACCGTCTGAACACAAACCCCATACCAACTTCCAATTTTCTACTTCATACCTCGTCCTTCTTACAACGAGTAACAAAATTATTAAAAATTAGTTAATTGTTATGCTATAATTAAAATGTTTTGTTGATTATTTTTCATTGGAAATTAAATCTAATTAACAATTATTATATTAATTGATCAATGATTATATTATATTAAAAATTGTTTAATTTTGTTGACGTGTTGTGATATTTACGAATAACAACTTTAAAGTGAAATAAATTGGCAAAAAAAAATTATTAGAATGGCAATTAATTTGCAAATTAAATGTGACATTTAATTGAAAAAATTCTATACGCAGGTCTCTTGGAGAAATTTAAAGACAAATTGGGCCATAATCAACAATAATTGCTAACTTGGACCAAAGTGAGCTAAGTAAAGAGAAAACAGAAACGAAACATGACACGGGGGCTTGTGACTCGTGAGGAGATTTGAAGGCTTTGGACTAGAGGTGTACAGAATATCCGAACTCGGAACCGGGCCGAAAAAACCGGAAACCGTTTTTTTTTATACCCGGGTTTTTAATACTCGAACCCGTACCCAACTCTACCCGTTGAGTACGGATAGGATATGCATTTTAGTACCAAAGCCCGTACCCGGAACCGGACTCGATTGTACCCGGTAATACCCAAAAACCGGAACCGGGTTTTTCCAATACCCGAAACCGGGTTTACAAATACCCGATCTATACCCGAAAAGGTACATGAAAAAGACTAAAAAAATACCCCTAAAAAGTGCAATCCTCTTAAAAAACTCAATCTATACCTGAAAAATACCCGAAAAAAAGTCCAAAAAAGCCCAAAAATAGGGTTTTTCAATACCTGGAAATAGGGTATTCAAATACCCAGTTTTAGTATACCTAGTTTTATACCCGACCCGAACCCGATTCATAGAGTATGGTTTTTAGAGACCATACCTGGGCCAGAACCCGACCTAGGTATTGTCAATACCCAATTTTCTAATAACCGGTCATACCCGAACCCGGTTCCATACGCATAACCAAGTATTTAAAAAACCCGATTTGTGCACCTCTAATTTGGACGAGTTAAACAAGAAGAGTGTAAAGAGTGATTTTGGAGTAGAGCCTAAACAAAGATATCTTAAAGCCAAAGTGAAGATTTATCATACGATAAATGTACATTCACATTACCGATTCAGTTTGCTATTTCTTCTTTTGATTTCAAAGATGCTTGTAATTGAGTTTGTTATTTTCTTTTACTATGATTGGCTAGTTTATTTTAATCATCTAGGTTTAGATTAATCTTGTTCTTGTTTCACTTTTTGTTTTGGCTCATGCTTCTATTTACATGATTTTAATATAGTTATGATTTTGATACTCTTATAATGCATATGTATGCCGTTTTATGTTGATTGTGTGATCGATTGTGCGACTATCTTTGGTCTTGAAAGAAGTTATGCACCATGATTGATTTTAGTTATCTTTAGTAACACCCCGGCTAAAGCAGAAACGCCCGAGTGTGACGCACAGATTGTTCAAAACACATGTGACGCTTTTAAGTGACAATATTATTATTAATTCATTAATATTTCAAATACACAAGTTTCAAGAAAATCATCAATCATGTTCAAACAAAAGCAAATTATTGTAACAACTTCGTTTATTTCTTTAATCCTAAACTAACGTCTTCCTTTGGCAATCAACCTCTAATCACAATACCTATAGCATGCATATAAAATAAACAGTCAACTACAAGTAGTTGCTAAGAATCATCACAGTTTGATATAATACATAAAAAGCATACAATTCTATGAACCGTGTAATCAACGCAAGTCCTTTTCAATTGGTAACAACCAACGTACTAGGGATATCGCACAACGCACACAAGGTCCTTTCCGGTTGAGGCCGATCAACGTACTCGGGTAGCACAACGCACATAAGGTCCTTTCCAGTTGGGGACAACCAACGTACTCGGGTAGTACAACGCACATAAGCAAGTAAATACAAGTCCATAATGCAAATTGTAGTTTGAATAAGCAAAGTAAATAATCGTTTGTATAGGATATACATACTACCCCCAAAATGTAAAAAAAAAACGTTTAAAAAGGTGGTGTGAGAATCCCACCTCAAAATTAAAGATCAACTTGAAATAAAAAGCGAAAGCGCATTAAAAAAATCAAAGCACCCGAACTTCACAAACTATAATTGAAAACAAAACAAAATTCTAACCAACGGGATTGCATAGTTAATTTAATAACTTTGTTAAAAGGGATATTGATATATTTTATGAATTTTATGGCATTATAATATTACATTTAAATTTTAACGGATTTTAACGAATTAAAAGATAATGAATTTAAGTTGACGAGACGAGGTTAACGAATTATGAATTAACAACAGGGTTATGGTTAACGAATTAAAACAAATGATTTAAAGCCTAATGACTAAAAGTGAAAGAATTTATTAGCGGGTTAATGGTTTATTAATATTTTAATATTAACTTAATTACAAGATTAATTCTAAGTTTGAATATTGTATTGCTTATGGAAATTTAACGATTTGCAATATTTTAATAATAAAACTAACGGTAATTTGCAAGTTACGATATTACAAAAGACGGATTTTAAATAGGGATTTTACCTTGAATAATTAACTATGCTATTGAATTAAAGTTAACGAAATAAAAGTTAACGGGTTAATATTAACGAACTTAGGTTTAACGAAATATAAGCTAACGAATTATGGTTTAACGAATGAAAATCTAATGAATCAAAAGTTTATTGAATTTTAAAGGTAATGAATTAAATGCAGCGGAATTTATAAACTTATTTTTTAACGATTTAACGAATTTTAAAGTTAAAAAAGTAACGAAAAAAATATAGATTAGTTTCAATGGTTTAACGAATGTGATAATTGGGTTTTAGTTGAAAATAATAGTTTATATTTTAAAATTTTTATTTGATTTAAAAATGATTTTAAATTGATTTATTATGATCTTTAAATAATTAAGTTGATTTTTAAATAATAAGTAAAGTGATAAAAAAAATATCAAAATCATGCATTGACCCGGTCTGGTAGTTATTAGCCCACACGTTTACCACCAGGCAAGCTTATATTGTTGGTTTTTATATAGAAACGAATTATATAAATATTAACAGCAAGGTTCATATTCTTCATGTAAACCCTAGGGAAATCCAATTGATTAAACCATTCAATGTTTGTATACTTTATGTTAAGGGTTTTGCTTATCGGCTTAAAATGAACAGGATGCATATAATAATTACCTCAGACTGCTAGTGAAGAGGTATGTACCCGCCTCAACACCGAGCAAGGCGGGTCAACCCACAAGATAAAGACATTATGAAGGCACAAAGCCAAAACCTATGCGCATGGCGCATACAAAACATGCTCAGGCATCATATGCCCAGGCACACATATGCTCGCGCATCACATATGCGCGCGGCGCATCAGCGCGCGGCGCATATCACATGCTCGTGCATATCACATCTGCCCAGGCACACATATGCTCGCGCATCACATATGCGCGCGGCGCATATCACATGCTCGTGCATATCACATCTGCGCATGAAATATCTGCGCGTGAGAATAAAGAGAAGACCTCGCGCATCCTCAGGATTGGCGCATATCACACATGCACATAATCGACCTCGTCCTTATCCAAATCAGGATTAGGGCAACCTTGATTGTGCACGTCAGACAACCTTCCAGAAGGCATCTTTTTAAGGAGTAAGAATATGCTGATGTTGACAGCTGCCAAATGAAAGGTCGACAACTCAGCATGACACATGTGCTACCATGTGATTACAACCAACGAGAAAGCGCCAGGTGTCCCAGAGGACACGTGGCGCAGTGCGATTGGAGGAGGCCAACGAGGTTGAGCCCAATCAGTGGAAACCCTAGCACTATAAATACAGCATCAACTCCACTTTGATGGACACATTCATACTCAATCATTGACAGTTACAGGCAGTGATATCACATTCAATCATATTGAATTACATTCACTCACAGTCAGTTACATACAAACACACAGTCACACAATCATACAGTATTCAGCTATTAAGCAATACTCTTGAGATTCCCTTACTCTCATATTATTATCTTCTCCACCATATACTTATTCTCACGCCGGAGGGTTACCCCAAAGAGGACCCCTCTGTCCCTTTCTGAGGGGTAAGTTAACGGCGTTGTTCATTTTGTAGGTGGAAGAACACAGATCCAGAAGAACCATCGGTGAAATAGTACAATCAAAACCCGAGGAAAGTAGATCTGTTACCAGCGAGTAGATCCACGTTTCTTCATTGGCGCCATCCACTGTTACAAACAGCAATCAGATCTCATCAGACCTACATAAAAAAATCAATCACCATGGTTTCTGGCGTTCGTAACGCTGATCAAGCTCTGGAGGATATTGAACGTGAGGGTGTCAATGAGGGACAGCAGTTTCTGAGGGTGCCGCGTGATTCTACGCGCACCACCAGTAACCGTCCCTTCATCACAACCCCTCACGGCCAGACTGAAACTCCTCCAGACGATCTCACGTTACAAAATCTTGCCGGCGCGAAACTGAAAGGACCAATGGGTCCAGAAGAAGAAACAAATGATCCGAATGAATGGCTCATAAACGAGCAGCGGCGTCTAATGGAAAAGTACAATGAAATGGTCAAACAGAAAAAGCTAGCCGACCAAACACAAAGGCAAGCGTTTGATAAGCAGACTACAAAAAGGCCGCGCGCGCCGGAAGACGGACATTCTGTTCACACGGCACACACTGAGTTCAGTGATGAAGAAGTGCATAGCATGAGGAAGACGCGAGATACTCATGCAGGAGGCTCACAACTCCGCGCGCCTGTGAACATGGCGCCTGGAGCCAGAGCAGATCTGGATCTGCACATGCCGTACAGCCCGCCAGTGAGGGGGAAAGTGGACGTAACCACGCCGTACAGGCCGGCCATCTTAGTGAAGCACTCAAAATTTACTGAGCGCATCGCTAAGGCCCCCATCCAGCACAAGACCAAGATGCCAAGTGGTCTGGGCAAATATGATGGCACAACAAATCCAGATGACTTTTTGCAAGGTTTCTATAACACGGGAAACCTGGAGAGCTGGACGATGCCAACATGGTGTCACATGTTTGCCCGCTGCCTTACGGGCGCGGCGCGTGTCTGGTTCGAGAGCTTGCCAACTGGGCAAATTGATGGGTTCGAGGAACTATTGGAAAAGTTCCAAGCCCACTTCGTACAGCAGCGCAGACACACGCGCGATCCTGATGACATCATGCACTGCGTGCGCAGGAATGATGAAACGATTGAGGACTACATCACTCGTTTCAATCAGGAGTCTCTGGCAATCGGGGGTATAACCGAGCAACTCCTGCGCGTGGCTTTTATACAAGGCGCGCGCAGTGATCAACTCCGCCGAGCTCTCGTAAGCAGAGATGGTATGCCCACCACTTGGGCAAAACTGATGGAAGCATCGCGAGTCTTCGCGAGAAATGAAAAACAGATTGCCCAAGATAGGGCAAGAGAAAGAGCGCATCAGGCTGAATCACCGCGCAGCAAAGAGAAGAGGGCCAAACAGAACTCTGTATGGTCCAGGTTGCAACCAACAAGTTTTTCTTCCGCAGAAAAGCAAACGCAACCAAGCTCACAACAGCCCCAAAAAGATGTTCGTAATCGCGGGGAGGGTGACAAGAGGGAGGGCGGCAGAGATCATAGCAGACCTCTGCCAAGAATATGGACTCCCCTCACTAAAACACCTTCACAGGTGTTAAGTACTGAGAATGTCCAATTCAAGCCCCCCAAGCAACTACACTACAAGGGACCGCAAAACAGTGGCAAATATTGTGAATTTCACAGGTCCCCGAGCCACAACACCGACGCATGCCATCATTTAAAGGATTCGATCGAGAAGGATGTAAAATCAGGCAGGCTGGCTCACTTGGTGAAAAACCAAAGAATAGAAGATGAGCAATCGGAAGGAGCCTCTGCCAGCAAGAAATACAAAAGAATCTGTGTGGCTGAGGGGGGACGACAAGGGCAGACGTCAAAAAAGAGAAGCGCGCAAATCAGCGGAGATTGGCGCGAGCAGCAAGTTATCTTCCCAAGAATCAGGGGAGGCCCTTCAATCAGCAGCCCTCTCGTCATCACCACACACATTGCTCATTACGAAGTGTCAAAGGTCCTGGTGGACACTGGAAGCGAATCTGACATTATGTATGAGCAATGTTTCAGAAAGTTAGACTCGGCAGACCAAGCGCGGCTCGAGATGGTGAACGCACCAATCTGTGGTGTTTCAAATGAAATCATCCATCCCCTAGGTCAAATTCAGTTTGAACTAACTATGGGGGATGATGAGCACAAGCGAGCCGAAGTTGTCAACTTCTTGGTCTTGCCCACCACGTCATGCCACAATATGATCCTGGGTAGGGGAACGATTGCCCAATTTAATGCTATACCGTCGCCAGCGCACGGCGCATTGGGGTTCCCTACACCAACAGGCGTAACATTTGTTTACCGCGATCATTTGTGCGCAGTGACAAGTACGCCGCGGGAAGGGAGAATGAAACTTCCAATGGCGGACAATGCGCCAGAGAAGTGGATTTTAAACCCAAAATTCCCAGAGCAAACGGTCACAATTGGCGCTACCATTTCAGACGAAACGAGATTGAGAATGAAAAGGTTGCTCACAAAATACACGTCGGTCTTCGCGTGGCAACACTCCGATATGACTGGGGTCCCGCGAGACTTGGCGCAACATTCTCTTAACACGTTCAAGTCGGTGGAGCCAATTGCTCAGAAAAAGAGAATCATGGGGGATGAAAAGGCGAGGGCCATGAATGAGCAAGTTGAGGACCTGTTGCGCGCAAACATCATCCGCCCGATCCGATACCAGACGTGGGTAGCCAACCCTGTGATGGTAAAGAAAAGCAACGGGTCATGGAGGATGTGTATTGACTTCAAGGACCTCAACAAAGCATGTCCGAAAGACTGTTACCCCCTCCCAAACATCGACGCAAAGGTGGACTCCGTGGCGCCATTCAAGCTCAAATGTTTCCTGGATGCCTACAAAGGCTATCACCAGATTCAAATGGCACCACAAGACGAAGACAAGACTGCCTTCAGAACCGACAAGGGTGTTTTTTGTTACACAAAAATGCCCTTTGGTTTAAAGAATGCGGGCGCCACTTATCAGAGACTTATGGATTCGGTTTTCAGTGAACAAATCGGAAGAAATCTAGAAGTCTACGCTGATGATTTGGTGATCAAGAGCAGGGAGGAGAGACAAATGCTCAAAGACATCGAGGAAACTCTTCAGCGCTTAACGGAAGTCAACATGAAGCTCAACCCGAGCAAATGTACTTTCGGCGTGGAAGAGGGGAAATTTCTTGGTGTAATGGTCACTAAGGATGGTTTCAAGGTGAACCCTGAAAAGGTGGAAGCCATCCTTGACATGCCTTCACCATCCACCATGAAAGAGGTTCAGAAGCTGAATGGTAGATTGGTGTCAATCAACAGGTTCCTAGCGAACCACGCCAGCAAATCTACTCCATTCGTTAACACTTTGAGGAACTGCTTGAAGAAGAGCCAATTCAAGTGGACGCCTGAGGCTGAGCAAGCTTTCAGTGAGATAAAAGAATGTCTCATAAAGCTGCCCGCGCTCACAGCTCCACTTCCTGGCGAAACCCTTACATTGTACTTGTCAGCTGGAGACCGCGCCATCGGCGCAGTATTATTGGTGGATCGCAAGGGGATCCAAACGCCAATATACTATGTGAGTCGGGTGCTGACAGACCCTGAGACGCGCTATTCCATCATGGAAAAGTTAGTTTTGTCACTAACACACGCGTCGCGCAAGCTTCATAGATACTTCAATGGTCATCCGATTGAAGTTCTGACAGGTTACAACATCCAGCAAGTCTTGCGACGCCCCGCGCTCTCCGGAAGGCTGACAAAGTGGGCGCTGGAATTAGGTGAACACACGATCACCTATAAGCCCCGTCCAGCAATAAAGGGTCAAGTTTTAGCGGATTTCATCACGGAAATCCCAGAGGGAAAGATTGAAGAAGCTCAGCGCGAGGTAGATCCTCCGCGAGCAAATGATGAAGAAGATGTTTGGAGGCTATTCACTAATGGAGCCTCCAACAGCGAAGGGTCCGGCACAGGCCTCAAACTGGTGGACCCTGATAATCATGAATATACTTATGCTATTAGGTTGGACTTCAAGAGTACCAACAATGAGGCTGAGTATGAAGCCCTGCTGGCTGGTCTGCGCATTGCGCGCAAGTTTGGAGTTAAAAGGCTAGAGGCCCATGTTGATTCTTACTTGGTAGCTGCACAGGTCAATGGCCTTTATGATGCCAAGGAGAACACCATGCCTCTATATCTAGAGCAGGCAAAAAAGCTCGTTGAGCAGTTTGACTTCTTCAAAATCATACACATCTCGCGCAGCGAAAACAAGTCCGCTGACGCGTTGAGTAAGATGGCATCAACTAATTTTGATCACTTTGGCAAAGATGTCAGGGTGGAAGTGATGAGCAACCCGTCAGTGCAAACGCAATCTGTCCTTGTAATTCATACAACCCCTTCATCCTGGATAACCCCAATAATGGAATTCCTGAAGGAGGGGAAGTTACCGGACGATCGCGCACAGGCGAGAAAGATAAGACACAAGGCGCAGAACTATGAACTACTTGATGGTACATTATATCGACGCTCTTATCTTGGACCGCTCATGAAATGCCTGGATGCTGAAGAAGCAAGCTATGTGATTAGGGAGATTCACGAAGGAATCTGCGGAATACACGCTGGCCCGCGCATGGTGGTTGCCAAGGCAATGAGCTCAGGCTACTATTGGCCAGGCATGTACTTGGATGCGCTAAAAGAAATACAAAAATGCAAGGCATGTCAGAGCTACGCGCCAAACACCATGCGGCCAAAGAACAACTTGATTCCAGTGACCTCCGCATGGCCTTTCCACAAATGGGCCATTGATATTGTGGGGCCCCTGCCGCAAGCGCAAGGGCGAGTGAAATTTTTGGTAGTGGCGGTAGACTATTTCACAAAATGGGTTGAGGCCAAGCCACTAGCAAAAATCACAGCTGAGGCGATGAAGCAATTTATCTGGAGCCACATCATTTGCCGTTTTGGCCTTCCTATGGAAATTGTGAGCGACAATGGCAAACAATTCACTGACAGGAAGATATCCAGCTGGCTCAAAGAATTGCACATCAACCAAATCTTCACTTCGGTCTACCACCCTCAGGGGAATGGCCAAGTGGAGCGCGCGAATCAAAGTTTGTTAAATGGGCTGAAGAAAAGGTTGGAGGGAGAATCCCATTCTTGGGTCGAAGAGTTACCTAATGTCCTGTGGGCGCACAGGACATTAAGCAAAACTAGCAATGGCGAATCCCCGTTCAGCCTAACCTATGGGACAGAGGCTATGATCCCAGCAGAAATTGGATGCCCATCCCATAGGGTACTCATGATGAGCAAGACTGATAACGAGCGCGAAAGAAGATTGGACCTCAACTTGCTTGAAGGGCGCAGAGAAGCGGCTATCATCAATGAAGCCAAATACAAGAAAAAACTGGAAAAATATTATAATCAGCGCGTTAAAGAATGCCCACTTCAAGAAAAATGATTTTGTCCTTCGAAACAATGAAGCTAGCCGCGCAATACCCCCAGGAAAAATGTCCCCCAATTGGGAAGGACCTTATCAAATCTCAGAAGAATTGGGGAAAGGCGCGTACACTTTAAAAGACTTGAATGGAAAAAAGATACCACGCGCGTGGAACGCAGCACAGCTTAGAAAATGCTTCATGTAAAAATTCAAATATGTAATCAAGGCTTTTAAGCCATCATGAATGATGATTCGCGCTATCTTTCAATATTTGTTCTATTACCTTTGCATACATGTTTCACACTTCCTTTATTAATTTGGAGCAATATGACAACACTATATTGACTTCAAAACAAAATAAAACGAAGTAAAACATACATGCGCGAGCCTTAGCTCAAACGCGTTAACGAGTCTTAACTCTAAAACGTCAGGGCCTTAGCCCAAACCTACGAGCATTAGCTCAAACACGTTAACGAGTCTTAACTCTAAAAACGTCAGGGCCTTAGCCCAAAACAAAGAGCCTTAGCTCAAAACATTCACAAACATCCATCTTACATCCCGCGCAGCCTGATCATAAAAATCCCTAAACACAACTAAGGCAAAGTACATGCCAAATCATAGTTGTTAAGGTCTCAGGTCGAGGTCGCGCGCGGAATCATAGTGGATATCTGAGTAACACATGCTGACATGTAATGGCTAAAACTCATAATTCCATATAAAAAACGCGCGACAACGACGCGCAAAAAAGGAATAGTGAAAAGTAATAGCGCGTGTCAGCATAAACAAGATACTGCGAAACCACTTACAAAATAGGACTGTGGTTAAGTAAATAATTTCCTTACAACCTTGTTCTTATTTTAACGTGCAAGCATATCTTATATCTATACAAGCAAACATGAAGAGATGAATGGAGATGCGCAAGATGTGAAAAAGGGAAAACAAATTTCATTCCATAGCATTGAAATTTACAAGTGTGATGAGTTACAAATTACAAGTATAACAAAAAACAAAAAAAAAAAAAAATTTAGAAAGATGAAGGGCTTCTCAAGTCTCCACGTCGACGTCAGCCACTTCATCACCCTCATCATCTCCCGCAGCATCTGGTGCGGCCCGCTCCTCATCTCCAAACTGACCGTAGTCAAGTTCTTCCTCCTCAATGGAGTCTTCTATCACGACGGTGTCAGGAGCAGATTCTTTCGCCGCGCCAGAGCCGCTGGCAGGGGCAACATCCCCCGCGCCACCATCATCGCCACCAGCCCCCTCGCATTCATCGAGCAACTTCTTTAGCGCGCCGAGGTCGGGCTGGTCAGCAAGCGCAGCTATCTGCAAATCATTAGAAAAGTATTGAGTACAAAACACTTGGAAAATTAATCAAGAAAAACTCATTAAGGTCAAGGTACCTGCACAAGGATGGGGATGGGAGTATTCATATACTTCTCCCCCACCGCGGCCATGTCCGCGCAGGCCGCGTCGCTCTTGTAAGGGTACTCGGATGGGTTCTTCTTCAACATGCCATATTCATAGCCATCCGTAAACCCTTCAGCTCGACCTACCAAGCGCGCGGCAGCATTGCAGTCCATCACAAGGGCTTGAAACTCGCCAGAATATTTCATCGCCAAAGCGCAACGAGTCATGCCCTGTGACACCAGCCATTGGCGATCCTGCGCGAGGCTAGCAACAGACGTCTCGAGGGCAGGAACCTGGGAGTTTAATAACTCAACAGTTTCCTTGGTCTTTTTTAGCTCCTCTTTATCAGACGCTGCTGCCGCCAAAATTTTTTCTTTCTCCGCCTGCTCAGCATCAAGTGCTTCCTGGCTAGACGCTGCCGTCGCCAAGGCCTCATCTCTATCGGCCTGCGCGGCCGCCAACTCCTTCTTCAGGCGCGCAACCTCACTCTCCAATGATGATTTCTCAGAGATACTCTGGACGATAGCTTGGTCACGCGCCTCCGCCTCCAGTTCCAAGTCACGCACTCTCCGCGCGTACTTGGCAACTTCGGCCTCCGCCACCTACTGCTTCTCCCGCGCAGCTTGGAGCTCATGCCCGCGCTTAATAAAGGCGGTGTTGGCACTTGCTCGGTTTTCGCTGAGCTCCGCCTGGAGTTTCTCAGCTCGTGCGCGAGCATCAGAAAGGTTCCAGGCAGCCACCTTAGCCTCTTGCTGGGCTTCCACAAGAGCATCGCGTACTTTAATATAATCACGATGAAGCTCTTGGGAGGCAGCAAAGAAAGCCGACCCAGCGAAAATGTGATCGTTGAGCAAGTCAGCGCGGGTGCGCCCCTCCTGATACCTCCTTTCAGTAGGAGGCCCAGAAGTCCTCGCATACACCCATGGATTGGAAGGAACTGTCTTCGTTAATATTCCATCTCGGGCGGTAAACGTGGTCACCTTCCTGCAAAACACAAGAAATGTTCTAAGTCATAAAAACATACTTATATGGAAGTACGCGCAGCGGAGCAACAAATTAAAACATACCTGCGGGGATGAAGCAGAAAAGTCAGCGCCAGCCTTATCAGAAGTCTGCGCTGCGAATTCTTGTGGCATCGCAGGGCTGGCACGGACTCCGAAGGAGTCTTCAGCTTGAGCTCCCTCATCCTCCTCATCTTCTTCAATCGGCCTCTTCTCCTGCGACCTGGAGGGCTCCAAACCAGTCTCGCGGAGAGGGCTGCGCGTAGGAGGAGGCGAGTGAGGTCTCGACGCCGCCAGTTCGGCGCGCAATACGGCTTCCTGCTCCTTTGTAATCCCAATAAGGGGAGACTCAGCACTAGCAGGAGCAGGAGCAGAACCAGCGGCGCCGGCAACGGCGCCAGGAGTGTCGCCAGCAGCTTGTATGCCAGCTACAACTCCTATGAACAAATCAACAACAAAAATGGTTTATGATTTGATCAAAACAAAAAATTCAGAAGACAATGGCGCAAAACATACCTTGGCGCAATTCTGTTCGCGCGGCGAACATCGCCATAAAGTTCATTCTACCCTTTTCTGAGGGTAGAACAGGGGACTTCGAAGCAGCCCCCGGCGCAGCCTCAGCACCTTGTTGCGCCTGCGGCTGATCTGCTACCGTCGCCGGTCCTGCAAACATTAAAATGCGAAAAGATTTAATAATAATTCAATCAGAATCGCCCTCATTAAACCATTATGGGTAAGCAAAGTATACCTTTCGCAGGCGCGACACTGCTTCTCTCTTCAGCCGCGCGAAGGGAGGAGGTCACGCCACCATACCTCAAGTGGACAGGAGGTCTGCCCACTTTCACAGGCAGGGAAGCTAAAGAAACCTTGGTGGTAAACACCTGGGTTTCCTCAGGTCCCTTCGTTTGAGCATGGGGATGAGCGACAGGGGTGTCATCTTTCTTCTGTTTCTTACTGCCCCCTGCGCCAGATTTCCCCTTAGCTTTGCGCTTTAGTAGGGGCGCCTCCTCTTCCTCCTCCTCCTCCTCTTCCGCGAGCTCCAGCTCGTAGTTCTCCAGCGCATCTACAATACATGCAACACAAGTGTTAGCAAAATTTGGTATTCTAAAGGATAAGTGCGAAGGCTTACCAGGCGCGTCGCTATCAAAGTCAAATTCCAGATCCACAGGGATGAACATGTCATCGAAGCGATCTGGGAAGCCCACCTCCCCAGCGCCCAGCGGGACGGAGCCACCCTCCACTTGATCGTCGTATGCGGCGTGGACAAACTCCTTGGTACTGCGCAAAAACAAGACAAATAATATCAGCAAAGGCAAATTTTATTAGCGCGGAAATAAAGCAATGCGACAACTTACGCAAGCCGTCCACTTGGATGACAGGCTCCGCCGCGCTGTCGGCCCACAGCTTACTCATGCCGACCCCCACCAGCGCCTCCTCGCGAATTTTCTTGGCGGGGGATGGTTCGGCGGTCAGTTTCTTAACCCAGGCGCCGGTTGGGTTCTTAATAACATCCGCATCCGCGGGCGCAGAATCGATCGCGCGCATCGTCATGCGGATGGGGATTACACCAGCCCTGATGTAGAAGAACCTCTCAGACCAGTCATGAAGGCTCTTGAATGACACGGTGCTGCACTTAACCTTCTGACTGCGAGGAATAAAGGAGATCCAAGAATCTTGGATCTTGGGCTTGTAAAAAAATTGAAAGCGCCGAGGGGTGGGCTCCTCGCGCTGTGATTTGCACATGAACTCGAAATGAGTCATGCGCACAAGTCCAAACGGATGGACTTGGGATATATGAATCCCGAAAAACCGTAACACCGCGCCTACAAACCTTGTCATCGGAAGACGAAGGTTGCAGTGGGTGAAAAAATGGGTGTACAGTGAAATATAGCCGGGAGGCGGGTCCGCCGCCGTTTGCCCGGCCACAGGCAACATGCAGCCAAACACAGGGAGAAAACCCTGTGACGAGATGAGGCTGTCGAGATCGGCCTGCCTCAGTTTGCAGGGGATTTCATTCCACCTTTTCGTGGCCTTGGTCCTCCCTACTTCCTCCGATGTGGTCTCAACAACCCTCTTCCCCTTGCCCTTTTGCTTCAATGTCGACATCACCACAGATTTCACACGGCGTCTTCGAGAGGCAATAGAGGTGATTGAGGGGTTAGAGGAGTCTGAGCTATCAGACATACAATAACAACAGCAACAGATAACAGGGTATTTGGAAGCAATAACCAGAAAATCGGAAAGATAGAAGCTTTGGAGTACACAACAATGAAGATGAAGATAAAAATTTTTGCTAAGGGCCTGCTTTTATAGGCCCAGGAGAGAGAAAAGTGGCAACTGATCGGATTTCACGCGCCCCCACTCGCAGGTGTAAGCCAACGAGGGCGCGGCACGTGTCCCTAACACTGTTGAGGGGACATAAAAACGTAACGGACCTGCCACGGAGCAGAGACGCGCCCCCACTCGTAGGTGCAAACCAATGCGAGCGCGACACGTGTTCCAGACAGCTGTGCGAGGGGACATGAAAGGCAACTGTAGCACCTCGAGCACACGAAACGTCTGACACGTTTACGGCGCACGTCACCACCAACCAACCACGTGTTTGGACCCTTCGTTTCAACAAAATGGATAGAACTTCGCGCAACGATGGAAACAACCAAGAAAACGACAAAACCCCATTAAAAAGACCAAATCAGTAAGTCTAATATCTATCTTACCGCGCTAGCGTGAGATAAGACACACATTAGACTGGGGGGGCTTGAAGAGGTATGTACCCGCCTCAACACCGAGCAAGGCGGGTCAACCCACAAGATAAAGACATTATGAAGGCACAAAGCCAAAACCTATGCGCATGGCGCATACAAAACATGCTCAGGCATCATATGCCCAGGCACACATATGCTCGCGCATCACATATGCGCGCGGCGCATCAGCGCGCGGCGCATATCACATGCTCGTGCATATCACATCTGCCCAGGCACACATATGCTCGCGCATCACATATGCGCGCGGCGCATCAGCGCGCGACGCATATCACATGCTCGTGCATATCACATCTGCGCATGAAATATCTGCGCGTGAGAATAAAGAGAAGACCTCGCGCATCCTCAGGATTGGCGCATATCACACATGCACATAATCGACCTCGTCCTTATCCAAATCAGGATTAGGGCAACCTTGATTGTGCACGTCAGACAACCTTCCAGAAGGCATCTTTTTAAGGAGTAAGAATATGCTGATGTTGACAGCTGCCAAATGAAAGGTCGACAACTCAGCATGACACATGTGCTACCATGTGATTACAACCAACGAGAAAGCGCCAGGTGTCCCAGAGGACACGTGGCGCAGTGCGATTGGAGGAGGCCAACGAGGTTGAGCCCAATCAGTGGAAACCCTAGCACTATAAATACAGCATCAACTCCACTTTGATGGACACATTCATACTCAATCATTGACAGTTACAGGCAGTGATATCACATTCAATCATATTGAATTACATTCACTCACAGTCAGTTACATACAAACACACAGTCACACAATCATACAGTATTCAGCTATTAAGCAATACTCTTGAGATTCCCTTACTTTCATATTATTATCTTCTCCACCATATACTTATTCTCACGCCGGAGGGTTACCCCAAAGAGGACCCCTATGTCCCTTTCTGAGGGGTAAGTTAACGGCGTTGTTCATTTTGTAGGTGGAAGAACACAGATCCAGAAGAACCATCGGTGAAATAGTACAATCAAAACCCGAGGAAAGTAGATCTGCTACCAGCGAGAAGATCCACGTTTCTTCAGCTAGGTTTTGATGGAGAACGAGAGCTAACCGGATTTCGGACTTTGGATGAGAAATCGGAGGCTAAAGAGTATTTGTTAGTTTGATTTAAGGATTGATACAAGTTTAGGTGTTGAGTTGCGGCTCTTATATAGGTTTAATTGAGACGTTTATGTTTTAATGTTAAGTTATTGCAATTTTCCTAATTGCCGGCCGTTTTGCGGATTTAATTATACCCGGATTAGTCGTTGTTACTCATTATTATTTGTGTATTATGATTCACCGTTATGGTTAGTGACGATTACAAGTAGCTAATTGTGTTTTGAGGCATGATTTACAGGAATTAGCATATGCTGGAGCCAGATTCCGGTGGCCGGAATCCAGACCGGAAAAACAGACGGTGGGGGAGGGTGGTTGGGTTGGGTAATATTAAATATTATAATTTAAATGGATTTTACATTTTGGCCCCTGAAGTTTTCATATATCTTTTAAGTTATAATACGAACTTAATTAATATAAATTTACAATTTACACCTTGAACTTCGGATTGTTTTAAGGTAAAAATATTTCATATAACTTACGAATTGGATCCTAAACTTTGAGATGCGTTAATAAACGTAACGAGAAGTTATAATTAGGATGTTTAACGTATTATTGCAACTTATTTAAATAGAAACTTTAAATTCCGTAGATTCGTTATTTGAACAAAATGAACAAGAAACGAACGAACGATAAACATAAATCAAATGACACGTAAAATACATGAAACGAACTTGAGATATAAAATAATATATGTATATATTTATAAACAAAAACCAAAAATTCGAAATAAGTCGGGTTTTCGGGTTTGAAAAGTAACGAATGTTATATATTTAGATTGTTAAATTGACATTTTTTAGTTTTCAATCTAGGACTTAGAGTCCTTGACTGATACTAGAATAATTACTAACATAACTAGATAATTAGGTTTATTGTTTTGGGAATAACTTTGAATAAAAAGATTCGGGAACTTGTTGGAGCTTTCCTCTTCACCTAGTGGGTAGATCGTAAATTCCTAGGCCAGGGTCAGACCTAAAGCTAGAGGGAGCTGGTTTGAAAATTATTGTGTTACACATATATGAAAATCACATAATCCCGAGCGCCCCCCTAAAATTGTGCAATCGCCCCTTTAAACTTTTAAAACCAGTAAGAAAAAAAGAAATAAAATTCAAAGAATTTTTTTTAGCGAGTTGTAGTTAGAGTAGATAGTGATGGTAAGATGTGAGAACATATTTTGTGTTGCATGTGTACAAAATGGAAAAATGAAGAAGATAAAGATGACAAAGGAAAAGGACAAAATGTGACATTTCAAGACATTTCTTTTAGTAATAGACTATTTAAGCATCTAATTATGCTATCTTTCAATTTTTTAGTTTTTTCTTTTCAATTAGAATAAGGTACATAAGCATGATAGGGTTTACCCATTTAGTTCCCTATCCAACAAATATTGGTAAAATAAAATATGAATTTCATTTAGTTAAGTAGTCTAGGAATACCATTATCAAATATGTGATTATTTTTTATATTTTATTTTATTTGAGATATAGTTATTGTATAAATTGTTTGATTTTTATCACAATCTTTTTAAACTTTCATTAAAAGATATAGACATTGGTAAAAAAATGTAGTTTTTTTGGACTAGATAACTAGAAAAAGAAAAAAAAAGCATATAATGTGATCCTCTAGTCGTAAAGTTGGGTTGTAACACCCCGGCTTAAGCGGAAACGCCTGAGTGTGACGTACAGATTGTTCAAACACACGTGACACTATTTTTGTGACCATAATAACATTAATTCATTAATAAGCCATGTAACACAAGTTCAAATAAGAATACAACTTGAAATCAAATCATAATCAAAACAAATGTCTCGTTTATTAAATAACCTAGGTATTCTAAGCGTCTTCTAGTCCTTCATCTTCTAATCACGGTGGTAACATATGTATAAAATATGGTCAGCTATAAATATAGCTGGTGAGATTTCCACAGTTTAAATACTACGTAAAAACCATACAATTCCATTGAAAACTTGTGAAAAGCACATAAGGGTTCTTTACACTCGATGCAATGGACCTGAGTGTAAAGAACAAACGAAGGTCCTTTCCAGTTGGGGCTACCAACGTACTCGGATATGAGGTCCCTTTTCCACTCGATACAAATGGACCTGAGTGCAAAGAGGGGCGCATGATCATACTTAATGAGGCAACCACTTGAATTCCACGTATATAACAATTAAACAAATAAGCACACTAGTCCATGATTGAGTTGTAGTTACAAAGTAATCGAAGTAATAACACTTGAATTTTATAATGGATACATATGCCACCCCAAAACATTAAAACATTTAAAAAAAGGGGTTGTGAAAAACTCACCTTAGTAATTGAAGTGAAAAAGGAAAAAGGAATAAGAATAACTCGAAGGCGTCAAAGGAAACCAAAGCGGTCAATCCGTACGAACTATAAATAAGAATAAACACGACTTTTAACGACTATTCTAACGGGATTTTAAAGTTGGTTGAATGAATAGATTTAGAAGTTAGTTATTGTTTTATTACAAACTTTACGGCTCTTTGATTATTATATTATTATTTATGTTTTAACGGAAATCGGTTATTAATATGGTTTAAGTATTTTAACGGCGGGGATATGAAGGTTGTACGTTTGAAATACTTGAACTAATGTTTACAAGTCGAAAAATATAAAATTTTTGTTTTAACGAAATGATTTTTAATATATTTAAAGTTTACTTTATGTTTATTAAACAATTTTTAATAGCGGGTTACGAAAACGAGAAACTTTGTTTTTAAGTGTGAAATGGTGAGTTATATTTTATATTAAATTTACATAATTTTTATTTTATTTAAAAAGACTTTTATTATCCATTTATGATTTTTAAATGATAAAAATTATTTGCTAAAAGATAATTAAATTAATAAAACTGGTTTATATAAAAAAAATAAAGTGTCTGACCCGGGTGGGTTTCGAACCCGGGTCTCTATGCTACGAGGTCTGAGTGTTAACCAACTGGTCTGGGTCTCATATTCGTTATGAACATGGTTTTAATTATTTATATATATTATTAGTTTTTAATGGTTTTGATTAATAACAATAATGATAAACAGTTTACCAAAAAGAAAAGCTTGACCTGGGTTCGAGGTTTACAACACACAGACATAACCAACTGAGCTACATGGAACATTCGTTAAAGGCTTGAAGAAATATGTATATATATATAACATTTCAGGTTCTTCTTCTTCAAGAAGAACCCTAGATTTTGCAATTGGGTAATTCGTTCTATGTTTGATCAAATTAGTTTAGGGTTATTATTTGTTGATTCAACGCCATTATAAAGCATATATCAATTACCTTTGAACATTTTGATTTGTTGGAGAACAAGGGTCGCCAGAAAATTTAAGAAAGAAACTCCCAATTACAGAAACTCGGTGTATTAGAGGGGGGGTTAGGAGGAGTGAGCGAGTTGTAATGAAGCTTGGGCATCTATTTATACTACGGGGTGGAGCGTTACGCGATATTTGCATTAATGGTGAATCCCGTAAATTCCAGCGACGATTACGGGTCAAACAGCAGTGAATAAATGCAATTAATTGGTTGGATATCTTTTTATATTGACGGAGACATATTTTAATATAATTATTTTGCATAAAAATGTTTTAAGGGGGTGGCGGCCACCTCTGGCGCCGGATTCCGGTGGCCGGAGGCGCCACCGGAAAAACTTGACCACGGGGGACGGGATGGGGTTGGGTTTGTTTATTTTATTATTATAATTTAAATACCATTTACACTTTGACCCCTAAAGTATCATAAACCTTTTAAATGGAAAGTTAATATCTTTTTAAGTTAATATAAGTTTTCAAATTTTACCTTTTTAACTTTAAACTTTATAATCAAATTATATGGTTTTCGGTTTTGGATTATTTACGTGTTTTAACTCGCTTAACGTTTAAGGCTCGGGGTTTCATAAATAAATTGAACATAGTAATAGATGAACGAACGTTGAACATAAATGTCAGGAATACTTTATTAATGATAATAATAATGATAATACATCAAAATGACCCAATGGGTCAGGTTTACCAATACAAATGTGAATTGAAAATTGACGAATGTCACATGGGTCAACCCTAGTTACCGGAAGGCTAGAGGTTGCGAACTCCACTCAAAATAATGTCAGGAAAAAATTACACATGTAACACATTCACTTACAAGGTCGAGACATTACATTTTGAACATTATCATGTAGACCGAAGGATGGCAAAATGGAACACCCCGGCTAAAGCGGAAACGCCTGAGTATGATGTACAGATTGTTCAAAACACATCTAACACTATTATGTGCAATATTATTATTAATTAATTTACATTTCAAGTACACAAGTTTGAAACAAAAAAATACAAGGAAAATAGAAACAACCAAGTAGTTTGCCAATTGGTTTAAATAGCCTAAGTCTAGCGTCTTCTCCGTGTGTCATCTTCTACTAACAGTACCTGTAGCATATGTATAAAATAATGTCAACTGTATGAATAGTTGGTGAGTTCCCACAAGTTTTATATAAGTACGTAAAAACCATGCGATTCATGAACAAGTGATAAACGAGCAAGTAAGGTCCTTTCCAGTTGGTATCAACCAACGTACTCAGATAACGCGCAAGTAAGGTCATTTCCAGTTTGGTAACAACCTACGTATTCGGATAATGAGGCATTTTTCCACTCATAACAAAAGGGTCCTGAGTGCAAAGAGGAGCGTGTGATCATACTTATTGAGGCTACCACATGTAAGTAAATTCGAGCAAATAATCAAGTAATACACAAGTCCATATAGTGAATTGTAGTTTGTAAGCGGAATCATAATATGTTGAATTTGTAATAAAATGCATATGCTACCCCTAAAAGTAATAAAAGTGTTAAAAAGAGGGTGTGAGAAACTCACCTCGAAATCGAAGATAAACATGCAATAAAATCCGAAAGTACGATAACGAAACTGAAGCAACCGCAAGTGCGTTAAAGAACCCGAAACGTTTGAACTTCTCGAACTATAATAAAAAAAAAAACAAAATCTAACTAACAGGATTGTAGAAGTTATATAATTTGGTTTTTGGTGTTAAGCATTATTTTAAGGCATTGTATTTTAATATTATATTTAATCTTTACCGGCATTTTAACGATCTCTTTTAATATTATTTGATTAATAATCTAATATTAATATGGGAATTACAAAGCACGGATTTAACGGAAAATTTATATTGCAAATCATAATTTTAGCGTATTAAAAGATTAACAAAAAGAAGAATTATAAAGTTAACGATAAATAATTAAAATATTAACGTTTATATTGTTTAAATATTATTTCAACTAATATTTTATTAATATGAGATTTATGATGTTTACGAAGTACGAGTTTAACGATATAATTTTATTCCCAAATATGATTATGTTAGCGGGTTAAAACTAATTATTACAAAAGGTAAATATACTAATCGTAATTTTACGAACTTTACGAAAATGAAAAGGTGGGGGGTTTTGAATGAAATTTGGTAAAATTAATTTGTAATTTAATTTATAAAAATTTATTTAGTTTAAAAATAAATTTATTTAATTTATTATGATTTTTAATTAATTTAATTGATAAAATAATACAAAGAAATAGCTTAACAAAAAAAATGAACAAAAATGAAGTCTTGGCCCGGGTTCGAACCCGGGCCTCTACACTCACAATCTAATAACTTAGCCACCAGACCAGTTGCCATATTTGATATTAGAACAGAGACTAACATATTTATATTATAAATCAATATTCACCATCTTCCTCAAAACCCTAGAAATCTAATTCAAGCAAACTGCTCCATGAATGATCCTAATATGTTAGGGGTTATTAAATTAGGGGTTATTAAAATGGATATATTTATTACCTGTAATTGATACGGGAAGGTGTTGGACGGTGGTTGGCCAGAAAACGACGCTTGACAGAGGATTTTAGCGATTTACAGAGTATTTTAGAGGAGGAAGGAGATTGTGACGAGTTTAGATGATTGCTTTCGTCCTATTTATAGTCACAATTACAATGTATGATGTTTAATAATCGTTAATTGAGTTTTAATGAAATTCCGGCTGTTATCGAGTTTAAATTACGCATTAAGGGTATTATTATGTGTTGTTATTGCAGATTAATGGTGTCGGTTAGCGATTAAGGTGTTATGAGTTATTAATTGGGCTAAAATGTGAGTTTAACATGATATAGAGGTGGCTGGAGTCATCACATTGCCTCCAGTGGCGTCTGCCGGAAAAACGGGCCACATGGCGGGTTTGGGTTAAATTTATAAATTTAATATATTATTTTGAAATTGTTACCATTTGAACCTTCATCTTTCAATAATCTTTTAAAACTGAATTAAAACAAAATTATATTTTGACCCTTGGACTTTGAAATATTAAAAATTCGTTAAAGGTGTACACACACACATACAACTTGGGTTATTTTGATAATATACCCGAAAAGGTTTGCAAATTGTTTAACTTTAATAACCACTTTAGATCCCGAAGTTGTGAAAATAGATCAAAATGAAAAAGGAACACGAACGAACCAAAACTTAAATTCTCATGAATAATATTTAACGAATAACGTTAAACATGAATACAAAGGAACGAAAAACGGGTCGGTTTAACGAAATATAAGTGCGAATTCAAATTCAAATAAACGTTAACGAATGCCATACGATACGAAACTTGAGAATATTAATAATAATAATAATAATATAAATATGATATACACACACACACACACAAACAAAACCGAAAATTCGAAATGGGTTGGGTTTTCGGGTTTGAAAAGTAACGAATGGTACACAAAACTAGATGTTGATACATGTTTTGTACGTCTCGGTCTTTATCAAGATATTAATGTAACAGTTTAATAGTATAGGGGTTGTTAATGTAAATATGCCTAAATGTAAGGCACATTCGTTACTCCGTAACGAATGTGTCACATTCGTCTTAAATGTAAGTCCCATTCATTAACCAAGTTTAACGAATGGAACATAACGAATGTGGGCTATTCGCTATCATTAAAGTATTAACGAATAAGTTTGTTTATTTGTTAAGTAATTGTAATGAATGACCTATTCGTTAAGCTTATCTTAACGAACAGGGTCATCATCTATATATACCCCCTGTAATCTATTTTAATGTAACAGTTCTGAACATATCCCGATTTCCTCTCGTTACTCTGTCCATTTGTCCTCTCAATACACAAAGTGCACACACTAACGTATACCATAGCCTAACCGTATAGATAATCAACATGAACTTCGTTGTAATCACAAGATCTAGATCCTATTGAGCTTTCTCAAGTGGTATCAGAGACACAGATCTGATCTTCGATGCTTCTAGTTGGTTTAATCGTAAAATTGATCATGTATTAGATTCGGTTCATGACAAATTGATTGAGATTTGAAGTTTAATTGAGTTCTAGTGAAACAGAGACTTGTATGAATTGATTCAAAGTGAACTGTTCATATCTGATAAGATATAAAGATAATGAATGCCGAACCTAGTGGAATTACATCTTGAAAGATTGATACTATATCTGATTTAAGAAAAGTCAAAAGTCAAAATGATTACTGTGTTTGCATGCTTTCATTTTTTAAGAAAATTCTGCTTTGTTTTTATTTTATTTTGCAAAGAAATTCAACTTTATTTTTTTCTTTATTTTTATTCAAATATTGGATCCTCTCCTGCGCGATAAGATTATCCGACCTGAGGGTTAATATTTGAGTATTATGCTTTATTTTCTTGGTGTTTCGTACAAACCTTGGACCTTCTTCGCGTATACTATAAGCACAAATGTGTGAATGTAATGTATCGAACTGGGGGTTAAGGCCTGTACAACTTCAACTTATTTTTATCCTTTTATTTTGTTGAAATGGAACCTTATCTGCGTGTAGTAATACCGATCTTAAGGGAAAATTTTGACGTTCTGTTTTATTTTCTTTTTATTACTTTTGCATGAGTCACAGTTAATCAAAATTTGGAAAATCAAAGAAAAACGTACATGTGAAATTCACTATATAAGAGGTAGAAATGTTATATCTGATTGATGGGGTCCACATAAGGTTTCGTGCCTAATTGAACCAAATTAAAGCATATCGTAAAGTTTTCGACAAGTCTGTGAAAAGTTTAAGAGGACAATTATATCTGCATTCATCGCTGGGTTACGTGTATAATAATCATCGAAATTGAAGTGTTACTTAGTGACATTTTCGTCAATATGATTCCCTGCTCAACTCACAAAAATATGTACTGCTTTAATAGTTTAGTTGTTTACTGTTTTTAGTTAGTTGTTATTTGAAAATTTTCGAAAATCCAAAAAGATTTTTTCTTTCTTTTTCAATTCTGCTTTAGTTTCAATTTACCAAGCTAGTGAATGAATTCAAAAGAAAAAGAAAAATTTAATCCCCAAAACGTTTAAGTTAATCGTGCTTAATGTATTTACAACTGGTATCAGCTGTGTTTTTAACGTAAAAAAAATCCGTTAATTTAAACATTACCAATTCTTGGATGGATCGGGTATTATAATGTATAAAATCAAAACCCTAATTGGATTTGATTGATTAATTCATTATTTTATTAAAACCCTAATTGGATTTTAATATAATTTAATTCCTTAATGAGATTTTTGTCTCATTCGCTAAAGAAAAATGGTGATTCGTTAATTGGTTTATCGAATGTAAAGCCTTTCGTTATTTAAACATAACGAATAAGTTTCTTATTCGTTATATCTTCATTCGCTTCCGTTGTGCATAACGAATGGAAGATATTTGTGTGACCATTAACGAATGGAATGGATTTAATGTATCATTCGTTAAGAATTTAACGAATGACTTTCTTATTTGTTAGAAACATTAATGAATAACGTATATTCATTACAGTTTAACGAATAAATCCTTATTCGTTTAAAAGGTTAAACGAATCAGGATGATTAAGTTAACGAATGAGGCCATTCGTTAGTTCAAAATTTGAACGAATGACCTCGGGTTGTGTGAAATCTGAGGGTTTATTATCCGAAGGTTTGACGAATGGGATCTCATTCGTGTGTTCATATTCACTCAGTTTCCTAAGAAAACTCTTGCCAAAATTTTTCAAAATCCTATACTTGCGTTTTAGTCTAATCAGTTGATTCCTTTGTGTTATTCAGGTATTGACGATCACTCTGATATGATAAGATTGAAATTTCGTCAGTTATTTGAGGGTTAACAGAGTGTTTGAGATATGCATGTTTGTCAAACATTTGTCAGCAATTATTCAGTATAACTGAATCGATTATTCTGCAAATGATTCATATTATTGCTTGAAAACAACTATCGATTGTCTTAGATAGGATGAATTGATAAACTACATGTGTATGTTAACAGATTAGTAGATTAGACGATGTCATTCTTTCGTTTTTGACTCGCTATTAAGTCAAAATTAAGTTTATAATTTGACTCTGAATGGTTAAAGTTTGATCAGGAAAGATTCGTTATATATTAACGAATGATTGTTATATTCGTTAAAATTTGTTAACGAATGATCATATGATCGGTTAACGAATGATCAAGTTGATTCGTTAAAGATTCGATCTTTGATTCGTATAACATATGTTAACGAATAGGACTGATTCGTTAAAGGTAACGGATGATAGTGTTAATGTATAACGAATGTCTTAATCGTTTTAAATCTCTTAACGAATGAGATAGCCATTTGTTATTCAGATTTTAATATCTTAATATTATTCTAATGTTTATGTTTGATTTCAACAGAAATGGCTGACGAAATTATTCAGAATCCAGCTCCCGGGCAAAACCTAGAAGCTAATCCTGTTCAAGCTGAACCTGAACAAGCACCTGCACGGGAATGAAAGTCATAACATTTGTGCCTATCTTGAGCCAAAATTTAATGATACACCTATCTTTGGCGGGATGATCAGCTTCTTGACTCGTTCGAGAATTTACAAGGCCATATCTACTCGCACTGTGGTTTATCAGAAGATTATACATGCGTTATGGGATACTGCCCGATTGAATGAAGCCGAGAATCAGATAGAGGCTGTTATTCAAGACAAACGAGTGGTGATCGATGTTGGAGTGATTCGAGACTCATTGGGGTTTATTGATACTATTGATGATCGATGTGAATTCGAGAGGGATTTGATTAGAGGTTTATTCGGTCGAGTAAAGTATAATGGCGATTTGGGTAGATCGCTGTACAACAAGGCGAACTTGTGTGAACAATACATGTACTTGTTGCATTTGTGTTGATACACTGTCTTGAGGACGTAAAGGTGGATGCGATGAATGCCGATCGATGCTTCAATCTGCTTTCGTTGCCTTAGTGTTAAATAAACCATTCAATTTCTCTGAGATGGTTTATTATCACTTGAAGGAAAAATTGACGAGCCGCCATAAGTTTCTAATGTATCCACGATTTCTACAGATGATAATCAATGATCTACAGCCTGACTTGATTAAAGATCAAGATGATGTTTTGAAGCTGAAACACATGGATGACGAGACAATGAGACGTTTGAGATCGTACCAAGGTCTGAGTCTTGCAGATCGACCAAAGTTCAAGCGTTTAATTGGTCATTTGGTGAATGTTGATTATGTTGCACCGCCTAATGATCGTTTGATTCATGATGACTCCGACTCAGAACGTGAAGGTGGTGATGGTGAAAATGGTGATGATGGTGGTGATGGTGGTCCAGGACCACAAGCTGCTTTAAGTTATGAGCAAAAACGTAAACGTAAAGGGAAACAACCGATGGTGGAGAAGAGTGATAAAGTAAAGAAGCAACGGGTTAGACGTGGCTCAGGAATTAAGATTCCTAGTCAACCGTTTGTTCGTTCTACTCCTTCTGTATCTATTTCAGATCTTATTCCCACATCTCCTGCGCCTCAACAGATTCCAAGGTCACCGACTTCGGTTCATATGCCAGTATCTCCGGTCCCTCCATCTATGACCTTGATTACTACTGCACGACCAGATCTGTATTTGGTGACATTCTTCAGACTGTTTTGGCTCGTATGCCTACACCACAGCTTACTACTCCAGCTACTCCTGTTACGCCTACACAGTTGCCGAGACCTGAGCACTCATATATGACATTTACTCGCCCTCAGGGTCCGTTGCAACCAGTTCATCCTAATTTCTTCGGTTTGAATCTTCAAACTCAATGATTTCATATGATGAATCTGTTGCACCTTCAACAGACTCAAATGCAAGCTAACAGAGCTGCCCATGAGCTAGCTCAAAGAAATTTATTGCGACATATTCAGTTCACTCAACGTGAAAACAGGGAACTTAGAGCCCTTGTTGCTGCTCAGGGGGAGAGATTGGATAAACAGGATGAGATCATTCTTCAGTTGACATGTAAAGACAATGAGTTGAAGAAATTAAAGAATGATGAAGATGATCAAGATGGTACAGGTGGTGGGGTAGATCAGCAACCAGGTGGTAGTTCTACACCGTCGGCAGGTAATAAGACTGTTGCGAGTGCTGGTGGTGGATCTGGAGATAGTCAGTTGCAGATTGTACCATACAAGGATTACACAAGAGCTAAACCGATTGTTGTCATTCCAGCAAACATGATTTTATTTGTGGAGATGTACGGAGTAGTGTATAGTATGGTGAATGCGGACAAGATCGAAGAAGGTGAATTTGTTGATTATTCATTAACAAAAGAACAAATTTCCTTGCTTCTAGATCTAAATGAAGAAGAGGTGGATGTGTTGGGAAAGAGTGTGGACGTGGATGTTGAAATCAAGGAAAGTACTAATACAGGCATTCCACACGAGAATGTTCCTAATTTTAATAAGATAGAGGTCGAAGATGTTACTGCTGAGGAGTACCCTGAGTTCTACTCTGATAACAACGACTCAGGTATTCCGTTTTTCACTACTGAGCATTTTGATGCAGCAGAACGTAGATTACAAGAAAAGAAAGAAAAATGGAAAGCTGCTGAAACAAGTCACGTCTCGGTAACTGAGAAAAAGCGTAAACGTGCTTTGGATGGTACGTTTGAGCACAATGTAACGAAGATGAACAAGATGATCGAGACCTTTCGTTATCATGAATGGGAGGAAGTCAAAGTGGCAAAGGCTCGAGCATCGGCATACCAGATGAAAAAGTACAAGCCATCGAAAGACGTGAAGGGTGATTTGATTGCGTGGCAGTTTGTTTCGGAACTTAAAGTATACATCGTGAAATGGGAACACGGTATTTATCATTTCAAACGCCCACACGATATATTATCTAGATGGGATGTGAGAACGCTAGCTAACTGACCGTTCGTGAATCGTGGGAACAATAAGTGGGCTGGATGGTTCTATAAGCAGTTATTGCATGAAACCCGTTTCGGTTTCAAGTTCTTCAAGCCACAGGTGCCTACTCATAAGTACATTGATGAGATTGATACACGCACAGGCTGGAGAAAGATGATATTGCAAGTGAAGCGGCCAAAGACAATGAAGAGGGCTCCAATGAAGATCTTTCCTTAGAGTCTATTCACCACGTTTAATTATTGGTACTACGACAATCTTACTTGTGAAGCGGTTATTGTATACGGTCATGGTTCAAACACGAAGACAATACGTGTATTGATCCAATGTGGTTGGTTAACTTATCTGAGGCTGACAACGATGCGTTATGTACAAGTCAGATCAGGTTTGCTAACGTATGCGACTACGAACTTGCTATGCAGTTTCAGAAGGTTGTTCGAGTCTGTTACGCATACAAGATTCACAGTTGTGTTGACTGGAAGACCAAGATGTTCCAGAGATGAAAGATAAAGAGCTCGAGAAGAGGGGGAGTTTGTTGATACATGTTTTGTACGTCTCGGTCTTTATCAAGATATTAATGTAATAGTTTAATAGTATAGGGGCTGTTAATGTAAATATGCCTAAATGTAAGGCACATTCGTTACGGAGTAACGAATGTGTCACATTCGTCTTAAATGTAAGTCCCATTCGTTAACCAAGTTTAATGAATGGAACATAACGAATGTGGGCTATTCGCTATCATTAAAGTATTAACAAATAAGTTTGTTTATTCGTTAAGTAATTGTAACGAATGACCTATTCGTTAAGCTTATCTTAACGAATAGGGTCATCATCTATATATACTCCCTGTAATCTATTTTAATGTAACAGTTCTGAACATATCCCGATTTCCTCTCGTTACTTTGTCCATTTGTCCTTTCAACACACAAAGTGCACACACTAACGTATACCATAGCCTAACCGTATAGATAATCAACATGAACTTCGTTGTAATCACAAGATCTAGATCCTATTGAGCTTTCTCACTAGAGGACAACCTCAAGCAACTCACGACCAAACTTGCTCGTTTTAACCGGAACCAAGTCGAGAGGGCAACCCAAACCAACTTCATGTCAGGGCCTGCCCACATGCAAATTTAGTCCCTGCATTGTCATAAATGCATTTTTTTAGCCATTTTAAGCGTTGTTAAGGGTTTCTAAGGTTTGTTTGACGAGCTTGAAAGTTACGTGAGTACAAACAAGGTTAAATACTAGTAAATGAAAGATTTTATTAATACGAAAGATCCAAATTACATTCTCAAATCGGGTAAACTAATACTAATACAAATATGAAAGATCCGATATGTTACACACACATTATCTGTTTTATACAAAACCGCCAGCTTGCGTATTAGTCATCATTAGCCTCGTTCCCAGAGGACCCGTTGATATGCTAAAAATAGTTATATAAAAACACGCTAATCTAGATACTAAGTAATAAATTGTACACTCTTAACTTAACTAAAACTACTAACCGGCAAGTGAACCGGTCAACTTTAGTACAGCTAAGTAAGTCCAGATATCGAACCCGTGAAACTCTTTAAATTACATAACCTAGCTAATTAGACTCAACTATAGACACGACTATTTATTTGTATTTGATTAAAGGGGGTTCTAATTAAAATACTAATTTAAGACTATTATTAAAAATTAATTTAAGAAAACAAGTAAATTAAACGACACACAAGTTTGTTGATTTAAATTCAATGATAATGATGAACTACCTAGGCTAGAATCCCCGAAGTTTCAGTTGTCAATTAACCGCGAAAATATTTAGTTATGGAACTGGGATCATAAAATAGACGCTTAAAAAAACTCTAGCAGAACCCCTGACCCTTCTCAAGAAGACACATATGGGTTTCTAATAAGTTTTAACGCACACCAGTTTTAAGCATAAAGTTTCCTTACGGTCACCTAATTAATTATGAATTAGTTCCTTTGTACGAAATGCTACCTTACAGCGCGGAAATCAAAGGCAGTTCAATATATTCAATTGACTCGATAGACAAAGTTAATCAATCAAACCTAGATGGACTCCTTACGAAGAACTAAATCTAGCAATCCTGATCACAAAGACCTACCAATAACATAACACCTTACATCTATTTAGGTTAGCAGCATACTTAGATTTATTTGATTAAATAATATTATACCTATGATCTTATTGCAAATCAATCATAAAATAATCAAGAACACAAAGTAATTGACCTAATAGCGACATATCAAATGACAAACAATAATCAAGGCAACTATGGAATAAAACTCATCAAACAATCCTAAGTATCCATATGCATCAATTAAATATGATTAAATCTTTTAATTAATTCATAAAACCATAACCATAAATAAATCCCAAATCAAATCATAACGTCAAAATAGGTTCATCATAAGCCTAAGTAGTTAAACAATACAAACTTGAAAGAATTCATGGTAAAAGTAATGGAAGACTAAAGAAAATAGAAGATAAAACCCGTTGTCTTCGTCTTCAAACAATAAGCACTTCACCGGATGATTCTCAACCTTCAAAGTCGCCAAAAGTGACAATACTAAGCCTTGGAAAACTCCAAATTCGTCTGGCTCCTTCAGGGTATGTTTAAGGTTAAGTTTAGGGGTGTTTATATAGGCATTCTGGCCCCAAACAGGTTAAAATCGAAAATTCTGGAAACTGACGATCCAATGCGCCGCGCGACGAGCACTAACCCTTTTGGCCGCGCGGCGCTGTGGATAAAAATAGGGGGCGGTCTGACTGGTCCGGTTCAATTCTGATGCGGTCCGGTTCGTTTCCTGATCCTTCGGTTCTCTGGTTTAGCTCTTTTTTCGCTCTTTTTAACCCCGAGCAAGCCCCAGGACCTACATTATACAAATACGTTAGTAATATACAAATTCTAAAAAAAACCAAACAAAAACTGATTCGGTTCTGCTTATGGCCGGTACGGCTCTTGAAAGATATCGTGAACGTAATCCGATTCTGCTTATGGCCGATACGACTCTTCTACTGGTAAGTGGTACGGAGATTGAGTACCGTAATATGCTTCTTCTACGGAAACTGGTACGAAGGCTGAGTAATGTTGTACGAATTTTCTAGTAACTGATACGAAGGTGGACCATAAGGCTGTTCTGGCTATGACCAGTACAATTATTGACCATGTATGCATTTGATGTGTTGTTTCCCCCCTCCCCACGAAGGATGACTACCGTATATGAAGTACTCCTAACAAACAATATGCTTAGCATATCTTATTTAAAAAATAACTACTGTTAAACTAAACAAAGATACGACAATACCTCATTTAAATTTGGTAAGGCTGACTGCTCGTTATGATCTGAAAAACCTGGCTCCTCGTTCAAATAAGGAATATTCGACTCCTTGTTCGGCTCCGGAAACAGAGAGTCCCAACACGACATTTTTTGGCTTAAAAAAATGTGAAAGAGTGATATTGAGAATAAGTGTGTTTGTGTATGTGTGGTTTGTTTGATATGGAGGAGAAGACTAATGGCTTAAAAATCAAATCTGAATCTATACGCCCCGTATAAGGCTACACAGGGCGTATAAGGTACTCCCGACAAGCCGCGAGTGTCAAATCCACTGACATCTGTACCAATACGCCTTGTATGGTCCTAAACGATGTATACAAGGGTAACATTCGTTATTTTTCAAACCTGGAAACCCGACCCATTTTGATTTTTAGCTTTGTTATATATATATATATTAATTATAATGTTAATTAATCTGAAGATTCGTTGCTCGTATATTATGTCACACCCCAACCTAAGGCGGAAATGCCGGGGCGTGATCCGATTGCTCACAGCTTGAAGATACTATCATACACAAAATGTGACAATATCTAATTAATTATTTTATTAAAGAATGCACACAATATCCAAATATAACAAACAATTTAAATTAATGAACATAAGCTCAAATAGTGATTATCTTGATTATATTCTAATGTCTTGTCTAAGTGTCCAAACTTCAATCTTCAATACAAGCAACCTGCATATGCGTAGAAAAACATAGTTTATCAACATAAAGTTGAGTGAGAATATCACCAGTTTTTCATGTCAATGTAAATACGCATAACGTGATAAAAGCGGTAAATGTAATCAAACTATAAACAAGTATGTAGACCGTTGCCAACCGAATCGGGCATTGGTCAATAGCATGAGCACCCAACACATGGGAATACGATGGACCCCTCAGAAATATACGAATGAACGAATAATAACACAATATATGAATGAATGAATACAAACACAAGTAAGCATGTAACACGTATATTTGATTAAGTCACTCACAATTACACGTATGCATTTGTTTGATATATATATATATATAGTATGAAATATAGATAGGTACGCATGTGTCCCCCAAAACATTTATAAAACTTGGTAAAATAGGGGAATGATAAACTCACCTTAAATTAACGACAAACGAATATAAATATGAATAAGCGAGCTAACGAATAAGCGAGTCGTCCACTACATGTCAAACGTCATAAAAAATTCAGAATCCGATACTTTAGGATACGATAATATAAATAAAAACAATCTTGTTGCCATTGGAATCAATCCAAACGGACATTTAGAATTCAAAATTATACATCTTTTATACATCAAATACGCTCCAATATTTGTTATTTCTTGGGAATTTTAGTTAGAATTGATACTTAACTTGTTTAATTTGAATTTCCAGGGATAAACGAGCTAATAAATGAGAAATGAGCACTTTCTAGAAGGAAAGACAATGAAATAAACTTCCAGACGCTTAGCATGCCCCGTGCCCAGGAAGACACAGCCTTATGCTGCAGTCAGACACAACCCGATGCCCAGGAAGACACAGCCTTGTGCTTAACGTGACATCAGCAAGATGTACTATTGTCTGCTGACGTGGATAGGCAAGCCCCATGCTTCAATCAGACACAGCCCGATGCCCAGGAAGAAACATCCCTATGCTTGATTTGGCACAACCCCATGCCTAATGACATATGCAAGTTGTACTATTTGTCTGGTGACGTCGCAAGGCACGCCCCATGCTTCGATTTGGCATAGCCCTATGTCAAGTACATACATGTGCTCCCGTGTGCTCCAAGTACAATAGGATATTATGTCAGAGATTGGTATTAGCACAGGGTTGTGCCTAGTGAGGGCACGCCCCATGCCTCCTGCATACTTTGCCTATAAATTGGACTTTCAAGCTCCATTTCAAGACACACCAAAAGCATCCGAAAGTCACACTCTAACCCACCATTCTCACCTTATTATTCCAGAAGTTTGAAGGCAATAAGAAGCTCTTGAAGATCCATACAACATCAAGAAGGAGTTCTAAGCATTCACATAATCATCTAGCTTGGTTAGATTATTTTAAAGTTAATTATGGATGCTATGTTCTTCTACTTTGATGTATATTTCATTATTATTATGAGCTAAACTTATCATATCACCTTAACTTATGATTAAACTTGATAACCTTTGATGGTTGAAACTAATATATGATAATTTTATGTTGAAATAATGATTAAGTTCTTGGTTATCTTTTGATGAAATATAGTGTTTAAACAATTGAAAGTACTATACAAGAATTATAAATAGTATGTCTTGTTATGCTGAAAAAATCTGGATTTTACCATTTATTTATAAATGTTGTTCATACAACTTTATAACTTTTAATCTAGAAATAGTTAAAATAATTCTTGTATGCTAACATGAAAATTGGTTAAACACATATCCTCATGTTTAGATTTGAAAAGATTGAACATTTGTTATGAATTGATATTCTTGTTAAGTAATATTATAAGTATTTTGTTAACACAACTATTTTGATATTACACTTGGGTTGAAAATTCATAAATTAAAGGAATACTTGAACTTTGTCTAATTTAATCAACCATAGGTGGATTAGGTGTTTTTCATATGATCTTTCCAACCGGTTGTTAGATTTGAGTTTCTCAGTTGAATGATAATCTATATCCTTAAATTTCAACATAAAGGTTCACTTACAATTCTGATTTGAGGTGATTAGCTTGTGTAATTCAAACTAGTTTTCCGAAAAAATCAAAGGAATAGTTATCTATAACTAGAAAAAATTTACTCATTGTCATAAAAAAATATATAAATGAATTTATCAAATATTAAAGATTACAATCATTGGAAATCAAGTGGATTCTAAAGTTAAATTGATAGCTTCTAATTCTTGAATATTTCCATTATTGTTTTTTTTATTCGCTTTAAATTATTTTTACAAGTTACCTTAAAAATTACTTTTAAAAACAAAAACTTTTAAGATCATCTCTTACGGTTATTTTAATTACAAAGATTTAGTATTAAAATTTACGTGTCCACGAATTGATACTCGGTTCTTATGGCGACTATATTACATATACGATAGGTACACTTGCCATTTATGTGTGTTTTATTAAGTTTAGGTGAAAACCATTTTAAAACACGATTTCGTGTGAAAAAAATCAAATATTTATATATACACTGCACGCACATCAAGTTTTTGGCTCTGTTTCCGGGGACATGGTAAAATTTTAATAACAATCCAAGTTTTTATTTTAACCGTTGTTTAAAATTGTTAATTTTTTTTTAAATTCATCTTATTAAAAAAAATAAAAAAAAGAAATTTTAATTATTCCCGCTTTACTTTTAGTTTAGTTTTACTTGTTTAGTTATTTATTTTCTTAAGTAATGAATGTCCACCACGCCTTCACCTGAGCTTGTTTCGCCACTTTCGGAACCCGAGCGACACCTTCACCAAAGGTTACGCAACAGTTCACGCGTAGTAGCTGGGACGATCGAAAATGAGGCGTTTGCGGACATAACAACCGAAGAAAAGACAACAGAACGAAACATGGCGGCACCAATTAATCCAGACAACGAATCTAATATGAGCTAATACGGCAAGCCAATCCTCGAAGGCTATGGCAATGGTGTGGCGCCACCGGCAATCACTGAAAATTTCGAAATCAAATTCAGCACCATCCATATGGTGGAAAATTCTGTTCAATTCCATGGGCTTCTTGATGAAGACCCCTTGTCTCATATCTCTCGATTCTTACGAATCTGTGGTACTTTCAAAATCCAAAATTGCTCCAAGGACCAAGCTAGGCTCAAGCTTTTTCCCTTCTCCCTCTGAGGTCATGCCTTGGATTAGCTAGAGTCACTGCCATCTTGCACCATTACCAATTGGGACCAGATGGTAGAGCAGTTCCTCCTGAAATACTTTCCACACGATAAAACGCAAAGTATTGAGCCAGCATCACCGGATTCAGAACTGATGAAGACGAATCGCTGCACGCAGCCTGGGATAGGTACAAGAGCCTGCTAAGAAGATGTCCACATCATGGGCTGAACAAATGGCTCCAAGTCCTGACATTCTTCGACGCCCAATCAAGCTAAAATAAGCAGGTTATCAACCAAATTGCCGGTGGAGATCTCGAAAGCAAATCTCCCAACGAGGCATTCGAAATTCTAGAGAAAGCAGCCAAGAAAAGCTTTGCTTACAACCCACCCAGATCCACCCATGCACCAAGTTGAATCCAACACTCTTGTTACTGCACAACTCGAAGCACTTTCGAAGAAGTTTGAGCAACTACAAACGGAGTTAGTGAAAGCCAAGACCAAGTGCAACACGTGTGGGGGCAAACATAAAACAAAATATTGTCAGCAAAGCATGAAGGTTGAAGAAGTCGATTTCGTAAGCCAACAAAACAACTCATACGGGAATTCATACAACCCTGGTTGGAGGAATCGTCCTAATTTCAGCTGGAGGGATGGGGCAAACAATCAAGCACCACCTGGTTTTGACAAACGCCCTTTCAAACAGAACCTAACCTCCCAACCAAAGCCTCAATACCAAAACCAAGAGCCAAGTACCAGCCAACAAAAAAATAATGGAACTACAACAGATAGTCTTTTAGCACAATTGTTGGTTAGCACTGAAACGGCAAACAAACTAGCTGAGCAAATGAACCAACTAATCGAAGAGAGATTCCAGAAGAATGAGATATATCTAAGGAATCAAAAGGCACACTTGCAAAACATTGAGACTCAAGTGGGACAACTTGCTCAACTTCTTTCTGAAAGGCAACCAGGTGGCCTTCCAAGAACACAGTAAACAACTCGAATGCAGCTGTGAATGCAGTCACCCTGAGGAGTGGCAGAACCACTACAATTTTCGAGCCAACTTCAGAACAAACCAAGGAAAAGGAAGCTGAGATTCCTGTAGAGGTGCAAGAGAGGCTAGTCCTAGCAAGTACCGCACAACCAAAGGAACCAGTTAGAACCTACATTCCACCAATTCCTTATTCAGCTCGCTTGAAGAAAGAAAGTTTGGAGGCTCAATATGAAAAGTTTCTTGAGTATTTCAAGCAACTCCACATCAATATTCCATTCGTTGAAGCTCTTTCACAAATGCCAGAATATGCCAAGATTTTGAAAGATGTTCTCACCAACAAGAGGAGGCTGGAGGAGCTATCCCATGTCACATTGAATGAAGAGTGCTCAGCCATTCTACAAAACAAACTTCCAAAGAAGATGACTAATCCAGGAAGTTTCACTATTCCTTGCCTTATAGGAAATTTGTTTGTAGGAATGCCCTTTGCCGACCTAGGAGCTAGTATCAATTTGATGCCTTATGCAGTTTTTGCAAAATTAGGGATAGGTGAACCAAAACCCACCCTCATGAGCATCCAGTTAGCTAACCTATCCATAAAATACCCACGGGGCATTGTTGAGAAAATGTTGGTCAAAATTGACAACTTCGTGTTCCTAGTAGATTTTGTGATCCTCGACATGGATGAAGACAAGAATGTACCCGTCATCATAGGGAGACCCTTCCTAGCCACAGCTAGAGCTCTCATAGATGTTTGCATAGGCAAACTGACTCTTAGAGTAAATGATGAGGACATTCGACATAGGTAGATCCATGCAGCACCCACAACACCATGATGATTCACTTTATTGCTTTGATGTTATTGATTCGATTGTGAGTTGCCATATGAGAGATTCCATCATCTCAAATGCTCTTGATACACAAATTCTCGAGGAACCTATCTCTGAACCCATTCAAGAGGATCACATCGTCGAAGAAATCATCGAACCAGAAGACCAAGAAATGTCTACACCACAAGAAGTTTTTGAAGTTGTCGATCGCGCTAAACCGTCCACTAAGGAACCACCAGCCTTGGAATTAAAAGAACTACCAGCTCACCTGGAGTATGCTTTCTTAGAAAGTAAATCCCAACTCCCTGTGATCATCTCAGCAAATTTATCGATTGAAGAGAAGAAAAAGTTGCTCGAGGTTCTTAAACTTCATAAGAAAGCCATCGCATGGAAGATAATAGATATCAAAGACATCAGCCCTTCGTTCTGCACTCACAAAATCTTCATGGAGGAAGGCTACAAACCTATAGTTCAGCATCAAAGGCGTCTGAATCCCAACATGCAGGATGTCGTGAAGAAAGAAGTAATCAGACTCCTTAATGCAGGGCTAATCTACCCTATCTCTGACTCACCTTGGGTAAGCCCGGTCAAGTTGTACCTAAGAAGGGATGAATAACTGTGGTAATGAACGAGAAAGATGAGCTATACCAATGAGAACCATCACAGGCTGGAAGGTATGCATTGATTACCGAAAGCTTAATGACTTTACAAGGAAGGATCATTTTCCACTCCCTTTCATTGATCAAATGCTCGAACGTTTATCTGGGAAAATGTTTTATTGTTTTCTTGATGGTTTTTCTGGTTATTTTCAAATTCCCATTGCTCCTGAAGATCAAGAAAAGACTGCATTCAAATGTCATTATGGCACATTTGCCTACCGGTGAATTCCCTTTGGGCTATGCAATGCACCTGCTACCTTTCAGCGTTGCATGGTAGCCATTTTTCATGAAATGATCGAGCACTCAATGGAAGTCTTCATGGACGATTTTTCTGTTTTTGGAGAATCTTTTGATCATTGTCTTAAGAATTTAGAGAAAATGTTGACAAGATATGAAGAGGTGAATCTTGTTCTTAATTGGGAAAAATGTCATTTCATGGTTCATGAAGGCATTGTTCTCGGTCACAAGATTTCCCAGGCTGGACTTGAAGTTGATAAAGCAAAAATCGAAACAATTTCCAAACACCCACCTCCAACGTCTGTCAAAGCAATCAGGAGTTTTCTTGGTCATGCGGGTTTCTACCGCCGCTTCATAAAAGATTTTTCAAAAATCGCTCAACCAAGGACCCAACTCCTTGAAAAAGATGCACCATTTGTTTTTTTTCTGAAGATTGCTTGAAAGCATTCAATCATTTGAAAGTAAAACTTGTCAATGCTCCAATCATGGTTGCTCCAGATTGGACATTACCATTCGAAATCACGTGTGATGCAAGCGATTTTGCTTTAGGGGCGGTTCTAGGCCAAAGAAAAGATAAGCATTTTCACCCAATCTACTACGCCAGCAAGACTCTCAATGATGCCCAAGAAAATTACACAACCACCGAAAAGGAGTTGTTGGCCGTAGTGTTTGCATTTGACAAATTTAGATCTTATCTTGTTCTTTCGAAAAGCATAGTTTACACCGACCATGCAGCCATTCGCTATCTTTTCAACAAGCAAGATGCAAAGCCTCGACTAATCGTTGGATTTTTCTGCTTCAAGAATTTGATATTTGTTAATACATGTTTTGTATGTCTCGATCTTTATCAGGGTTATTAATATAATAGATTAATGTATTGGGGTTATTATGTAAATATGGCTAAAAGGCCATTCGCTCTATTGTAAGTTACATTCGTTATCCCGTAAGGAATTTAACACATTCGTCTAATTGTAAGCTCATTCGTTAACCCTGATTAACGAATGAGATAACGAATGAGGGCCATTCGCTATCATTTAAAGTATTAAAGAATAAGCATGTTTATTCGTTAAGGTTTTTGTAACGTATGACCTATTCGTTAAGTTAAAGTTAACGAATAGGGTCATCTCCCTATAAATACCCCTGTAATCTATTTTATCTATAACAGTTCTGATTTATCCTTGATTCTCTTTCGTTACTCTGTCCATTTGTCCTCTCAACACACACACAACATACACTAAAGTAATATCAACCTAATCGTATGGATAATAAACGAGATCATCGATGTAATCATAAGGTCTAGATCTGTTACGTGCTCTATCAAGAGGTATCAGAGCCTGTGACCTGATATTCGATGATTCTCTTGATGCTAATCGTATAATTCATTGTGTATTGAATTCAATTCATGATGAATTGATCGGAATTAAGGTTTAATTGAGGTATTGATAGTATGGTTTGAATTTTAAATGGTTTAGTAAATTCAGAGTGTTTAGTTGAATGGTTTGATAGTTGTTTGTGAGTTCGAACTAGTTCAGTGAGGTTCGGATTTGGTTTGGGAACAAGTTTGTTAAAGGTTTAGGGTGAGTTAAGCTTGATTTGGACGGATTTGTGTTTGATTTGATTTTCAGATTGGATGAAGATTTGAACACTCATTCGTTATGATGAAGACTGATTTGTTAAGATAACTGCCCATTCGTTCATACCTAACTGCCCATTCGTTCATACTTAACTGCTCATTCGTTATACCTCATTCGCTAAACGAATTTTGATCCATTCGTTAAGCCATTCATTTGTGAAAATCTTTAACGAATATCACTCATTCGTTAAATTTACTCTCATTTAACGAATATCACTCATTCATTAAAGTAACTCTCATTTAACGAATATCACTCAATTGTTAAAGTAACTCTCATTTAACGATATCTTCCAATCATTACTCAGGGTAAGGTATTAACGAATATCTATTCATTCGTTAATCATATCATTCGTTACTGTGATCACATTCGTGTGAACAGTAAGTCTAAGTTTAAAGTTTTACAAGTTTAGTCCCTGAAGTTTAACCAGTGTTCCATCATGACTTCGCAAAACATGTCTTACTATGCATTAGCCTCTCAGAATTTATTACTGCAGTAGATGCTAACCATGGATAATGAAATTGGAAGTCCTAACAAATGTCCCAAATTGTTGAAATTGTCATACTTTGCTCGCTGGGAATCGAGGTTCTGTGCTCACTTGGGATCCGTGCATCCAAGTAGTGTGCGTTTTCTAGACGACGTGTATGCGGCACCTTTGGTAGGTAGTGACAACATGGGATGGGCACCAAAGGAATTCAAAGAGTATGAAACTCAAGAATTGAAAGATTTTAAGAGTGAAACTAAAGCCTACTCAACTCTTACTATGGCATTACCAGAAAAAAATTTTCATCAATACAGTACAATTAAGATTTGTGCTTCTTTGTTCACAACTTTGAAAACAAGAAGTTTGGGGAACACACTTGAAAGTAAGAAGACGCTCGTAAAATTTCAATTTAGAAATTTTATTTTGATGAAAATGAGACAGTTGAAGAGATGATTAACCGATTTAGTCATTTGATTGTGGAAATGTCAAGTGTCAATCTTGAGCCAACTGAAACAGATAAGATTGATACACTGAATAATGCCTTACCTTCTTCATATTCAACTTTTCTGTTTGTGTTGAAAGAAAACGATTTCTTTCGAAACACTGAGCTCACAGCTGTGCAATTCATCAACAAGATTGAAGAAAGGGAATTTGATATTAAATGTCAAAACTCGTTGAAAGAAAATCAAACTTAGCAATCTTCAACTCAAAACCCTTCACTCTATGGAGGTGCCTTGCCAGCTAATCATTCCTCAAGTTCTGTACCAATCAATGCCTTCTTTGCTCAATCTCAAGAAGAAATTCCTAATGTAAACTGTTCTCCTGATGTATGCTTTATGGCAAATGGAACTAATGCAAACGCAAGTGCTCCATCATCAAGCTTGCCTAAAGTAAATCTTCAAGAGGCTGAACAACAGTTTGCATTCTTGTGTGCTTTCATGACTTCATATGAACAGCTTTTTGGAAGCAAGATTGCTACGAGTGAATTAACAGATGAAGATTATGATCAAATTGACCCAGATGATCTTGAGTTAATATATCTCAAGTGGAACATGGCTATGATCGTTAGAAAGGTAAAGAGATTCATGCAGCGTATTGGGAAAGATCTTCCTGCTTTGAATAAAAGGGTCGGATTTGATAAACTGAAGGTGAAATGTTACAATTGCGGGGACTTTGGCCATTTTGCCAAGGAATGTGATAAGCCAAGAAAAGAATATTCTGGGCCACGCAATTCAGAAAGATCTTCAGGAAAGAATTCATCTGGAGGGATAATAGTATAACGACTGTATCTAGAGGTGAACAAGATAAGTCTCCTGCTACTCAGGCTCTGGTGGTTAATGAAGTTGTTGATTGGTCTCAACATTTGTTGGGAAATCAAGCAAATGTGGCAATTGTTGAACCAGTAGAGAAATTTGAAGATGCTAGTAGTGATAATGTATCTGAGGGAACTGATTCATCTGATTCTGAGACTGATACTGATACTAATCAAAGCCTGTCGTCTCAAACGGAATCAATCCCTGATCAAGTTGGATCTTATGCTTGCATGGCTAAGATTGATGAGGTATGTGTTCAACCTCAAACTAATGTATCTGAATCTTTAACTGAAGTGATTGATTGTGCTGAATGTGCTGTATTTAAAACCAAACTTGAAACAACCTTAAATCAGAACAATACTCTCACAAAAGATCACTTTATGATCAATGAATGCTACAAACAGAAAACAAAATTGCTAGAGTAATTAACTCTTAAAATTCAAAAATTGTCTGAAAGCAATCATGATCTTAAAGCTAAGGTTTAGTGTAAGATCATCGAAGTTGGTCAACATTTTAAGGAGATTTTTCGACTCCGAACTTGTATTTCCAATCTCAAAAATGAAGTAATGGAACTTAAAAATAAGCTTGGAAAATTCAGAGATTCTTCATTTCTTTTAAATGAAAAAACCATTCGCATAAGAAAAATGGAAAACAAAGTTTGAGATATGTCGAAATTCCACCTCCTTTTAGGCATGATTACAGTAGCATTCCCGATGTGGAAAAATGTTCAGATATGTCTACTGTTAAATCTGAGAATGTTGATACAACTGAAACTACTCATGAACCAATTCATGTCAAAAGTAAAAATGTTTTCACCAAAACTGAATTGGATGGTTCAATCGAGGAGTTGACTGAACCAAATGAGATTGCCAAAAACAAAGATATACCAGTTGACAATCACATTCTGTGTGAATTCGAAGATTTTGAACAAACAGTGTATGGTTCAAAGCCTTCGGGTGTTTCATCAAACCCTTCAGAAATTCCTAAGGTTATTTCTAAGGTAACATCTAATGTATCTAAATCAGACAAACCTTCGATGTCTGATGAGGAGTTAATGAGATTCATTAATCCTAAACCGAAATCTTCAAGTGGAAAGATTTTTAAATTAAAGGGATTATCAAAAGTGTTCTCAGACAAGGAAGTTCCTTTGAACCTTCTTAAACCTGAAATGATTGAAAGTGCATATCAAGATGATACTTCAAAAGTTACCAAACTTGAACAAAAATTCTTTCAATTAAAATCTGCTAATGTTCAAGTGAAATCTCAAAATAATGTTTTCAAGCACATTAAATTTGCCAAATCTTCAGGATTGGAAAATTCTTCGAATTCTACAAATCTTGAATTTTATAAAAACATAAAGGGTTTAAAACATGAAGTTTCAAAGTCGGTAACGTTTGAGAAACCCAAAGATGATATTCGTCAATCTTTGCTATCAAAGACTACCTGTGCTTCACCATCAAAATCTTTGGACTCTCGATTATGTTTCAAGTGTGGTGAACCGGGCCATGTCTCCAAAAAATGTAAAATAAAGATAGATGATATCAAAAGTCCATTAACTCGAAAGATTGATTTGTTTCCAAACATAAATGAAAATCAAGTTGATGAGTGTGTTATAATGTATTCAAATGTTAATCCGAAGAAAGTTATTCGGATTGATTTGGTTAATTTATCAAACAAATGTGTTGACCGTGCTCAACCTATTTGTTCAAACACTGATTCGGGTAGAATATGTGACGGCTACTTAAAGAAGAAAAACAAGAAATGTTTCACTTATTCTCAAATACCGAATACAAGTGTTAAGTTATCATATTCTCCGAAAGTCTCAAAGGGAGAGCCCAAGACTGAGGCTTGGGCTGTCTTTTTGAACTAATCATTTTACTTATTTGTGCAGGGCACATCTAGGTCCGTGTCCAATTACAAATGGATATTGGATAGTGGATGTTCTCAGCATATCACCGGCAACCTAGATTTTCTGAATAACGTCAAAGATATTCAAGGGGGTTATGTTGCGTTTGCTGGTAACCATGGTGGAATGATTACAAAGGAGGGAGAAGTTTCAAACGGGAAAGTGACGTTTGAAAAAGTTAATTATTGTGAAAAGGTGGATCATAATCTGTTGAGCGTGTGACAGATTTGTGATAAGAAATTCACCACTATTTTCACTGACAAGGAATGTGTCATCCTTCAACCGGGATACACGATTCCTGAAGACATGGTTGTCATGCGATCACCTCGATCAAATGATATTTATATACTTGACATGAGTTTTGATGTACCAGTTTCACCCTCAGCTACTTGCTTCGTATCAAAAGCTACTGAAAAAGATTCTATTCTTTGGCATCAACGTATGGGACACATTCACTTACGAAAGATGAATTTTCTTATGGAAAACAAGTTAGTGGATGGTGTGTCCCTCAATCACTTCAAGTTCAATGATCACTGCGACGCGTGCAAGAAGGGGAAACAAAAGATGAAATTACATCCAAGCAAGTCACTAAACACGATCGTTACTCATCTGGAACGACTTCATATGGATCTCTTCGGTCCGGTGAACCGTGCCAGTATTGCTGGATATTTTTACTGTTTGGTAGTGAGGGATGATTTCTCACGTTACTCATGGGTGTTATTTATGGGATCGAAGGATCAGACTCCTGTCTTAATTCAGAATCTTATCACAAAGATCGAATCACTTTATAAACTGAAAGTGAGATGAATTCGTAGTGACAACGGAACTGAATTCAGGAATAATGGATTGGATTTCTTTTGCATTCAGAAAGGAATTCATCGGGAACTCAGTGCACCTTATGTTCCTCAACAAAATGGTGTATCTGAAAGAAAGAATCGTACGCTGATTGAAGCTGCAAGAACGATGCTCGTTGATTCAAAGCTACCTGTTCAATTCTGGAACGAAGCTGTGAATACCGCATGCTACACACTGAATCGCATACTAACTGTAAAGAAGCTCAAGAAGACGAGTTACGAGCTTTTGAATAATTGTTAGCCGAACTTAAAGTATTTGGAGCCATTTGGGTGTCCGTTACTGTTTTGAAGAAAGATGCTGGAAAATTTGATGAGAAAGCTTTTGAGGGTTATTTCTTGGGATACAAGTCTCCTAAGAAGTGGATATTCAATATTTCTTCAGGTTGTGTGGAAGAATGGTATCACGTTGATTACCAAAGTTATTTTACTTCGCCAACTGGTACTGGTCCCGACTGGATGCTTGATTATGATAGTTTATTTAATTCATTTACTTTAATGGTCGAAGAAGTCCCTGAAGATCTCATTAGATCTTATTTGGAGGAACAATGTCTTCCGAATCCAAGGTGTTCTTCAGTTAATGTAAATGACTCCCTAATGTATCAGAAACGTCAAACGAAGTTTCTGAATCTTCCGATGATGCTGAGTTTGTGGATTCATCGTCTGTTATGTTAGATGAAGCTCCAGAGACAACTGAGCCAATTCTAATTAGTGATGATTCACCGATTGTCTCTTTCGATTCAGCGGCGGAAAATATTACCATTTTGGGTAATAATGTATCTGTCCCTGCCAATCCTTCCTTAAGGATTCATTCGAGTCATCCGAAGGAACAGATAATTGGTGATGTGAACGATGGGGTTCGCACAAGACACCAATTAGCTAATGTATGTAATGATCAAGTTGATTGTAATGTATCTCCTACCGAGGATTCGATAGTTTGTGCTTATGCGGATTTGCACTCTTCGGGTATCCTTAGTATCGCACAATACACCTGCTTCCTATCACAGATAGAACCGACTAGTGTTGCAATGGCACTCAAGGAACCATCTTGGGTTGAAGCTATGCAGGAGGAGCTAGAACAGTTTATACGACCGGGTGTATGGGACTTAATAGATAAACCCGATCGCGTAAAGAAGGCGATTCCAACAAAATGGGTCTTTAAGTGCAAAAAGGACGACCGCGGGGTAATCGTGAGAAACAAGGCACGATTGGTCGTACTTGGATATAATCAACAAGAAGGCATAGATTATACTGAAGTATATGCTCTGGTGGCACGACTGGAGGCTATACGTATCTTTCTTGCCTATGCAGCCTATAAGAATTTTAAGGTTTATCAAATGGATGTGAAATCGGCGTTCTTAAACGGAGCTAATCATGAAGAAGTATACGTGAAGCAGCCTTCAGGTTTCGAGGATCCAGATTTTCCCGAGTGTGTTTATCGGTTAAACAAGGCTCTTTATGGTTTACACCAGGCCCCGAGAGCCTGGTACAACACGTTGGCTGACCATTTGGTAGAGAGTGGATTCACAAGAGAGATCTGTGACATATTTATGTTTATGTAAAGTTATGCTGCCGGATCTCTTCAGGCTTAATGTATTGATCTCCATTAACATATTGAATGAACAAGACTTAACGTATCGATTTGCGACTAGATTCCTGGCTCGGAAAGTATGAATACAGGTATTCCTCGTGGGAATGTACCTGATTTTGATGAAGTGGAAGTTGAAGACGTTACTGCTGAGGAGTACCCTAAGTTCTATACCGACAACAATATCAATGACTCAGGTATTCCATTTTTTACTACTGAACACTTTGATGCAGCAGAACGTCGTTTGCGGGAAGAAAAAGATAAATTTAAAGTTGCTGAAACAAGTCATGCCTCTGTTACTGATAAGAAGCGTAAACGTGCTTTGGATGGTATGTTTGAACATAATGTTGCAAAGATGACAAGATGATCGAGACTTTTCGTTATCACGAACGAGAAGAAGTCAAAGTTGAAAAGGCTCGAGCATAAGCATACCAAATGAAGAAGTACAAGCCAGCTAAAGATGTGAGAGGTGATTTGGTGGCATGGCAGTATGATTCGGATCTTAAGGTATATATCATGAAATGGGAGCATGGTATTTATTACTTCAAACGCCCACACGATATCTTATCTATGCCCAGATGGGATGTGAGAACACTAGATAATCGACCATTTGTGAATCGTGGGGACGATAAGTGGGCTAGTTGGTTCTATAAGCAGTTATTACATGAAACCCGTTTTGGTTTCAAGTTTTTCAAGCCACAGGTGCCTACTCATAAGTAAATTGATGAGATTGATACTCGGACAGGCTGGAGAAAGTTAATTTTACAGGTAAAGCCACCAAAGACGATGAAGAGGGTTCCAATGAAGACATTTCCTTAGAGTCTCTTCACCTCATTTAATTATTGGTACTACGACAATCATACAGGTGAAGCGGTTATTGTATATGGTCACGGATCTAACACGAAGACGATACGCGTGATTGACCCAATGTGGCTGGTTAACTTATCTGAGTCTAACAACGATGCGCTATTTACTAGTCAGATCAGATTTGCTAACGTAAGTGACTACGAGCTTGCTATGCAGTTTCAGAAGGTTGTTAGAGTCTGTTATGCATACAAGATTCACGGTTGCGTTGACTGGAAAACCAAGATGTTCAAGAGATAAGAGATAAAGAGCTCGAGACGAGGTGGAGTTTGTTAATACATATTTTGTATGTCTCGATCTTTATCATGGTTATTAATGTAATAGATTAATGTATAGGGGTTATTATGTAAATATGGTTAAAAGGCCATTCGCTCTATTGTAAGTTACATTTGTTATCCCGTAACGAATGTAACACATTCGTCTAATTATAAGCTCATTCGTTAACCTTGTTTGACGAATGAGATAACGAATGAGGGCCATTCGCTATCATTTAAAGTATTAACGAATAAGCATGTTTATTCGTTAAGGTTTTTGTAACGAATGACCTACTCGTTAAGTTTAAGTTAATGAATAAGGTCATCTCCCTATATATACCCCTGTAATCTATTTTATCTATAACAGTTCTGATTTATCCTTGATTCTCTCTCGTTACTCTGTCCATTTGTCCTCTCAACACACACACACAACATACACTAAAGTAATATCAACCTAATCGTATGGATAATCAACGAAATCATCGATGTAATCGTAAGGTCTAGATCCGTTACGTGCTCTATCAATATTGAAACGTTGTTGCCAACCATCTTTCACGTTTGGAATGCCCAGCTTCACATGAACCACTGGGGTATCACATAAATGACAATTTCCCCCATGAGGTTCTTATGCACATTCAAATAATTTTGAAAGAAGATGAAGATGAATGCCCCTGGTTAGCCAATTATGCAAACTATTTAGCATGTGGTATAATGCGAAAAGGTTACACCAGCAGCGTAAAAAATTCTTTTCTAATCTCAAGAATTATTTTTGGGAAGATCCATTGGGGCAGATCAGATTATACGCAGATATGATTTTTGGAAACGAAGCCATGGAAATTCTTAAACATTGTCATGAAGGACCCACTGGAAGACAGTATGGTGTAACCCTCACTATAAAAAAGGTCTTTGATTCAGGATTCTTTTGGCCCACAGTGTTTAAAGATGGCCAGTCCTTGATCCAAGCTTGTGATGCTTGTCAAAGAACTGGGACTATTTCATCCAGAAATGAGATGCCTCAAAAGAGATTCAAGTTTGTGGAATCTTTGATGTTTGGGGAATTGACTTCATGGGACTGTTTCCAAGTTCTTTTGGAAACCTATACATCCTAGTAGCGGTTGACTATGTTTCTAAGTGGGTTTAGGCACAAGCCCTCCCCACTAATGATGCTAGAGTTGTTGAATTCCTTAAAAAGTTGTTTTCATGATTTGGTACCCCAAAAGCTTTAATCAGTGATCGAGGGACCCACTTTTGCAATGCCCAAATAAAATTGCTTTGTCCCGATATGGAGTGCACCATCGATTCTCAACATCATATCATCCACAAACTAGTGGATAAGTTGAAGTTACAAACAGAGGCATCAAAACAATTTTCGAGAAAATAATTGGTTTAAACCGAAAGAATTGGGCCGAAAAGCTTGACGATGCTCTTTGGGCTTTTCGCACTACTTACAAAACATCCATAGGAAAATCACCATTTAAACTTGTGTATGGGAAAGCATGCCATCTACCTGTTGAGCTTGAGCATAAAGCTTATTAGAAAAACATGCCATCTACCTGTATGGGAAAGCATGCCATCTACCTGTTGTGTAAGAACTGTGAATCTTGACTTTGCATGTGCAAGTGATTTTTAACAGATTTGTTCAAATCCATGAACTTGAAGAGTTAAGAAATCAAGCCTATGAAAATTCATCACTTTACAAGAAAAGGACAAAAAGGTTGCACGATGCTCGCTTGAAGGACCACAAGAAATTTCAAGAGGGTAATCGCGTATTGCTATACAACTCCCGCCTTCGTCTATTTCCAGGAAAACTGAAATCCCGTTGGTCAGGCCCATACTTGGTAAAGAAGGTTTTTTATTATGGGACTGTGGAAATCGAAAATGAGAATGGCTAGTTGTCACACCCCAACCTAAGGCGGAAATGCCGGGGCGTGATCCGATTGCTCACAGCTCGAAGATACTATCACATATAAAATGTGACAATATCAAATTAATTATTTTATTCATAGTATACACACATTATTCAATTACAACAAACAATTTAAAATACATGAATATAAGTTCAAATAACGATTATCTTGATTATATCCTAAGGTCTTGTCTACGTGTTCAAACTTCAATCTTCAATACAAGCAACCTGCATATGCATAGAAAATGGAGTTTTGTCAACAACACATGTTGAGAGAGTTTATCACCAGTTTTTGACACCCAAAAATAATGTTAATATAATAAATAAGAAAATAAGGAAAATGTAATAAATGCGGTAATGAAATCAAACCATGAGCAAATAAGTTGTCGATTTAAACCATTGCCAAGCGAATTGGGCGCCGGTAAATCAACCATGAGCAAATAATAATATGACCGTTGCCAAGCGAATCGTTCGGTGGTCAATAATATGAGAACCCTCTCCAAGGGGATATGTCAAACGATTGCACATAAACAAGTAAGCACATAACATGTATATTTGATTAATCACACACAATTACACGTTTGCTGTTTTTGATATATATCTATATCTATATTACATTATAATGCATAAAGGCAACCCTTTACCTTCCCGTACTCTCTCTCTCCTTCTCTCCTTCATCCTTCAGATGCCCTTGTATTTACTAGGATTCATGGCCGACGACTTTCATACTTCAGTTTCAGACAACCGTCGATTATACTCCGGCCTCCATTTATTGCAACCAACACTCTTTAATTATATGATATTCTCAAACTTCAATTGCATTCAATATGTAATCAATTGAATTAAATTGAACAGTTACGGTGAAATCATCATAATAGCTCATCAATTGAATCAACACCTGTTTCATGTTACGTTTCACAACTCGATCGTCAATGTCAGTTTCGACCCAACCTTATAAGTTGCTATCTCAATTCGAATTGGTTATCACTATCATCTGATTAGGGCTAAAGCTTATGTGGATTGATTTTTGAGGGGTAGTTCTCGACCTATACTGAGTACCATGGCCAGAATTTTCATCCTAGGTAATATAATTCCATAATTTATCATCATCTATATTGTTTTTAACTTAAGTAACTGGTCATCCGAGTCATCAAACCAACAAAATTTCGAGATTTTGCATTTTGTTCTCTATACGATCCATAAACATATATGTTTTCATGTTTAATTATGACCCTTTAGTGTATTTTATATGCTTATGAGACTGTCTATGACTCTATGTTGCTTTTACAGGTTGTGAAGAAGGGTGACACCATTTTTTGTTGGTCAATGCTTGTTCACCGGAAGTGAAACACCGTCGATTTGACTAGAGGTATGAAATTTTTTGTTTTTCACTCCTTTTAAAAACTATAGTAGTTAGCAAAACATATGTTTTTCACACCTCCATGTGATTTTGGACATCAATTCGTCATCCTTACCATACCTTAGAAAAACTGTAGTATATATGGTTGAAATCTTTAAATTTTATTTTGATTGGTGTTTTTGATATCTTTTTGACTCATTTTATTCTTTACATCTTCCATGGTGAAAGAGACTAGGGTGTTTGGATTGCCTAATATAAGTAATTTATTAACTTTTTGCAAAAGTCAAAAACCAAAACAAGAGTTCATACAAGTAGAGTTCATACACTTGAGGGGTATGGCATTGTACCAAGTTTTGAGGGGTATAAATGTCATAAATTTTAAAAAAGGTATTTCTTAATATCTTGGTTTTTTGTTAGGAAATATGATTGTTATACCCTTCTTTTTCTCCTTACATTTCAAACACTCAAACCATAAGTGTTCGACCGGTGTGAAAACACGGTTTGCCATAACCAATTTATGCAAATAAGTTGTATCAAAGATATTAACGAGCGTCATAGAAAACATGAGTATCTAGTTTTTTAATAATTCTGATGACGAACGTGCTTGGCCTTTGATCCTAGATACATATAATATAGAAGAAACCTCTCACTCAACACCTGGGTGGGTGGCAGACGGTGGTGGTGGTGGCGGACGGTGGTGGTGGTGGGTGGTGGTGGTGGATGGTGGTGGTGGGTGGTGAGATAGTGGAGGCGGGTGGTGATGGTGATGAACGGAGGTGGTGGCGGATGGTGGGTGGTGTTGGTGACGAACGGTGGTGGTGGCGGACGGCGGTGGTGGTGTCGGACGGTGGTGGGTGGTGGTGGTAGTGGGATCCTTGCCTGGGGTATAATATCCCACTTCTTGGTTCCCTCATGAAACCTGAGGTGGGGTCCTTTCCTGGGTTATGAGATCCCACTTCTTGGTTCCTTCATGAAACCTGAGATGAGATCCTTGCCTAGGGTAGGAGATCCCACTTATTGGTTCCTACATGAAACCTGAAGTTGGTTCCTAGATAGAACCTGAGGTGGGATCCTTGCCTGGGGTATGAGATCCCACTTCTTGGTTCCTAGTCTTGGTTCCTTTATGAAACCTGAGGTGGGATCCTTGCCTGGGGTATGAGATCCCACTTATTGGTTCCTACATGAAACCTGAGGTTGGTTCCTAGATAAAACCTGAGGTGGGATCCTTGCCTGGGGTATGAGATCCCACTTTTTGATTCCTAGATAAAACCCGAGGTGGGATCCTTGCCTGGGGACGAGATCCACCATAGGAGCAGGAGCAGCAGCAGTATGGTGTTCTTGTTTCTCAGCAAGTTTCATCTTGAGTTCATCAATCTCAAGTTGCTGAGTATGAACTCTGTTTTCCAAAGTGAGCACCTTAGATGAAAGGGATAATATCTTAACTATGAGTTCCAGACTTCCCTCATCACCAGTACGTTCAGTAGCTGAGCCTGCAACAACATCCAAGGAACCTGCAACAACATCCAAGGAAGTGCCATGTAACTGAGTTCCCGTGGTTGAGGTCTTAATGATGTTATCACTGACCACCTCTTGAGCTTGTGAAGGCAAGTCCACCTCAGATAAAAGATGCGGGCTAGAAGGATGCACAGGTTGACCACAAGTTGGGATTAATTGGGAAGACGCAACGTCAATTGACTTGTGAGCAGAACTCTGTGGCTCAGCAATAGGTTCATGGTCCAGGTGAGCTTCTTCAGGAACAACCTTTTTTTGCTGAGTTTGTGTTTTAGCAGCTGGTTCAGGCACCTCTTCTCCCTGAACAGCCTTTCTGGCTCTTTCTGATTTCCTTTGCTCAACAGCTGGTGTTTGAGCTGGTTTGTGTATTGTAGCTGGTTCAGGCACCTCATCTTCCTGCACAGCCTTTTTGGCTCTTTTTGATTTCCTCTGTTGAGCAGGTTTCACTGAGGGGGCCATGGAAGTAAAAACTCTGACAGTTTGACTCTCCATATAAACAGCATCCCCTTGTTCTATTATGTTTCGATCAAGAAGTTTTGATAGCACGAAACTTAAAAAACGGGGATACATTAAAAATTTGTTAGACTTTTCATAATGATTTGCAATTAGGTCTTTGAAGATATAGTTGGAAAGACTATATTTCTGGTTCTTGATCAAGGAATAAAATAGTTCCTGAATATGAATTGAGGCTTGATCAAAACAACCACACTTCTTTGAAAAGCATAACATCAAATTATGAAACAGATACTTGTAATGGGATGGAAGATATCCTTTCCACAATGTGTCTTTAGAGAAAGTGCCAGCATACCCAACATCCAGAAATGCAGATTGCATAGTGGTTTTATCAAAGGATATGACACAAGTAGCATCATCCTGAAGTTCAAGATGAGTGTTGAGAATTTCAGGGGTAATTGTAACAGACTTTGATTGAACCGATGATGAAATGGAAATGGGTTTATCATTATGAGTGGTGATGGTAGCGTTGGCCCAGAATTCTCTCAAGGTTGATACATACATTTGGGGATTGACTGTGAGGGCAAAGAATAATCTAGAATTATGAAGCAAATCCATCATTGGATGAAACAACTGGTTCTTCTTGGTTTTGGTGAACAGCATACGTCGGTTGTGTTCAGCTTTTATAAATTCAAGACCCATGGAGAGGATTCTTCCTCTGGATCGAACCTGTTCGCTTGAGGATGAAGAGCCCTGGACTAGTAGCTCATACTCAAACTCCACATTCAGAAGAAATTATCGTTTACTCGTATAAGCTAACACAAAAATATAAAAATCATTCTAGTTAGCAATAGATGAACTGAATCATACTTCAATTACATGAAACCCTAATTAAAGCAATTGGTCTACATATTGAAATGATGAAACAGAAATAGAAACAAAGTAAAGAGGATAGATCGCAGTGTGCATACCTTAATTTGATCTTGGATTTGAGCAATACAATTGATGAATAGTGTAAGAAACCCTGACGACTTGCAGATACATATCATTTTCCTTTTAACATTTTTTCAATTTTTCATTTTGTTTTTGTATAATTATTTAAATTAAGCTTAAATTTTAATTACATCGAAACAGAAGGCAAGCGGGCAACAAGCTGCGCCGCTACCCCTTTTTGAATTTTTTCATTTTTTTCTTACTACTGTAGCTATGTATCTAAAAATATTTTTAAAATGAACAAAAAGTGCTAATACGCAGCACTTTTGACCAAGAAGCATTTTTGAGTTGAAGACTTTATTTTGGTTCATTCATGTTTTGTTTTGTATTTAATTCGATTGGTTTAGTCATGTCCGGCTAAATCAATTAATTCTGACACTAGGGTTTTATTGGTTTGATTTAAAATGTGAAACGTTCAAACGCCCTATGAAATCAGTTGATACCAAAAGCTTGACTACATGCTTGGCTACCAAGTTTGTAATTCATCTTCTACTCTTTTAAACCTCACTCCTACCAAAAAACAGAAGCATTACCTCTATCCCTAAAAATAGAGAGGTTGCTTCCAGTGAGACCCCCGGCTCAAAAAATAAATAGATAGTATATACTATCTATATATATATGCACTACCGTATTACAGTATATTAATACTATACGGAACAGTATATTAATACTATACTATAAATAATATGCTAGCGTGTGCCACACATCCACCTTAGCATTCTCATCTCTGCTACCTCAAACTTGCGCGCATTTGTCTTTTTGATGGCCCAACAATCTGTTCCGTATAGCATCGCCGGTCTAACTGCAACCTTATAAAACTTTCCTTTTAATTTAGTTGGGAACCTCCTGTCACATAGTACCCCTGTGGCAGCTCTCCATCTACACCACCCTGCCTGGACACGATGGGCTACATCACTCTCTATGCCCCCATCACTTTGTACAAACGAACCTACGTATTTGAACTTGGTTGACTGCGAACCTGTTGGCCTTCAATGGTGATTTGAACGTCCTCATCATCACTTACTCCACCAAAGTCACAGTTAAGATACTCCGTCTTTGACCGACTAATACTCTAATGAATTCGGATTAAAAGGAAGAGGGGAACAGGGGTGGCATTGGAAGGTGAGGGAATCCAGTGGGTAGTTGGGAGACACTTAAGGCTGCGATCTTTCTCCTATAACTTTAAGTAATGTTTTGAAACCCAGACCGGACCGGTCCGACCGGGACCCGCTATGAACTCCGGTCCGGTTCACTCATACTACCCGTTTTCTAAAAACCCGACCGGGTTTGACGGGTTGCGGCCGAACCGAACCCGGTGAACCGCCGGTCCACCAGGTAAATGCTTTTAAAAAACAAAAATTCAAACCCTAAAGTACTAAATTCGCTGTCACAGCCCTCGTTCCCATCTCAATTCGCCATTCTCTTCTGTCAGCCCTCGTTCCCATCTCAATTCGCCATTCTCTTCTGTAGACACTAGCATGGTTGCTGTGTGGGCAGCTGCTATTGCTGTTGTGCAATATCTAAGAAAAATGGGAGGTGGGTGGCTGCTCAGATCTTGTAAAGAGGAAAGAATTGTAACAAAGAAAGAAGGGGTCATGTGTTTTAATTTGTGGCTATATTAGGGCAACTTTAATTTTATTTACTGTGGGCTATATTTGGGCCATCTAATATTTTCTATGAGCTATTAGTTTGGGTTACCCATGAAATAGATCAAACAAGTCTTAATAGAATAATTATTAGATTATTGTTATTTAATTAATTAATTAATGATATATATTTATTTATATAGATGATGTCATCCGGGTCAAACACCGGTCCGCCCTCCCGGGTCGGTCCGACCTTTGACCCGGTAAGGCTTCCGGGCCGGGTCTGAAAACATTGACTTTAACAACGACTGACGTGGAAGAAATGTAGATTTTTTTACTAGACAAGGGCTTTCTTCAAAACAACATGTAACACTGCGTGTTTTCTTTTTTCCATGTTAGAGTAGGTGGCAGATTATTATTGTTAAGACGACAATATAGTTATTATTTATCTACTTTTTTACTGGTATTTGAAGGTGGCTAATTTGAGGCAAAGATTCTTTCCTGACGATAAGCTAGAGATTGATCTTGCTTCAGAATTTTCCTCCAATGCACACAATATCTGGAGTGCTATAAAGGAGAACAAAACCCTTGATGCTCACAAGGTAATTGTTATACTGTTATAGACCCTTCCAATCTGGAAAATTTTTTATGATTTCTTTTATTACTAACAATGTATTTATTGAAAATGCCATTTACAGAAAGTACAACCGATTAAGGTCCAATCAAATCTGAAAAAAATTGTTGATCTGGAAGTTGAAAAAAACAATCCTGGTCTGATGAAAGACTCCGCCTTCCATAGTCTTTCATCAGTTGCCAATTGCCGAGAATCTTCTGCCGGGTTAATCATGGCATTATGCAAACGCTATGATAAGGTCAAACAGGGTTTTCAGCTTAATGAGAAAGTATTTTTCACATTTTGCAGCAAAGAAGTGGCGCATTTCATTGGCATGCAAGATAGTGGCACAAGCTTTGAAGAATATAAAACTAAAAAGCATTCTTCAAGCTTTCCTCCATTTGTGAGGGGTTCAAACTCACAGGGATCAACCATCACCGTTAAGGAGATGAAGGAAACATTGTCCTCAATGAAGGCGGAAATTGATGAGGACAAACTAAATTTTAAAAGGCTCTTGACCTTCTATTTGATAGGATAAGTGCTTATATGCAACCGAAACATCAAGATCTAAGGTAGCTAATGGTGGATGGTAACATATCTTGAAGCATGTGAAAGCGTCAATTGGGAAAAGACAACCGCGGACCACCTGCATAAGGCTTTGGCAGAAGCCAACGTGTGGCATGAGAAAGGTGCAATTGGTCAACACCTTTTCATTGGAGCTGCTCCTGTTTTGGAGGTATGGTCTACAATATCGACTGAACTATTCTCATCATTTTACATGCATATATATATATATATATATATATATATATATATATATATATATATCATCAACATATTTTACTGATAAATATGTTCTCGTCATTTCACATTATCTTATTTTTATTACTCTGTTAGGCTATTTTGTTTGAACGAATTCCTTCTCTGCGTCTGGGTCAGTATGACAAGGTGGGCCCCGAAATCGAGCGGTGGAAAGCGTATAAGAAAGAAGAACCATGGTTTAGTCAGAAATTTGATGAACTTGATAATAAGAAAGTAATTTGATTAGTGGATTGAGTTTATTTATTTATTTTTTATTTTTGAGTAAGTCCATCTAATTATATTTTTCCTTTTCTTTCCAGGTTTCACCGTGCAAACATTGCAGTGGTCCTAGTTGCAGCCTATCTAGGGAGGCTGGTATGGATACGTTTGACAGTGAAGACACTGCTGAAGATACTGCTGCTGAAGGTATGGTTATTTCAAACGTTTGGGATTTGGGTTATACTTTTGGGTTTCAGGTTTTTAGGGTCGGATTCCTCTGGTTCAAGGAACTTTTTTTGAGTACTCATACCCGACCCTAATTTCCCACGGGTTATTCGGGTTCGGGTTTTATGAGTACGGGTTAATCGGTTTCGAGTATTTGACTTAAAAAACTAAAATACATACATATGCTAAAATTCAAGCAAATATTTGCAAGCATATTTGACAATTTTATACTTTGCTGATTTTTCAGTTAACAATGTGATAAATGAAACTACACCTGAACGAGCAAGGAAACCAGCAAGGAAGAGGAAAGGGCGGGCAGCAGCCGGTGTCTCAACTGGAGAAAGGACAACATGAGGCTTGGTGGCGGTGATGAACGGTGGTAGTGGCGGACGGTGGTGTTGGTGGCGGATGGTAGGTGGCGGACGGTGGGTGGTGGCGGTGATGAACAGTGGTGGTGGCGGACGGTGGTGGTGGTGGTGGACGGTGGTGGTGGGTGGTGGTGGTGGATGGTGGTGGTGGGTGGTGAGATAGTGGACGGTGGGTGGTGATGGTGATGGACGGAGGTGGTGGCGGACGGTGGGTGGTGTTGGTGATGAACGGTGGGTGGTGGCAGTGATGAATGGTGGTGGTGGCGGACGGTGGTGGTGGGTGGTGGTGGTGGATGATGGTGGTGGGTGGTGAGATAGTGGACGGTGGGTGGTGATGGTGATGGACGGAGGTGGTGGCGATCGGTGGGTGGTGTTGGTGATGAACGGTGGGTGGTGGCGGTGATAAACGGTGGTGCTGGCGGACGGTGGCGGACGGTGGTGGTGGTGGATGGTGGTGAGATAGTGGAAGGAGGTGGTAGCGGACGGTGGGTGGTGCAGGTGATGAACGGTGGGTGGTGGCGGTGATGAACGGTGGTGGTGGTGGTGGTGGTGGCGGACGTCAAATAGTAACCAAGTTTCAGAATTGTTCCAATCAGGTTAACATTTTTTTCTTTAATATTTAAAATATATATACATATAATATATAAGAAACCTCTCACTCAACACCTGGGTGGGTGGTGGTGGTGGTGGTGATGGACTGTGGTGGTGGGTGGTGGATGGTGGTGGTGGGTGGTGAGATAGTGGGTGGTGTTGGGTTATCGAGTCTAGCTACAAAATCCCATTAAATTGCAGCTAACAAATCCCTCTTATCAATCGAATCCAATTAATTGCAGCTAGGTCAATCGAATCAAATCAAATTGCCGCCTCTCTATTAAAATGATAACCAGGAAGCGATACTGTGACAATTGTGAACAAAACAAGCTATCTTCATCCAAGGGTTCATCCAATGTAAGTACATTCTGCTATCTTCATCCTTGTGTTTAAGAATGGGGTCATGGGTTTGTTGATTGGTCGTTTATTGACGGTGGGTGGCGGACGGTGGTGGTGGGTGGTGGAGATGTCGGACGGTGGTGGTGGGTGGTGGAGATGTCGGACGGTGGTGGTAGGTGGTGGTGGTGGCGGACGGTGGGTGGCGGTGATGGTGGTGGGTGGTGGATGTGTTGGTGGCGGATTGTAAGTGGTGGACGGTGGGTGGTGGCGGTGATGAACGGTGGTGGTGGTGGCAGACGGTGGCGGTGGGTGGTAGTGGCGGACGTCAAATAGTGATGGTGGTGGTGGTGGCGGACGGTGGTGGTAGGTGCTGGTGGTGGTGGTGGCGGACGATGGGTGGTGGGTGGTGGATGGTGTTGGTGGCGGATGGTAGGTGGCGGACGGTGGGTTGTGGCGGACGGTGGTGGTGGGTGGTGGTGGTGGCGGACGTCAAATAGTAACCAAGTTTTAGAATTGTTCCAATCAGGTTAACTTTTTTTTTTCTTTAATATTTAAAATATATATACATATAATATATAAGAAACCTCTCACTCAACACCTAGGTGGGTGGTGGTGGTGGTGATGGATGGTGGTGGTGGGTGGTGGATGGTGGTGGTGGGTGGTGAGATAGTGGGTAGTGGTAGTGGACGATGGTTGTGGCCGACGGGTGGATGGTGGTGGTGGTGATGGACGGTGCCCTTCCAACACCATGGTTCGTGGTTCCTAGATAAAACCTTAGGTCCATCCACCACCAACATCGTCCACCACCCACACCATCACCGTCCATCACCACCACCACCCACCACCACTACCTACCATCCGCCACCAACACCATCCACCACCCACCACCATCACCGTCCATCACCACCACCACCCACTGTCCGCCACCACCACCCACCCGTCGGCCACAACCATCGTCCACTACCACCACCCACCGTCCGCCGCCACCACCCACCACCACCACCATCCACGGTGGAAGGTGGTGGTGGCGGACAGTGGGTGGTGGTGGTGATGTCGTGTCCGTGTCACGTGCCTGACACGTGCGCGTCGGTTCAGTTTTCGTCGGGGTGTCATATTAAGAGGCTCTTTTCTGATGAAACAAACGCTCTGAATGCTGAATGATCCAGCACTGAACTGAACTACTAAGAGGCAAACAATAGTCAAATTTCATGTTTTTCTTAAAATCAAATATCCAAAAACATATAAAATCCTAAAACATTCATTAATTACCATGGCTCCCAAATAATGTATTTACTATTTAGTAATTAAACAGAAGAAATATAAAAAAAAAACTAATAATGAGGAAGAAAAACAAAAACAAAAAAGGGAAGATCAAAACGTTAAATCTCCTAAATTCCTAAATTCAAACTTAAAAGGGAGAACTGGAAGGAAGGGAGCGAAGGCTAGACTCAAAACAGAAAACCACAAATCGAAGCTGGAAGATGGAAGACCACCCATTCGATTTCTCCCCTTCACCCGTTGCCGCCCCAAAGCCAAAGTAACGTTAAATCTCCTTTTTTGTCGAACGTGTAATCTGCTGTATGAACTCGTAGAAATTACAAATTTAGCGTTTAGTTCATCATCTGCTGTTGTTACTTTTTTTTTTGTGTTCACTTTTGTCGATAAGTTGGATAGTTAAAGTAAAGGGTTTTGCCTTTTATATGTTTTTGTTGAAGGTTTAGGGTTAACTGTAATTTCTTGATTTTTTGGATAAATATGAAAACCAGACATTGACTGTGTTAATTAGGAGATTTTTTATTTAACACGCTAAAGCGATTTTATGCTATGTTGTAGGGATACTTTGTCTTTGGATGAGTTGATAGTGCTTCATAACAAGTTGGAGAATAGAAAAATGGAAAGAGAAGCTAACTTGGCTAGCACTAAAATGGCTTACGACTCAGATGATGAAGAAGACTCGGATGATGAAGAAGACGACATTGTTGCTAACGTGACCAAAATTGTCAATGAAGTTAAGGAGAAGGCACGTATCTTGATTTCGGTTTTCTTTTGTTTTGTTTTTATTGATATCACTGTGATGTTAAAAAGGGTCATTGCAACAGTTTAAATCTGCTCGTGATGTTTCTGAAGTTGTAATCTTATATAAAAAATCTTAAATTTGTAATTTGTAATCTTATATTATCATCAGAGACATAATCTTATATTATGCCAGTCGATATTGTAGACCATACCTCCAAAACAGAGCAGCTCCAATGAAAAGGTGTTGATCAATTGCACCTTTCTCATGCCACATGTTGGCTTCCGCCAAAGCCTTATGCAGGTGGTCCGCGGTTGTCTTTGCCCAATTGACGTTTTCACATGCTTCAATATATGTTACCATCCACCATTGGCTACCTTGGATCTTGGTGTTTCGGTTGCATATAAGCACTTATCCTATCAAATAGAAGGTCAAGAGGCTTTTAAAATTCAGTTTGTCCTCATCAGTTTCCGCCTTCATTGCGGACAATGTTTCCTTCATCTCCTTAACGGTGATGGTTGATCCCTGTGAGCTTGAACCCCTCACAAATGGAGGAAAGCTTGAAGAATGCTTTTTAGTTTTATATTCTTCAAAGCTTGTGCCACTATCTTGCATGCCAATGAAATGCGCCACTTCTTTGCTGCAAAATGTGAAAAATACTTTCTCATTAAGCTGAAAACCCTGTTTGACCTTATCATAGCGTTTGCATAATGCCATGATTAACCCGGTAGAAGATTCTCGGCAATTGGCAACTGATGAAAGACTATGGAAGGCGGAGTCTTTCATCAGACCAGGATTGTTTTTTTCAACTTCCAGATCAACAATTTTTTTCAGATTTGATTGGACCTTGATCGGTTGTACTTTCTGTAAATGGCATTTTCAATAAATACATTGTTAGTAATAAAAGAAATCATAAAAAATTTTCCAGATTGGAAGGGTCTATAACAGTATAACAATTACCTTGTGAGCATCAAGGGTTTTGTTCTCCTTTATAGCACTCCAGATATTGTGTGCATTGGAGGAAAATTCTGAAGCAAGATCAATCTCTAGCTTATCGTCAGGAAAGAATCTTTGCCTCAAATTAGCCACCTTCAAATACCAGTAAAAAAGTAGATAAATAATAACTATATTGTCGTCTTAACAATAATAATCTGCCACCTACTCTAACATGGAAAAAAGAAAACACGCAGTGTTACATGTTTTGAAGAAAGCCCTTGTCTAGTAAAAAAATCTACATTTCTTCCACGTCAGTCGTTGTTAAAGTCAATGTTTTCAGACCCGGCCCGGAAGCCTTACCGGGTCAAAGGTCGGACCGACCCGGGAGGGCGGACCGGTGTTTGACCCGGATGACATCATCTATATAAATAAATATATATCATTAATTAATTAATTAAATAACAATAATCTAATAATTATTCTATTAAGACTTGTTTGATCTATTTCATGGGTAACCCAAACTAATAGCTCATAGAAAATATTAGATGGCCCAAATATAGCCCACAGTAAATAAAATTAAAGTTGCCCTAATATAGCCACAAATTAAAACACATGACCCCTTCTTTCTTTGTTACAATTCTTTCCTCTTTACAAGATCTGAGCAGCCATCCACCTCCCATTTTTCTTTTGATATTGCACAACAGCAACAGCAGTTGCCCACACAGCAACCATGCTAGTGTCTACAGAAGAGAATGGCGAATTGAGATGGGAACGAGGGCTGTGACAGCGAATTTAGTACTTTAGGGTTTGAATTTTTGTTTTTTAAAAGCATTTACCGGGCGGTCCACCGGGTCCGGTTCGGCCGCAACCCGTCAAACCCGGTCGGGTTTTTAGAAAACGGGTAATATGAGTGAACCGGACCGGAGTTCATTGCGGGTCCCGGTCGGACCGGTCCGGTCTGGGTTTCAAAACATTACTTAAAGTTACAGGAGAAAGATCGCAGCCTTAAGTGTCTCCCAACTACCCACTGGATTCCCTCACCTTCCAATGCCACCCCTGTTCCCCTCTTCCTTTTAATCCGAATTCATTAGAGTATTAGTCGGTCAAAGACGGAGTATCTTAACTGTGACTTTGGTGGAGTAAGTGATGATGAGGACGTTCAAATCACCATTGAAGGCCAACAGGTTCGCAGTCAACCAAGTTCAAATACGTAGGTTCGTTTGTACAAAGTGATGGGGGCATAGAGAGTGATGTAGCCCATCGTGTCCAGGCAGGGTGGTGTAGATGGAGAGCTGCCACAGGGGTACTATGTGAAAGGAGGTTCCCAACTAAATTAAAAGGAAAGTTTTATAAGGTTGCAGTTAGACCGGCGATGCTATAAGGAACAGATTGTTGGGCCATCAAAAAGACAAATGCGCGCAAGTTTGAGGTAGCAGAGATGAGGATGCTAAGGTGGATGTGTGGCACACGCTAGCATATTATTTATAGTATAGTATTAATATACTGTTCCGTATAGTATTAATATACTGTAATACGGTAGTGCATATATATATAGATAGTATATACTATCTATTTACTTTTTGAGCTGGGGGTCTCACTGGAAGCAACCTCTCTATTTTTAGGGATAGAGGTAAGGCTTCTGTTTTTTGGTAGGAGTGAGGTTTAAAAGAGTAGAAGATGAGTTACAAACTTGGTAGACAAGCATGTAGTCAAGCTTTTGGTATCAACTGATTTCATAGGGCGTTTGAACGTTTCACATTTTAAATCAAACCAATAAAACCCTAGTGTCAGAATTAATTGATTTAGCCGGACATGACTAAACCAATCGAATTAAATACAAAACAAAACATGAATGAACCAAAATAAAGTCTTCAACTCAAAAATGCTTCTTGGTCAAAAGTGCTGCGTATTAGCACTTTTTGTTCATTTTAAAAAGATTTTTAGATACATAGCTACAGTAGTAAGAAAAAAATGAAAAAATTCAAAAAGGGGTAGCGGCGCAGCTTGTTGCCCGCTTGCCTTCTGTTTCGATGTAATTAAAATTTAAGCTTAATTTAAATAATTATACAAAAACAAAATGAAAAATTGAAAAAATGTTAAAAGGAAAATGATATGTATCTGCAAGTCGTCAGGGTTTCTTACACTATTCATCAATTGTATTGCTCAAATCCAAGATCAAATTAAGGTATGCACACTGCGATCTATCCTCTTTACTTTGTTTCTATTTCTGTTTCATCATTTCAATATGTAGACCAATTGCTTTAATTAGGGTTTCATGTAATTGAAGTATGATTCAGTTCATCTATTGCTAACTAGAATGATTTTTATATTTTTGTGTTAGCTTATACGAGTAAACGATAATTTCTTCTGAATGTGGAGTTTGAGTATGAGCTACTAGTCCAGGGCTCTTCATCCTCAAGCGAACAGGTTCGATCCAGAGGAAGAATCCTCTCCATGGGTCTTGAATTTATAAAAGCTGAACACAACCGACGTATGCTGTTCACCAAAACCAAGAAGAACCAGTTGTTTCATCCAATGATGGATTTGCTTCATAATTCTAGATTATTCTTTGCCCTCACAGTCAATCCCCAAATGTATGTATCAACCTTGAGAGAATTCTGGGCCAACGCTACCATCACCACTCATAATGATAAACCCATTTCCATTTCATCATCGGTTCAATCAAAGTCTGTTACAATTACCCCTGAAATTCTCAACACTCATCTTGAACTTCAGGATGATGCTACTTGTGTCATATCCTTTGATAAAACCACTATGCAATCTGCATTTCTGGATGTTGGGTATGCTGGCACTTTCTCTAAAGACACATTGTGGAAAGGATATCTTCCATCCCATTACAAGTATCTGTTTCATAATTTGATGTTATGCTTTTCAAAGAAGTGTGGTTGTTTTGATCAAGCCTCAATTCATATTCAGGAACTATTTTATTCCTTGATCAAGAACCAGAAATATAGTCTTTCCAACTATATCTTCAAAGACCTAATTGCAAATCATTATGAAAAGTCTAACAAATTTTTAATGTATCCCCGTTTTTTAAGTTTCGTGCTATCAAAACTTCTTGATCGAAACATAATAGAACAAGGGGATGCTGTTTATATGGAGAGTCAAACTGTCAGAGTTTTTACTTCCATGGCCCCCTCAGTGAAACCTGCTCAACAGAGGAAATCAAAAAGAGCCAAAAAGGCTGTGCAGGAAGATGAGGTGCCTGAACCAGCTACAATACACAAACCAGCTCAAACACCAGCTGTTGAGCAAAGGAAATCAGAAAGAGCCAGAAAGGCTGTTCAGGGAGAAGAGGTGCCTGAACCAGCTGCTAAAACACAAACTCAGCAAAAAAAGGTTGTTCCTGAAGAAGCTCACCTGGACCATGAACCTATTGCTGAGCCACAGAGTTCTGCTCACAAGTCAATTGACGTTGCGTCTACCCAATTAATCCCAACTTGTGGTCAACCTGTGCATCCTTCTAGCCCGCATCTTTTATCTGAGGTGGACTTGCCTTCACAAGCTCAAGAGGTGGTCAGTGATAACATCATTAAGACCTCAACCACGGGAACTCAGTTACATGGCACTTCCTTGGATGTTGTTGCAGGTTCCTTGGATGTTGTTGCAGGCTCAGCTACTGAACATACTGGTGATGAGGGAAGTCTGGAACTCATAGTTAAGATATTATCCCTTTCATCTAAGGTGCTCACTTTGGAAAACAGAGTTCATACTCAGCAACTTGAGATTGATGAACTCAAGATGAAACTTGCTGAGAAACAAGAACACCATACTGCTGCTCCTGCTCCTGTGGTGGAAGTCGGTGACTCGGACTCCTCTAGCTCATCTTTCCAAGAAGCCGATGCTACCAAAAATGAGGAGAAATCTGAGCATACCACAGAATTAGTGGACTTGCAACTTCTGAAGATCAAGCACAATTAGTCGCGAAAACTCTTATCAACCTAGCTTCTAAGAAACCAACAGCTTCTAAGAAATCAAGATCATCTCCTAAGAAACCAACAGCTTCTAAGAGATCAAAGCCAACGCTTGATACTGAGAATAAAGCTACCTTGGTAATTATTCTTTTCTTTTTTTTATTTTTTCTTATATTTTTTGTTATGACTTATGAGAATCAAGACATAATGTTTACTTGGTCATTTTCTGGTTGTGATTTTCTGTACACACACATGGATATTGCATTTTCTCCAGTGTCACCAGTGCAAGAAAACTGGTAGAAGAAATGTTGTTCATTGCAGCAAGTGTAAAGAAACATTCTATTGTACCAAGTGCATCAAGGAATGGTAAATCTTTAATTCATAAATGTTTGCCACACAGTTTCTTCACTAACCTGAATATTTAGGTATCCTCACTTGTCAGAAGAAAATATATTAGAGCCTTGCCCATTGTGTCGTGGAAACTGCAATTTCAACTTGTGTTTAAAGTCAAAAATTGAGGTTTGTAATGAGATCTACACAGACAAGAAAATGCATAATAACATGACATTTCATAATTTTGTAACACAGATGCCAAACATGGACTGCAATGATGATGTGAGGTTGCATCATCTTCACTATCTAATCAAGTTACTACTTCCATTTCTAAGACAAATTCGTAAAGACAAGAGGAGGAGATAGTCATGGAAGCAGGTGCTCGAGGTAACTATTCAAACTATAAGACCTGAAACCATTCATTCTTATTAATCTAATTAACATTCCATTTCTTGTGTAGGGATATCAGAGTATTCAGTTGAAATAGAGTATGTTGTTCCTGAGCCTACTATACGCTACTCATGGTAATTTTCTTATTAATATGTTTTCTATGCTAACTGCATCCTTTTCAATATCTTACTATATTTCCATAACTTTATTTTAACCAGTGACCGCTGCTCAACATCAATCCTTGATCTTCACCGATACTGCTTAAAATGCGAATATGAACTATGTATAACCTGTTGTCAGGAATCACGAAAGTCCAGAAAACGCAGCAGAACTTCAACTAGCAAATCTGGTTCCTCACTTGGTGGTCCCAATCTGGTAGTTGAAAATTGGCATTTATTTTGTCCTAAAAACCATAAAAGGTCATTATATCTCAGGCGTTTCTTAAAAGAAACATTGATCTCCGAACTGGAAACAAAAGCATCACATATAATGAACAGATTCAGTTCGCTACCTGACACTAAACATGACTTGTCAAAAACTAGTGGTGATCATACGCCCCCTTTGCACTCAGGACCATTTGTTTCGAGTGGAAAAGGGACCTCATTATTCGAGTACGTTGGTTGTCCCTAACTGGAAAGGACTTTCGTTTACTCTTTACACCCAGATCCATTGATTTGAGTGTAAAGAACCCTTATTTGTGCTTTTCACAAGTTTCATGAAATTGTATGATTTTTATGTATTATATCAAACTGTGTGAACTCACCAACTATTCATATAGTTGACATTATTTTATACATATGCTACAGGTACTGCTATTAGAGGATGAAGCTCGATGAAGACACTCAACTTAGGTTATTTAAATAAATGGATAAAATGTTTAGCTGCATTATTATTTTCCTTGTATTTGTTGTTGCAAACTTGTGTACTTGACTTGTAAATGAATTAATGATAATATTGTCACGTAATAGTGTCACATGTGTTTTGAGCAATATGTACGTCACTTTCGGGCATTCCGCTTAAGCCGGGGTGCTACAATAAAATACAAGTAGGAAAGGACAAAACCCTCAATACGCGATGGCGTATATGGCTATACGCCGCGTATTAAAAGGTGCCTTTAATTTTTAGACGGTGTCTCAACAGGACCTTGTTTAAACCCATCCCGAGTTACTCTATTAGATTATTCCTTTTCAACACAAACTTTGTAAAGATCTAAGAGCATTCCTAACCTATCCCTCATCTCTATCTTTATAATTACGCTAAAAAACACTATATTTTCTTCTCCGGTTTAATTAAATAATATTTTTTATACTTTTATCATTATAGTTTTCTCTCTCTTCTACTCACAACCAATTCAACAAATATTAAAAAATAAACATGAGCAAAAAAGTTCCCTAAATTTACAAAAAATCACTACTTTTTCTCTTGCTACCTACAGGGGTGCCCCTAGTATTCTCCGGTGAAGCTACGGCTTGAGGCCCCCGAAAAAATAAGGCCTCCATTTAAGAAATTAAATATTTGTATATTTGCATAAAAATAAAACAATCTTAAAACCATGTAATTGAAACATAATCCAATAATTTATGATGATGACAGAGTGGTTTAATTAATAGTCATCTACTTTTAATTTTTAACCAACATTCCTACCCAGGTTCGAGTCTCTAGGACTGCTTTTCATTTTATTCTTTTATTTTAGTCTTTTTATTTTTTTCTATTTTTTTCCTATTTTATTCCCTAGGTATATTAACTAACATTCCTATCCAGTTTTGAGTGTATAGGACTGCCTTTCTTCTTTTTAGTTGTTTTATTTATTTTTTTCCCATTTTTGTTTCTATTTTCTTCCTTTAATATGTATAAAATTTTCAATTGTTGTTAAAAAAAGTAAAAGAAAGGTTCTTGTTTTATGATTTGTATCAAACTCATTTCTCAAAACAGAAACTTAAAAATTTGTAATTTCATATATGAAACACAACAATATAAATTATAAAAATAAAAAATTTATAAAATACGTAATTTCATCTCTCTAATTCTCGGTAAGGGCCCCGATTTATTCTTTGCTTTATGTCTCAAAAATGGTTGGCCTGACCACCTGTAATTTACAATCATAACCTTATGATTTATACTCAAAACCACTCACAACCCATCCTATAATTTATCAGCTCCCCCTCACGTAATTTTGAAAGATAGGATAAGAATGCTCTATGCATAATATTGTATCAAGTTGCTTTATTTATAAATTTCACAGCTAAAAATAGAAAAATAGCAAAAAGAAAATTAAATATACTTAAAAAGATACCCACACTATAATAGAAAGTTATAAAAGTGAAAAGAAATAAATACTTTAACCAAAAGTCATTATTACAAACGTTGTATTAATGGAAAAATTTTAACTTAATATGCGAATCAACTTTTGCAGATCCGAAAGGCGAAATCCGTAAACGTTGACCAACGGTCTCTGTCTATCTGACTACAAATAAACTTAACGGAGCCTCGTCACCATCAACATTTGTCACATCATTCAATTCAACACAGCATTCAAAAACAACCACCTGAGGGATCCACCGGCGGCGTTGAACGTCTTCCTAACAGTCGCCGACAGCCGCACACATGTCATTGATGCAGACATTCCTCCACCAATGCCCCGTCGTCGCCGGCGGTTTCAACCAACCGCTTCCGTCCGTGAAATTGAAATTGAAATTGAAATTGAGCGTGTCGTGTAGCTCCTCCTCCGTGAAGGTTGTGAAGGAGAATGCAGCGAGTAAATCTACAGAGAGGAGTGAGATTAGGCTTGGCTTGCCGAGTAAAGGTCGAATGGCTTCTGATACTCTCGATCTTCTCAAGGTATTCGTTTCTATTCTGTTATATTCTAGCTTCTTAGTTTCTGATTATTATTATTATTATTTTGATTTTATATATTAACTGCATTTAAATGAATTTTGTTTTGTAAGGATTGTCAATTATCGGTGAGGCAAACGAATCCACGGCAATACGTTGCGGATATTCCTCAGGTTAGGTTTAACTTGTTTCATAATTTGCTTCATGTACATAGCCGAATGGATCAATTTGTTGTTACACTTCACATTCTGCTATTCAGCCGAATAATTCCAAATCAGTTTTGCCTTTTGTTAAATAGGACAAATAAGCTATTGTTGCAAGTTTGACGATAAAGTTAGAATCAATTGATGATATGCAGGAATATTAGGTGAAAAAGTGGATAACTGTAAAATGTTATAGTTAACTGAGGGCATTGGTTTTACTCTATGTGAACGCTAAAATAGACGAATTGGTGAATTTGTTACACTTTTAACTAATAATTGATAGGGATTTGTAACCAGCACGATAAATGAAGTAATGTTTCAGGTTTGGCAAATACTTCCAAATTAGGTCTGCCTTTGTCAAATTGGGCAAATAAACTATTGTTTCAAGTTTGACCATGTCATCAAAATCAATCATGCTTTATGTAGCAGGTTTGGTATCATAAATCAATGACCTGACTATATTGTGAATTAAAGTTGGGAATAGTATGTTATCTTAAAGGAAACATTGTGATTAGATGCATAAGCATGCTGTACTTGATGTGATGAAGTAGTAAACTTATGGCAAAAGCTTACATGGTTGAAAATGATATATTTACAATATTTATTTGCAGATTGCAAACTTAGAAGTCTGGTTTCAGCGACCTAAAGACATTGTACGGAAACTGGTTTCAGGGGATCTAGACCTTGGTATTGTTGGTCTTGACACGTTTAGCGAATATGGACAGGTAACACAATGTAAGGAACAATATGCTGTATATTGTCCTAATCGATAATTATTCTTGTTTCTAGTTGACATGGCCTCTAACTGTGTTTATGTGTTGTTTTCCTATTTAGTATATGTTATGTGTGACACATTTTGTTTTGCATGTATGACGTTTTGGCAGTTTAGCTACTTGAGTAACATTCTTAAATGAATTACCTTTTAAACTTTTAGCCATTTGCTCATTTCATCATTTGACTATTAGAATTTGCATTGGAGTTACAAGCACTAAATATGCTTCTGAATGTTAAAATTTTTAACATATATAGGTAGTTTAAAATTAAACTGATATCCATAGTTTTGAGAAGATTTTACAATGACAACATGTACAAGTTTCAAACTGAACTGATAGATCTTGTTTCATTGGTCATGAACTTATTCATGATGATCAATTATGCTACCATTAAGTTACTGTATGCATTCTCTGGTTCATGAAGGTGTGTTTTGGTGATCAGACACTTTTTGAAGAATTTAATAAACTTTGGTATGTGGTGCCAGAGTGAAAATAATGTAAAAAAATAGTTTTTTTCAATAGTTTGCACAGTTTGACATGACATAATTGACAATCTGAAGAATCAGTATTTGTTATGGAATCATGGTATTACAAGGGGATGCAAGTTTTATGCAACGTAATTTGTCAGGCTGAAGATATGTATTACAGTATTAAAAGCAGGCCTCTAAATGTTAACCAAAAGCTTTGATGACTTACGAGTTTCTAATTTGATAATAGGCATATGTCAGGATTTAATAGAACCAAGTTCAAATTCATGCTTAACTGGGATTACTCAGATAAACAACAACAAACGTACCCAGTAAATCCCACAAATAGCAAAAGCTATTGGTAGGGTCTGGGGAGGGTGTGATGGGGAGGGTGTGATGTAGGCAGACCTTACTTCTATCCATGAGGATAGAGAGGCTGCTTCCAAAGAGACCCTCGGCTCCAAAGCATGTAATATATAAACACGCACGTACCAATAGCAAAACTTATAGTGATAAAGTGTCACAATCAAATACCAGCACATATGAAATCATAGAATCCAAATAGACATACCAACAAAAGAACAGATACAAGCAAAATCTGCCTAAAATGTAGAAGAGCCTAACGCTAAACTAAGATACAAAAACGACATTCTCTAAAAGTCCTTAACTTTAATCTTACGTCTCCATGGGATTACTCAGATATGAAGTCAATATATGTGCATTTCAATTAAATTCGATCAATGGTTATTGGTTAGTTCAACTCGAATACAAATATATTCATATCCGTATCTCTAGCTTCATATTCAAAATTGCTAAACATAGTGTGTGTGTATAGTATAATATAAAATACAAAAACATGCTATATGGTAGCATTCACACATAAATATATATCAAATTATGCTATTATAGTGAAAAATAATTGCTTGATTTGGATCTAAAATATTGCTCACATTTTTTTTCTCAGATATCATACCTTATTCGAATTTGAATCTCGTTGATATTGTATGGTGTTTTTCTTAATTTGAATTTAGACATTGATTTGTTAATATCCATTGTATTCAAGTTTGCTATCTGGATGTCACTTCATATTGTCATTGTATTGAGTGCTTGTTTTTGAGCATTGATTATAATTATGTTTGCTGATTTTTTCTCTAGGGAAATGAAGATCTAATTATTGTCCATGATGCACTCGCATATGGAGATTGTCGTTTATCTCTTGCTGTAAGTCGGTCTTCTCTTTAACAACTGATTTAAGAACATTAACTATATTTTTATAGCATCAAAACTACACATGTTACATTTTTTCTCTACTCTTTAGATTCCAAAATATGGGATTTTTGAGAGCATTAATTCAGTAAAGGAGCTAGCACAAATGCCTCAGTGGAGTGCTGAGAAGCCTCTAAGAGTTGCCACTGGTTTCACTTATGTAATCAGTTCATTTCTGTCACAGTTTTCATTTTTAGTATTTGACCAAGTTGAAAGTTGACTTTGGTCTTTGTATCGCTTTTCTCTTTCTGCAGCTGAGTCCCAAATTTTTGAAAGAAAATGGCATTGAGCATGTAACCTTTTCAACTGCTGATGGAGCACTGGAGGCAGCTCCTGCTGTGAGTCTTTCTTTCCTCAGTCAGAAATTATTCCAATCGTTAGTAGTTTAGTTCATTTTTTAAACAATTCACCTTCTATGACCCATTTATTACAACCATCCACAACCTGATTGACTTGTTTAGATAAATGGTTAAATGGGCTGTGTTCGGGTTACATGAATATAGCTGTGTTTGGCTTACATGTAGCCACGTAGGGCTGCCTGTTAAATGTGCTGCAGGTTGGTGGATTGAACCCTAAATTTTACGCAAACCCGAACACCACTCTAACCTGAAAATCATGTAACCCACATGAACCGAAGAAGACACATGTATTTGCGGGTTGACACACGACCCGTTTGACCCGATTTTCTTACATGTTAATACTTTTAAATTCTAGTTTTAACATATATTTTTATTTTTTTGAAGCAATTATGTTTAAACTATGCCATATAATTATAAAGTTTTAAATTTAGCATAAAAATACCAATAGATTAAAGTCCTAAAAATCACATTCTGAAAGAATTTGATAAATAAATTGGTAAAATGGGTCAACTCGCGAACCTATTAGGTTGACACAAACACGACCTGTTCAGCCAAATGTGTTCGTGGGTTTGACTTGAACTGACCCGAACTTGTTTAAATTAAACACAAACCCCCTGAATTTCATGTTAGGTTTGTGTCATGTTAGCAATTACACCCCTAATACATGAATATAAGGTGTATCCAGGTTAGGGTTGAATTTTTTACATGAATAAATATACAGGTTGTGTTCGGGTTAAATGGTTCAACCGCTAACCTGACATGAGTGACAACTAAAACGGTTCAACCTCTAATTGTTACTATTTTATATGTATAGATTTCTATGCAAATTAATACTTATGTTTTCATATATGATGTTTCTGGTAGCAAATGAACCATTTTCCGTTTATGTTTATGTTTTTTCACTTGTTTCTTTAGATGGGAATAGCCGATGCTATTGTGGATCTTGTAAGTAGCGGGACCACATTGAAAGAAAACAATCTCAAAGAAATCGAAGGTGGAGTACTGCTAGAAAGTCAGGTGAAGTTTATATGTACAGCCTGGCAAGCATTTCTTAGTTTTTCAATTTGCTGACTATAAATATTTTTCAGGTGTCATGGTTGCTAGCAAGAAGTCCTTAATCCAGCGAAAAGGTTTATTGGACATCACCCACGAAATTCTTGAAAGATTTGAGGCGCATTTGAAGGCTATTGATCAATTTACAGTAAGCCGATACTTTTTTATTGGGACAATTAAAAAAAATCAATATCGAATATGCGCATTTAAAATATTTAAAATATAACCATTATACACTTATCTTTCTCCTTACACTTTAAATTCTGATATCTTGATGCAAGTTTGAAATTATGGTTTTCGCTTGGGTAAATATCATATTATACCAAGTTGTGAGGGATATATGAAATTATCCCTTGTTTATATATGTGGTTGTAATCTATAATCATGAAATAATATCCAAGTTTCATTGAAATAGCTCACTTTTCTCTAACAATATATTTAACTTTCATTATTGTAAATTTGTTTTATTAATGTTAAATTCTGATATCTTGATGCAAGTTTGAAATTATGGTTTTCGCTTGGGTAAATATGATACTATACCAAGTTGTGAGGGATATATGAAATTATCCATTGTTTATATATGGGGTTGAAATCTATAATCATGAAATAATATCCAAGTTTCATTGAAATAGCTCACTTTCCTCTAACAATATATTTAACTTTCATTATTATAAATTTGTTTTATTAATGTTAAATTTTCTTAAAATTTACTGACTAAAATGGAACATTACATAAAACTTAGTTACTATTTAGCGATTTTTCTTTAATGAAACAGTTCTAAAACTTTGTTTTTATTTAGTGTTTTTTTTGTCATCACAATTACCCCTGCTTCAGGTTAATTTGAAAAAAAAATTGCTAAATAGTAACCAAGTTTCATATATGGTCGATGCGTGTCACTTAATTTCAATCTTTTCTTAACATTTATAAAATATTTCACAACAACGTGAGTGATTTTTATAGTTAACAAAAAATGAGTGACTTTAGTAGAACACTGAAGAAATTTTAAAACTATTAAGTGAATTCCTTTTTTCCATTCCAAGAAACTAGGTGACTTTTGAGTTTTATGTCTAATATAGTAATTTTCAACAAATAATGCGTCTCAGGTAGTTGCCAACATGAGAGGAAGCAGTACAGAGGAAGTAGCCGAGAGAATTCTTAGTCAACCGTCTTTGTCTGGTCTTCAGGTGATATTTTTTCTGCACATGTTTCAAATAACTACTAAACCTGCAAATTAAATGTGCTGTTTAAATATGTGCAGGGACCAACTATAAGTCCAGTCTTCCGTAAAGTTAACGGTGTGGCAACACCGGATTATTATGCTATAGTAATTTGTGTACCCAAAAAGAAGTTGTACAAATCTGTTCAGCAGCTCAGAGCGGTACGGGATCTGAATCTTGACTTGTGTGATATAATTAATAATAATCATTTATAATTTTATATGCTAGTATTTTCTTGTTGAAGAAGGAGAGGGCGCATTTATATTGTGGCAAGATGGGTGGGTCAGGCGGGTAGGGTAACGGGTCAAAAGGTATTGCCGGGTTGAGTTGGGTTGACTCCCAAATTTGTTTGTCATCAATCATCATTTAGATATATATTAAAAACAGTTAAATGTGTTAAGAATGACTACTAACATTATTATATTACAACATTATTACTTTACTGGAGGCTATAATCATTAAACTATACTTTGGGTGCCTTTAGGGGTGAAGCAAGCCAAACCCTGGCTCCATTAGTTCGAGCTCGGCTCGTGTCAAGCTCTATTTCTATTACTTGAGCCTGGCTTGTAAGTAGTTTTTCAAGCTCGAGCTCGTTTATTATTTATATAATCATTCTATATACATTAATTCTTTTTAATTATTTTAATCATAACTTTTGCATGTAGCATAATATTTATTATTTAGTTAATTTTGTCATAAATCTGTATATAAATTTAATTATAATATAAATATATTAAATAAATGTTATATAAATAATAGGCTCAAGCTCAGGCTAGAGCTTGTTTAAGCTCGGTCGGTTTAAGATTTTAGCTAGCCGATCTCGAGTACTCACACCTCATGGGCAGCTTGGCTTGGTTACACCTCACTTTTAGCCATTTGATTTGACCCGCTCACCTCTTAAGAGTGAACTATAACATGGAACGACTCATTTATAAGTATATGAGCCACAAGTGCGATCAAGTTTCTATCATTTTAGGCTCCATTCATATGGTATGAAAGGAGAAATGAAAACAGTTGGTCAAACTTGTAGTTCATCTATGAATGGGACCTGTATCGTTGCAGTCTGCGGGCCCGACTTCCTATAAAATTGCTTTATATTTGGCCTTTTTTGATGGTGCAGATTGGAGGTAGTGGAGTTTTGGTGTCTCCTTTGACCTATATTTTTGATGAAGAAACTCCAAGATGGAATGAGCTTCTTTCAAAGCTCGGGCTTTAAGTTGTTGCAAACTCGCAGTGGCGGGTCTCAAAGACCAAGCCGCTTTTTTGACTTTTAATTTATTTGCTATGTTGTATCTCAAGAAGCATGGTCATTGTTTGCTTCAAAAACCAGCCTGTGGTGAAGCTTCTTCATAAGAAACAACTGTTCTCATTCGGTCTGAATTTTTATTCACATTTGGATTCGGGTTTTCCTATATAGACTGTCTTTATATGTGATAAAGGTGTTGATGGTAATGGCGGTAAACTCCGTCTTCAAGGATTGTTATGTGATTTGTTACGCTCCGTTAGTCTTTTCTGTACTGCTATGTATTTTTTTTCACAATATTTCTATTGAAGTGCCATGTAAAGGGTAATGTTTTAGTATCCAGATTCCAGATATACGTCACATGCATCTACTAGAGCCAACTCTATGTCTCTACAAAAAATGGTGACATGTTAGTCAGTTATTGGTTTCACACGATCTATTAGATTATATTTGTAACTGATGTTAGTTAGAAGACAGATATTTTAAATACGGTTAGTATATGACCTTTCACCTTGTAACGCCTAAACGCAACAATCAATACAACTTATAGTTTTGTAGTCGCACAACGTGTTTAGATTTGTTTCAATGGCTAACAATAGTTCGAATTCTTACATTCCAATGCATTCATAATAAGCCTTTAGTGGAAAACTTGTGCCCGTCATAGTATGCTAATCCGTTCTAAGAAAATAATAGTTTGTTAATCAATGAGAGCATATATAGTATGACTTGCTCTTAAGGGGTTAAAGATGAATGAAAACTAGATTCAGGCGTGAGACTTGTTCTTCTACCATAAATAATAATGGTTGGCAAAATTACCAGAAACATCTGGGATGGCTATGGGACTAAGTATTGGATTAGTTTTGAAGTTTTTTACGGGTATGAGACTGATTAGATGATACTTGGTCCAATTATCATAAATCATATAAGCCAATTTACTCAATTGTTTTCTCACATAATAGTTGGGGGCATTTGTTTGATGGTATAATATATGTTGTGTGATATGAAGTATAAATTTGGTATTTGAACTTTTGTGTATCAAGTATTTCAAACATTTTGATAGTGTGTAAGTTATCATGTTTGAATATGTTTCAGTTGTTATATATCTATATCCGCTCGTTTTCTTTCTTCAGCGACCACAACGAAGACTGTGAAGGATTGAAGGTGATCAGCAAGTGGTGGTTGGCTTGCTAACAGACCCTAGCGGCGGCGCGAGGGTTCTGATAATATTTTGGTAAGTCCTACTCTACTTACAAGTCCTGCTTCTGATTAGATCGGCGGCTAAATGAGCAATGATGACAAGAAACAACAGATTTTTAGTTTTCTCGTTTTTCAGTTTATACTATAGATTTGTTAAATTTTTATTTGAGCAATGATTGATATGAATTTGGTGAATGCTGATGAGATTATATGACAATGTCTTCTAAAGCATCAATATCACATTAATTATAATAATATTTGTTGTTTTCCAGGACAATAAAATGCTTGATCAGATTAAGTGGGAATTGTTAGTGATAGACGAGTGCCAACGACCCACATGTTCAACGCATTTAAAATTCACAGATTAGCGGGTTATTCAGTTTATTCACTTTGGACTTTTATTGGGGTGAAACTGAAAACCGAACCAATTTAAGTATGGTTCAAACCAAATCGAAAACTGAATACCAAATCGATTCGGTTTCTAACTGAATAAATCGAATATTTTAAAAGCTCATCTACAGTACGGAGGAAACCCGCTTTTCATCGAGCAGGATGCAAACGTTGCATATGATAGAAATCTTCTGCAACAGGACCCAATCCCATGTTTTATTTTGTGCTTCAAGCCTTTATCTGCATGTAAGTAACTTTATTTTGTTGATTTTTTATATACTGACCCTTTGATCTACAGTTTCAGGGCTGTTTGTATAAATAATTAAGTAGACTGGTGTCTAAAGTTGACTACTTCGCGTTACCAGTTAAGACATGGATTCAAATAGGTTAGTAAGCTATTAATAAATTGCATAATGCTAGATACTATCATAATTATCACCTTGGTAGGAAACGAGCGATGATCATAAGGAGCTTTTTAAGGTAAACTGAGGTCAAAGCTTATTTGGGATTGTCATCAGATAGCGTGTCGAGGACCCAAAGTCAAAAGCATCAGATAAACACTTTTACACTTGATGTTGCTATAAAACCCGGATGCTATTGGGATTTATCTTGCTAATTTGACTGTAAGAAACTCAACATAATTACCTTTGATTAGCAGAAGAATGTTCTTTAAAAAAATTAGCAGAAGAAAGCTTTGACATTTTTATTTTCATTATTCCTTTTTTCCATTAAGGGCTTCAATAAAAATGTGCTTTAAGAATGAATCGTGGGTTAATGTTTACTTCTTCGCTCATACCCGTTCATGAGAAGACATTGATGCTTCAAGCATACCTTTGTTGTATCCTCAAGATCTAAGGTAACCATGTCAAATTACTAATACGCCCTTGCTATCACGCTACCGCTTCACTAATTATTTACAAAAATTTATGGAGTTCAAGGAGTCTGTTTTGGGCACATAGGTTGTGATTAACCAATGATAAGTCTAGATTTTTAATAAATTGTTGTAGAAAGGAAGGACTTTTAATTTGGGCGGGGTTGATCTTGAGCATCCTAAGTTTATTTTTTTATGGATAATATTGTGCCAAACATGAATATAAAAATTATATGATTTAAGTAATAATCTAATTTTTTGATTAAGTCATTTAGGATTTATACGAATGAATTATTGCTACCGTTGAACTAATCTACTGTTTAGGTGAGTTCACATACCATGTTTACCGAAGAACATGATTGTTTTATAGCATGAACCGTTAGAATTTTGTGTGAGGTGTTTCGTTTTGTTTTGTTTTTTTTTTTGTTATTATTATTATTATTATTATTATCATTTTGCAATGGTGATGTGATTGTTTTTGTTAGCACATCATATGTAACCCAATTTGTTTGTTACCGGGAAGAACTCATACATTTGTTTGTTTTGACCCGTCCATATTACCAACCTCAGACCTGCTCAATAGTATCATATCAGCACATTAGCAGTGGCAACTCTTTATAGCAGAAACAATATCATAAATAGATTCCATGTTGGTAGCACACTCATTATAGAATATAAGTATCCGAAGTTAAACACTCATTATAGAATAATTGTCCAAAATTAACACTATAATGGCTGCTCGAGTTTGACTGCATTTGACAGTGACCAATTGTCTATATGTGATATTTTCTCAGCAGATGTAGCGGGTCAATTTTAATCAAATACAATTTTTTGACATATTTAAAAAGGTTAGCTTTACATAAATTTGTATTAAGGTTTTGGGACAGTTTCGAGCATGCACTTAATGTCGGTTTAGCGCTTTATTTTTTTAACAAAACTAATATTTCTTTTTTTCTTTTTATTATTTTGTTGAGATAAAAAACCGTTCTAGCCATTTGAGATAAAACATAACCTTTTAGTGGCTAATTATTTAACCTCACATCATAAGAGTTATTCAAAATTAAATATAGTTATGGGACATTAAAAAATACAAGCAACTTTACATATTTTACTTGTAATATGTTTTTGGTCCATTTTTAGGATGTACTTGATGTTGGTTTAGCATTTCTTATTGAATGAATGAAACTAAATGTCTTCTTTAGTTTTTATCAGTTTGCTTTGGAGGAAGATCTTTCTCTACAAATCTGGAAGTCGATGGCAGAAAAACAAAAGCCGTGTACAAGGGCTGTATATTTTGGAAGTCACGGGCCATCACTATTAGGACAACTAAATGGGACAACAAAAACTACTCTTTTAGTAACCAACACCAAACAATATGTAGCCAAGAAACTATGTCCATCTTCTCTCAATTACGGATCAAGTTTAATTTACATTTTGTAAATATGGGGCCGGCATGGCACATTGATGTTAAATGATGGCATGACATTCTATTTGATATATTTTGAACGATCTGTATTTCTTTTGATGCACAACAAACAAGCTGATTCATGAGATTTGTTAGTTTGTAAACTTGCTATATCAATAGGGTAATCAATTAGTTATGCATCTTACAGCTACTTGAATGTCTTATTATTTATAAAGTTTTTAGTTTATGTGAAATCGTTTTCATGTCTATTTTATTTTACATCGTTTTCATGTGAAATTGGTACATTCTCTTTACCAGTGGCCTCTGACTCATTTTGTTTGATCCTCCTGACCTGATGATAGTAGAATACTCAGTCCGGATGGTGATGATGAGGTACGCCACTTTCTTTCTTTCTTTCTAATTTTGTTTCTTATTAACTAACTGAATTATTATTATTATTATTAGGGTACAAAAAGTTCTGATTCAGAATTGGAATCAGATGATGATGCGGTACATGCCAATATACTTACTACCTCTTTACCAGATAATAATAATAATAATAATAATTAACCTCTAGTTTACATTCATAGGCTTTTGGAAGATTATTATTTTCTCTCAATTTTGTCTAAGGGTACTTCAAGCATTAAGTAACAAAATGAGTATCGGCTCTGTTTTGAGAATGAAACCGACCTAAATAAGAAGGTTTGGGTCAGGATATATTTGATGCATAGGTATATTGTTATAATGCCAGGATGAACAGAACTCTGTCAATGAAGATGGACTGAGTGATAATCATGATCAAGGAGATGATGAAAGTGCAAGTGAGGATTCTCGCCAAGTGGTAGACGAGAGCGATTCATCAGAAGACGAGGTCTGTTATAGTTATAATAATACTTTTCACTTTCAGCTTGTATATTGTTAGGCCTATGTAAAGTAATTTGTTATGGCTTATATGGTTAATTGGTTATAGTTGATATACCTTTTGCTATAGGTTGGTCCTCGTAACACCATTGGAGATGTGCCTTTAGAGTGGTACGATGATGAGGAACATATTGGATATGATGTTACTGGAAAGAAAATCAAGAAGAAGGACAAGTTGGATAAACTGGATTCCTTTCTCGCCAGAACTGACGATGCAAATAGTTGGTGAGTTGTACAATTGTTTTCACTTTTTTACTAGCTAAACTTGTTTGACTTGACACTATAAAAGGTTCTATTTTAACTTAGAAAGTTTATAGGCTAAACATATAATAGCAGTATGAAATAGCAAAGTTATGGCCAACTGAGAACTGATATCGGATGTGTAAATAACTTTGGTTGCTGAGATATTAGATATATCATGTTAAAATTAATTGCGTTGTTGGTTCTCGGTTGACGTTTTTTTTTTTAATTTTCAGGCGTAAGATCAGAGATGACATTGAAGATGAGGAAGTGGAACTTACTAAAGAAGAAGCTAAGATGATTCGTAGAATGTTGAAAGGAAAAGCACCTCATGCTGATTTTAATCCACACGTGGTTAGTGTTTTTTTTGGTTATGCTTGTGTAAAAAAGTATCTATACGTTTTCTGTTTGTAACTATCATCTTTTTTATGCTATAACTTATTGCTATCTTTGCAGCCTTATGTTGATTGGTTTGACTGGGATGGTGCTAAGCATCCACTTTCAAACGCACCAGAACCAAAAAGGCGGTTTATTCCTTCAAAATGGGAGGCCAAAAAGGTAGACACTTTCAGGTTTTTGTTCTTTGTATGAGTAATAAGTGTGATACTAAGATAAAGTTTTAATCTTGTGCTTGTTTTTCATCAGGTTGTTAAGTATATTAGGGCAATTAGAAAGGGGCTGATAAAGTTTGACAAGCCAAAAGAGCAACCCCATTTTTATAACTTATGGGGCGACGAAACTGAACAATCAGGGCATGGATTATCATATATACCTGCACCCAAAGCTAAACTACCAGGTTTAACTTGCTTATTTTAAACTTGTACCATTTTTTGGTAACCAAAATATCAACAATAAAACTGTTTACTTGCAGGGCATGAAGAATCTTATAACCCTTCTTTGGAATACATTCCAACACAAGAAGAGATTAATGCTTATCAGCTTATGTTTGAGGAGGACCGACCTAAGTTCATCCCAAAGCGGTAATCTAGTGACTTTGATTTTCTCTTATTTTATTTTGCTTCAGCTTTAATATAAAATTCTTAATAACATCTATATTTGTTTCTAGGTTCACATCTTTGAGAAGTGTTCCAGCTTATGAAAAGAGTGTTCGTGAAACTTTTGATCGATGCCTCGATTTATACTTGTGCCCTAGGGCCAGAAAGAAGCGTGTAAGCGTTGCACTACTGCACATGTACTTAGCCTTGTAAACGAACCGAACAAACACGGCCGGGGCTTGTTTGTGTTTGTTTGTTAAACTTTAGCCTGACAGTAGAACGGACACTTAAATGAACAGATTTTTTTTTGTTCTTGTTCTTTCATTAAGAAAACTAACGTGTTCGTGTTCGTTTAACTTTAGCCTTACAAATGACTGAACAGTAGATGGACAAATTTTTTTGTTCATTTTCGTTTGTTGAAATTTGTGTTTGTTCAATAGTATCCAGATGAACTATTCACAAACATAAACAAACGAGCACAAACACTCTAGTTTCATTGAGTTATTATACATAATTTTTTAATCCAGTTCTGCATAAAAACATATGATATAAAGATTATCTCCTATGGTTATCATGTGTCTCGATTTACTAAATGAATATAAACGAACCTAATTGAACAAACACAAATGAAGTAAGCGAATGTAAACTAACGTTCACGAACTTAAATGATGAACATGACATGTGTTCATGTTCGTTTGTTTAAATTATTTGTTCATGTTTGTTTGGTTATCTACAATTCTACATGATCTAGTTTTTATTTTCTGCAAGTAGTTTCATACAACTGCATGATGTTACAATATCTTTAATATTAATCTTTATTGGTATTTTAGATCAATATCGACCCCGAGTCTTTAAAACCAAAGCTTCCAAGTCGCAAGGATCTTAAACCATACCCGACAACGTGTTATCTTGAATATAAAGGCCATACGGGTCCAGTTGTATCAATTTGTACAGACCCATCTGGACAACATATCGCTTCTGGTAAACATTATATTAAGCTGAAATTTTCTTTTTTCTTTTCTTAACCTTTTTGTTGATCAACGTAGGCTCACATGATGGAACCGTACGTATCTGGGAGGTTGAAACTGGTAGATGTGTCAAAATTTGGGAACTTGGTGAACCTGTGCAGCACGTTGCATGGAATCCTTTACCAGAGCTTCCTATTTTGGCAGTTTCCATGTAAGATTATTAACTCACCTTTTATAACATTTTATTGTTGTAATTTGTTTTAAACTTAACAATTGTATGATTTTACAAATTTGAAGGGGACAAGATGTTTTTGTTCTGAACACTGGGCTCGAGAAAGTTGAAAATAAGACTATTGTAGATCTTTTGCGTGTTGAAACTCCATCCGCCCCAGATGATTCTGGTCAGTGTTTTTCGCTGCTTTTTTGGGTTTTTTCTTTTTTTAGATTTGACTTTTATTGACTTTAGTTCTTTTAATTGTTTTTAGAGAGTGCAGGGTCAAGTGTAAGCTGGTCTCAATGTGATAAATATGAGGGAATTAGGATCAAACACTTTAAGGTACGCTTTTACATTATTTATCACTTTGTTTTTTAAGAAGCAAACGACTCAATACCGTAAATTTGTTTGTAACATATTCACATGTTTTTGTGTTATTATAGACCGTGTCTTCAGTGGAATGGCATCGAAAAGGGACTATTTGTCAACTGTCATGCCTGCAGATATCCTTTTCAATCTTTACTTTAAATACAGACACACACACATAGGATAGGAACATGAAAAAACTCAATTCTTTCTGAGAACCGAAAAACTTTATACCACATATATGCAATATATATAATATCAGTACTACAAATATGTAGTATAGTAGATATTCTGCAGTATAATGCACATATATAGTATTTTATACCGTATATATCATATATGTAGTATGATATATTGTATATGCAGTATGGAGCTTTTTAGGTTCTTTTTTCTTTTTAGCGAAGAAAGTGTCTTCTCATGATCCCTCGATATACAAATACACATAATTTGAAAAATATCTTCATTGTTTTATCTTGACTTGCTTGCTTACGTGAATCAAAAGCGGTATTAATACGCTTGCTGTCGAAGAAGCTTACCCAAAGATTACCGTTCAAGTTGCACAGTCTACCCGTTTCTTCAACGTTTCATCCTACACGATCCATCTTTTTCGTTTCTACGAAAAAGACAGTTCGTGTTTATGATCTTCTGAAGAAAAAGTTCATCAAAAAGCTCGATGCTGGAGTTCGTGAAATCTCATCTATTTCCATTCATCCCGTTGGTATGTTCGCATCCCCTTTCTCGGTTTATTATTCTAGCTGTCAAACATTAAAACAGTTAAAAGTTAAAACAAATAAAACAATAATGGTTTGTGTTGTGGTTTAATGCAGGTGACAACGTTATTGTGGGGAGTAAGGATGGAAAGTTATGTTGGTTTGACATGGATCTTTCATCAAAACCATACAAGATTCTCAAGTGTGTAAATGCTTTTTTGGTTTTTATCGCCTAAAAGTTATCACGTGTGTGCTGACGTGGCGTTTTTTGGGTTGTCCTGTGTTGATGCAGATCTCATCCTAAGGATATAACGAATGTGGCGTTTCATCGCACCTACCCGTTGTTTGCATCGTCTTCGGATGATTGCACCGCCTATGTTTTCCATGGGTTGGTGTATTCAGATTTGAACCAGAACCCGCTTATTGTTCCTTTGGAGATTCTTCATGGTCATAAGAGTGTAAACGGAAGAGGTTGGTTTTTAAAAAAATGTCGCTTAAAGTTACATATATATAACTTGACTCTATGTATATGATCTCGTACGATAGGTAACTTTATGGTTTTCTGCTGAACCCCCCCTATATGTGTGCGTAGAGGGGCGTTTATTAAGTATGCATAGTTTGCATTTAAGTATATCTTCAAGCTGATGGGTTGTTTATGTGATTTATAGGTGTGCTGGACTGCAAGTTCCACCCGAGGCAGCCATGGTTGTTTACTGCAGGAGCTGATTCTGTGATCAAGCTATTCTGTCATTAGATTTGAAGGAATTAACCGTTGTTTCTACAACACGTGGAAGTCTTAATGGTTTCTAGGTGGTTAATTCGGCATTTGCACAAGATCGATCTTGTTGTACTTGTGTGAGATTGAATTCAGTTTTGTCATTGTAGGAACTGTGAACAACCAACTTTGGTCACTATTGTGAGTTATGGATATTATTTATTTTTTGAGGTATTTTATATATAAATTAAACCAAATCAGATACATTAACAAACATCTTGTTCACATTCTTGAACCATATTTAATTCTTTTAATGAAGTTTTTGGTTTGATTGTTCTTAAATTGAAATGTTTGTGCTGACAACTATTCTTGAGGTCTGAACTGACCGACCCGGAAAACTTGGTTTTTGTATTAAATACTGTAACCAGATTCACTTTCAAAAGCTGCAGAAACCGATTTTATACCCTATAGATTCACCCTTTCTTGAATTCTTTCTAACTGCAACTATGTACAAACAATTTGAATTTATGTTTCTGTCTACAACTCAGGCCAAAAAAAATAAACCCCATCAAGATTTACCCACAATTTATTTAATTTACAATCAACAGATACAACTACATATGGTAAACTTCAAAAGCAAACACATCTTAATAAAATGACCAAAAAAAAGGTACTTGTGTATAGCAAATTTCTCTCCACTAACACTTCACAAGCCAGCCCGGGCCAGGGTCAATATAGGATGAAGGAGACGGCCCTGATGTTGTGTTGGCGAAGCCAACTTCTTGGGTTTCGGTCGGAGAAAAGCGGACGTGGGGACTCGGGTTAGGGAATTAAAAGTGGAATGGCTAATATTTTTCAGTCTCATCATTTTGAATTTTGATTAGTGTGAAAACCCGGAAAATATGACCAGGTTTTCACACAATTTTTACAAATGTGGGAGTCAAACCCACACACTTAAAAAAAAGATATTATGATATTATCTAACTACTTGATACCACCAGACAAAAACATTTTTTCTACTTAAATTTTAAGATGAGGATGGATGCTCTAATTAAGGGAAAGGCCTCCTTAGGGCTTAGGCCACTTGATATGGAAACCACGGTACACGGCGTGGTCCAACTTGGACCGCGTTGCATGGAGTGCACACCATGAAAGTATGACTTTTTATAACTAATAACTAGCACATGGAACTTTTTACTCCCTGAGGATGGTATTTTATTCTTTTAGTTAATAATCAATTTAACATAGAGAATGTTTGTCTATAACTTGAACTTGCTAACTTCCCACCCCCAATATATGATTTTAGCACGTACTTGTATTGGTAACTCTGATGAAACATATTTACGCACTTCAATTGTTTACTATTTCTCATTTTTGAATGTGGAAGCATACCCCATGATCTTAGACAAGTAAAAAAAAATGTCAAAGAATGTATGCCATTTTTTTAAAAAAATATTTTCTAAAGCTTTTGTGATGGAACTGAGCATTAGATCAAACCCAATGCATCACATTTAGCTGTGTATTTGGGTGACTTGGCAGAGTAAGGAACAAATGATGCATTGGAAGTGACTTATATTTTGAAGAATCCACTTTTCTACGTGCGCTGCATCTAGAAAAATTGAAGAATGCACTTAATATTATGTTTTATTTATTTTTCTCATGCTGATATTGTGCCATCATCTCTTGTCATCGCAATCTTAGCTCCTGTCCACATGCCACCACACTTGTAGTTGTTGTAGTCATAGCTCTTATCACCAATTCACCATAGCTCCAATGTGGCAATGTCATGCCATTTGCCTGCCCTGCTCTGTTTTAAGCTTCTTGCGTTGGTTTAACGCTACATTTTTTTCGTCTTATAGTTTGCTTTTCCAAAATTGTAAATTTCTTAATTATTATACTACGTATTCATTGTTTTTCGTTTCATTCTCAGCCTAATTTCCTTTCACTCTGATTGCATGGCAGCAGAGATAATATATTAGTTAGGGTTTATTGATACACAATTATCATAGTTATACTTATAGTATTCATATATATCTGATAAATAAATTTTAGGATTTTCATTATTCTAAATGTAGAAGAAGAGCCATTGGTGAATGCACTTAAGAAATGAAGTTTTTCCTTTCATTCACTTTCTTTCCTTCCGACTTTTTCCAAATTGGAAAGAAAGTAACCTCAGTTGTAACGTGTGGGTAAAACATCCATATGAATGGATGAAAACATTTATATGTGGATGGTGAAAGTTTTCAACCAAATTATTAGCTCATGTCCCCTAAATAGTGAATGTAAAGTGTGTATATGTATCTTTCATTTATAACAATACGATACACACACAATCAAAAGAGTTACTGAATATATATAAATATCTCTCATTTTCTTGTTTTTTTATCATCTTCAAGTTTAAGGAATACATTGCTATTCTTGTTATAATTTAGTTGTAATATTATAACACGTTATCAGCACGAATCACTTGTAGCTTAATCAAGAAGATCAACCAGGTAAAAGACATCAATCATAAACAAGATAAACATATAATTAATAATGGTTAAAAAGATAACTATAATGATAAAACAAAACAAACATAAAAGACATCTTATTATAAACTTTTACTAATTATGGAACTAATAACTCTTTAAGCTTCAGTGGCGAAGCTTGGGCTTCGCCATGGCAGTGATCGAAGTGACGGACCCAAAAATTTTCAGGTCGACGATCGGTTCGTGTCAGTGGTTCGGGCCGTATCGGTGGTTCGGTTCGTGTTGGTGGTTCGGGCCGTGTCGATGGTTCGGGCCGGGTCGGATCAAACAATATGACATCTATATATCTATTTTTTTTTCATTCATTCAAAACGGTTATTCTTTCAATTAAAAAAAACAAGACCTAAAATATCCATAATATGATAATAATACGAGAGCCGAGAGGAGGGTGAGTACCTTAGAAGAAGATTTACTCGTTTGTTCATCATTCTTTTTTTTTTAAAAAAAGAAAAAAATTGTATCTTGCTTTTTTATGATTTACGTAATTAAACAGAATCAATAGGGTAAGTTAGAGTAAAATTTCAGCATACAATACCAATTACAAGCTTAATTGACTATTTTTCCAAATTCCCCAATTCACAATTACAAACTCTAATTTTATAATTCTTTATTTAACAACACAAAGGTAGAGGAAATAGACTATTACCTTACGGTGGTGGATGAGCAGGGATGAGCGGCAGGGGTGGATGACCGGCGGACGGCGATGGGGCCGTGGGCGGTGGCGAACTCAGAACTCAGAAGGCAGGGTAGAAGGGAAGCAGCAGGTAGGGCGTTTGTTTTGAAAGAATTCCCTTTTGTTTTTTTTTAAGTTATGTTATGTGAAAATTTACAAAAAGCCCTTCCAAATTTGAGTGTTATTAAAAACTAAGTTTTTTATATTTTTATAACTTTTGTTTATAAAAACCGTGAGGTTTTATAAAAAAAATCAAACGATAGTGTATTATATTTAAAAAAAAAATTGGTGGTGACCGGTAGCTTTTTGGAAAAATAAATTGGCAGTGACCGCGCTTAATACCTATAAAAATTTTCAGAAAAATAGCGAAATTTACCCTATTAACGGAGAAAACGACAGTGACCGAGGCCACCCCCGGTCCCTTCTAACCTTCGCCCATGCTAAGTTTTACTTACTATCTCTATAACTTTTATTTATGTACTAACGATTACTTATGTATCATAAACAAGTTCATATTATTATTATTATTATTATTATTCTGCATACTAATTTTATATCTTATTTAATAGATTATCATTTATATCTCATTTATTTATTACTTACAGAATAATATATATATATATATATAACCGTTGATGAAACGGTCATATAGCCGCTATAAAACGGTTATAAATTTTTCACTACAGATAACCAATTATCAATCCCAATATTTTCACAAATACAAAACTATTCTTCTCAGGAATACCGATAATAATTTTAAAATGTCACACCCCGACCAATGAAGGCGGAAACATCAAGGCGCGACATGATTGTTCATTGCACAACGACACTATAAAGTGACAATATTTAAACAACTCATTTAAATCCATATCATCATAAATAACACAACAATTGTTCATACAAAATGCCAAATAGATAGATAAACAAATAACTTGTTCTTTTATTTTCTAATATCTTAAAGCCAAGATGATAAGTTTCTTCACGTAATCCAATCAAGCTAACATCAAACCTGTAACATTGCATAAAGTAGAGTTTGTCAACACAAAGGTTGGTGAGCAATTTTCATAGTTTTGGACAATAAGTATATAGTATGAAATCCATAACTAGTATATGAAAACAATAAATAATAGCAACAATTTAGATAATAAAACCGTCAATAAGAATACATTGGCGACAATAATGAAATCGTCAACAAGAATACATTGACAACACCTTTCTATATGGGGATACCATATATACTCGGATTTAACGTATGATCATACTTTGATGAGTAGGGATGAGCTCGGTACTGTACCGGTACCGAAAATACCGATCCCGAAAATCGCCAAATCTTGGTACTGGTACCGGTACCGAAATATTCAGTTCGGTACCGGTACGGTACCGGTATTGAAGGCAAAAGTTCGGAAAATACCGGTACCGTACCGGTACTGTACCGATCCCGAAACTCAAAACTTTGGTACCGATTCGGTACCAATTTCGGTACCGGTACCAAGTACCAAATGCTCATCCCTATTGATGAGGCTACCCGCTTTAGCATTCAAGAATTTGCACATAATCATGTAAAGCATATAACACCAAATCGAGTATTTATTTAAGTAAACATATACAATAAGTGTTGTGGTTTAAGACTCAAGTATAAATCATTTGAATTTGAATAAGTATGCAATGCCACCCCCAAAATGAAAGATGGAAAACGGGGGATGAGAAAGTACTCACATTAACAAGTAACTTGAAAGATAGGGTCGTGAATAATCGGAGAGATCAGTTTAACGAGCAAGACCTATATTAAACGGGTCTTGTGTTAGTAGGTATTCTTGGAAGGGTTAATATAAAATACATGACAAATAAAGTAAATAAATAAAGTTTAGGGTTTAAAATGTAAATATTTGATTAATTAAAGAAACGAGTTTTGTAAAATAAGTTTACTCGAAATCGGGTCTCGATATTCTATTAATTAGTTTTTTCTTACTCAGCCTATGTTAAGTAATAATGTGGGTTAAAATGCAATATTGCAAAACCCTTAGTTATAAGAATACCAAAACGATGTTTAAACGAGTGTTCGGGTTTGTCAGTTCGAGACTTGATAATTGACCAAGCTCAAAGTTAACTTCCCAAAATAATAAATGTTATGAGATAACTTAATAAAATCAAACTAGACTTAACCAAGTATGTAGTTCTATTGTGAAGAACCTTAACGTTTGTTAAGCGAGTATACAACTTTATCGGTCCGAACTTGTTATAAGATCAAGTTGGTTACCGACATGCCAAGTATGTTTTGAAATTAACTAAAATTGTTTTAAAATATAATCTTGAAGAAACATATGAGTTTTGGTGGCTAAAAACACACTTGTGTGTCTTAAGCGAGTGAACTCGGTTTAGTTCGGTTTTTGGTTCGGTCCTTGACTCGAAATAAGACCGAGGATGGTTACCACATATCCAATTACCATGAAATTTGTAAAATAACTTATAAATAATAATACTCAAGTTTTACATTCAAAAAGTTAACAATAAAGCTTTTAAACGAAAGTTCGGTTTTTAGTTCGGTTCTCAACTCGGGATGAAACCGAGGCTAGTTACCACATACCCAATACCATGGAACTTGACAAATATGAACAATAAACTAAAATATGCAGAAGTTAAGCAAGTATAACAAGTTATATGGTTATATTTGTTAAATATATAAACAAGGACTACGAAGTCCTCCATGTAATTTTGCCTTACTAGCCCGACATTTCAACCGGCCGAGACTGGAGAAATGAAAGACCGAAGGTAAACAAGGAGTGTATATTATATGTATGTTGTAACATCAAGCTTTAAGTATCGAGAAGTTAGTTAAATGAAAGATTAGCTTAGTTTGACCTTGAGAGTCAAACTATGAAGAACAACCTTAGAATTCAAGAATTTGAGAGAGAAATGAGGAAATGCGCAAGCACAAAGGAAGAAGATGGGTGTATATATATAGGGTAAGTTGAATGGGTCTTTCATAAAGGGTGTTGCATGAACATGGGTTAGTTATAGACCTAAGAAAACACAAACTACAAATGGGTCTTTCAAGTCTCCATTTTGGTAGTTTTAGTCCCTGGAGTTCATTTTGAGCGTTTTCGGGGCATTTTAAGAACCGAAAAGGGTGTTTTTTATAGATTCGACAACTATAAAACAAATATGTAACATAAAATTCATCATTTTGATAATATCGAAAAGTTCGGGATACAAAACGGGTCGAGTTTACATTCAGAATACAAGTGTAAAATAACCCGAAATTGACAAATGTCACAGTATCCCCTACTTTAGGAAATTTTGTCTCGAAATTGAGATGATGTAAACAAATGTGGATATTTCTCCTTCATCGAGTCTTCTCATTCCCATGTAAACTCCGCACCACGCCGTGATTCCCATCGAACTTTAACTAACTTGATGCGACTTCGCTTGGTTTTCTTTTCGTTGCGGTCCATGATATCAACGGGTCATTCAACCATGATCATTGATTCATTGACATGTACTTCGTCGAGAGGTATATGAAGATTACCTTCGGCTAAGCACTTATTGAGATTTGAAACATGAAAGGTCGGATGAACACCGGTTAGTTCTTCCAATAGTTCGAGTCGGTAGGCTACTTTTCTGACTTGCTCAAGAATCTTGAATGGGCCTACGAAATGGGGAGCTAGTTTTCCTTTCTTTCCAAAACGAACAACTCCTTGCCATAGGGATACCTTGAGAAGGACGAGATCGTCGACATCGAATTCGATCGGTTTTCGCCGTTTGTTGGCGTAGCTCTTTTGTCGACTTCTAGAGGCAAGTAGGTTCTTGCGGATTTGGTCGATACGGTCGGTGGCTTCTTGGACCATTTCGGGTCCGGTAATTTGAGCTTCACCGATTTCGTTCCAACTAATTGGGAAACGACATTTGCGACCGTAGAGAGCTTCGAAAGGAGGCATACCGATGCTAGAATGGAAACTGTTATTGTAAGAGAATTCAATGTAAAGAATGTGAGAATCCCAATTCCCACCGAAATCGAGTACACACGCTCGAAGCATGTCCTCACGTGTTTGAATCGTACGTTTGTATTGTCCATCCGTTTGAGGATAATAAGCGGTGCTAAGATCAAGACGAGTTCCCAAGGTTTCTTGAAGTGATCGCCAAAAATGAGACGTGAATCGAGCATCGCGATCGGAGATGATATTCAAAGGTAAACCGTGGCGACACACGATTTCGCGAACGTAGATTTGGGCAAGTTGCTCAACGGAGTATTTTTCTCGAATTGGAATAAAGTGAGCGGACTTGGTTAATCGGTCAATAATCACCAAAATGCTATTGTTGCCTTTTTGAGTAGTGGGTAGTTTCATTATAAAGTCCATAGCAATGTTTTCCCATTTCCATATGGGAATCGGTGGTTGCTCGAGTAACCCAAAGGGTTTTTGATGTTCGACTTTGACTTTAGAGCAAGTAAGACATTTCGAAACGTACGTTGCTACGTCTTTCTTCATACTCGGCCACCAAAAGGTAGAAGGAAGATCGAAATACATTTTATCCACGCCGGGATGAACAGAATATCGTGACTTGTGAGCATCGTCGAGTATGCAAGTACGAAGGTCATCGCGATCGGGAACCCATAAACGATTGAGATAATACAATAAGCCATCGGGTTTTGTTTCGAGTTGAAGCTCGGCTCCACATGACATTTCGTCATACATGTTGCCTTCATCAACGGAGGTAGTTGGGCTTGATAGATTTTGGCTTGGAGATCGGTTTGAACGGTGACGCTATGAAGCAAGACGGATTTGACATTAACCTTTTGACTAAGGGCATCGGCCATGACATTCGCTTTACCGGGATGGTAGCGAATCTCGCAGTCGTAGTCACTAAGTAACTCAGCCCATCTTCGTTGTCTCATGTTGAGATATTTTTGGTCAAAAATGTGTTGAAGGCTTTTGTGATCGGTAAAAACCACACATTTCGTTCCGTAAAGGTAATGTCTCCAAATTTTGAGTGCGAAAACGACGGCACCAAGTTCAAGATCGTGAGTCGTGTAGTTCTTCTCGTTGACCTTGAGTTGCCTTGAAGCATACGCGATAACTTGACCTCGTTGCATGAGAACGCAACCGAGACCTTGATGAGAAGCATCGGAAAATACTGCAAAGTCGTCGTTTCCATCGGGAATGGTTAGAACGGGAGCATTGCAAAGCATATGTTTAAGAGTATTAAAGGCTTCTTCTTGTTTGGATCCCCATTCATAAGGCTTTCCTTTGTGAGTTAGGGAAGTGAGGGGTAAAGAGATCTTGGAAAAATTTTGGATGAAATGCTGATAATATCCAGCTAAACCGAGGAAAGATCGAATTTCCGTGGGTGTAGTAGGAGTCTTCCAATCTTTAAAGGCTTCGATTTTTGCGGGATAAACATGAATACCCTTTTCGTGGACGATGTGTCCCAAAAATTGAACTTCCTCTAGCCAAAATTCACATGTTGAGAATTTGGCGTAAAGTCGTTCGTTTCTTAAGACTTCGAGAATGGAACACAAGTGATGCTCATGTTCGGCCTTGGTTTTGGAAAAGATGAGGAAGTCATCAATAAAGACAATGAAGAATTTATCTAGAAACGGTTTGCAAACGCGGTTCATGAAATCCATAAATACCGCGGGTGCGTTGGTTAAACCGAAAGGCATGACTAGAAATTCGAAATGTCCAGATCGAGTACGGAATGCGGTTTTTGGGCTGTCTTCTTCGCGAATACGCAATTGGTGATATCCCGATCGAAGATCGATTTTTGAGAAACACGTTGCGCCTTGAAGTTGATCGAAGAGGTCGTCGATTCGTGGCAAAGGATACGATTTTTAATAGTAAGTTTGTTAAGCTCACGATAATCGATGCACATACGAAACGAACCATCTTTCTTTTTCACGAAGAGGACGGGAGCGCCCCAAGGAGAAGAGCTTGGATGAATAAAGCCTTTGTCGGAAAGTTCTTCGAGTTGGTTTGATAACTCTTGCATTTCCGACTGGCCTAAACGGTAAGGAGCTTTGGCTACGGGAATTGCTCCGGGCACAAGATCGATTCGGAATTCTACCGGGCGAATGGGTGGAAGACCGGTGACGTCTTCGGAAAAGACATCCAGGAAGTCACAGACGATGGAGATGTCTTGGATTTTTCTTTCCTTAAGGTCTTTAACCACCACTTGAGCTAGGAACGGAACATACGTTTGGCGCAAATATTTTTGGGATTGAGAGTATGACATAAGGTTGAGCCTTTTAGGAGTAGTCTTGCCCCACACCTTGAGTGTTTTACCGTTTACAAGCGGGATTCGAATGATTTTATCGTAACAAACGACTTCGGCACGGTGCAAAGATAGCCAATCCATGCCTACTATGACATTGAAACTTCCCATTTGCATCGGGATAAGATCGACCGAAAATTTTCGCTTACAAAGAGTGAGAATATAATCACGAATGATCGGGTTGATTGTGATGGAATTTCCGTTGGCGACTTCGACAGAAAAAGGTCTAAAGAGTTTAGTGCGAGGTACGGCAAGTATAGACTCAAATTTTAATGAAATAAAACTCTATCAGCACCAGTGTCAAATAAAATTAAAGCCAAATGTTCGTTCACTAGAAACATACCATTCACAACGTCGTTTGCGACTTGAGCTTGATTGGCGTTTATCATGAAAGCACGCCCTTGGTTACCGGGATTTCTTTGTGGTGCTTGGGGTGGAGGAGGAGGTGCTTGGATGGCTTGAATTGGTTGGATGAGAGGTGCATTTAGTTGTGGGATTTGAGGTTGGTAGGTTTGGACTTGGTAAGCTTGGGTTTGGTAATAAGGCACGGTTACGTCTTGGGCTTGGTTTGCGTAAACGAGTCGGGGACAATTGTTGCGGAAATGGTTAGGGTCTCTACAATTTGTAACGCCCGTAAATTTCGTTAATCGGCTCGATCGTTTATAAATGTTTGTTTCCTCTTTCTAAATTAGAGACTTGTAATACGTTTAAAAAGTCCATTTATCCATCCTTTTGCTCACGACATCACCTCTTATAACTTAAAGTGTTAGATTAGTATGTAGCACCCGACATTTTCGTTTAACGACACGCACGTTATAGAGTTTGTATATTTATCGGGTTTGACCCGGCATTCTTCGGGGACCTCCTTGTCATTATCGTAAGTTAAATTATTTAACCTTTCATCCAAGCTATAACATTTTTCATGTTTGAGGGACTAGAGTGTAATTGCTTATTATACCAAGAAAACCCTAGCCTACTTCTCATTCCTTCCCTTCCTATTCCGATCGGCGCCCACATTGCAGCCTCCATCCTCGATTTTCGTGCTGGTTCCAGCCATTCTCCGGCCTCCCGAGACTAATTCAAGGTCGATTCTATCTTAGTATAACTCTTTTTCACCATTAAACCCTTTGTTGAACACGTTAGGGTTGAGTTTTGATGATAACAGTTTGCTGACAGATTCGTATTCGTTTGTTGTAGGGTCTGTAACGCGATGATAACCCATTTTTTTATCTATTCTTATTACCATGATGTTCTACTTTGAGTGTAGTTTCCAGAAAGGTATAATACGTAATTTTTGGACGAGATTTGAATACTTTTTATGATTTTATAAAATCGAGTGTCAAAGCTGATGCGCGATGTCGGATTCTGGTCTGTATTCCCGACATCATAACTCGTTTTCAACAAGTCCAAATTAGTTGGTTCCACTTCTGAAACTTAATATTTTGAGTTAAGAATCAAACCCAATTGGAATCGTTTAATTTGGTTAGGTAATGAATTTTATAAAAATAAAACCATTTTGTTTCGCACTGAAATAGCTGCACATACCTTGCTGTGTTGGAGGAATTTTTATAATTTTTGTGTCCACTAGAAAAATATAATAAAAATATTTTTATAAACCTAAGAAATTTATGAAAGTCTGGTAAAAAGTTAATAATTTATTTCAAAGGTTATCCTATGTAATTAAATGCGTCTTCACATGCTAAAATCTGCATGTTATATTCGTTATTGATCGATAAGTTCGTTTTAGGCTTAACCGGTGGCTGCCCTTTCTCGCATCTTTCGGGGCTGTTATAATTGAAGTTCATGCTCCATCATCTTCATAGGTATGTCTAGTGTAATATACTTTAGTATCATGAGTTTTGGCATTCGTTAGGTTGGTCAACTGTTGATGAAGTGAAAACTAGGTTTTGGTTGTCTAGTTTGTCAATTGTTGCGTCTAGCGCGTTGTTTGAGGGAATTAACAACCAATTCGGATGTTGTAGCCTCGGTATGATTTGTTGGCTGTGAAAAACTATATTTTTATGTTATTGGAGCTGAATTGGTTGTCGGTTACTCAAACGGGTAGGTACGGCACAAATTCGCGTTTATTGGTAATTTGTGCATCGTGCTTGTGAATTACCGACCCATCCAACTCGTGTAGCGTCGTGTGGACTTGCTGCCTGTGATTTTACCAAATTTGGTCCACACGGGGCTGAGTCGGTATCTAAGTGCATAAACAACCCGTTAACGCGCGTATTCGATAAAATCAACAACTTTCGAGGGTAAATTGGGAACCCTTTGTCCCCGGGATTAACTAAGGGTGGTTTTGGTAAATACATGGCCTCGGGGGCTGATGTAATTGAATTTGGTAATGTCAAGGCTTTAGGTCAATCAAATCATGTTAGAACGTCTCGTAGGATAAACGAGTCGGTACGTTTAGTTAGTAATCTTTGTGTGCAAGCTGACAGGCTTGTAAATTGTGGATTGGCTTTGAAGTTCTCAAACTCTTTGGTGTTTGTGTGGCTCGTTTCAGGTGAGTTCATGATGCCCTTTTTACTCTTTTCAAGTTTTGGGCTAGCATGAACACCGTAATACAATTTTACACGATTTTATTCGTTACAACTATTTGGATGGTATTACATAGCCTTATTCATATTTGTGCATTTATGAAACTATTTGTGAACTATATTTTATGCCTTAGGATATTGTAGACTCGTTTATGGTCTTATATTCCTTAAGGTTATACATATTACTTGTGGTCTAGGCTCGAGGTTGCTATTAGGCCTAGTACTAATTCCTAGTATTAAACGATTTTTCCTGAGGAAATGTTTTAAACGATTTTACATAGGCTTGCTAGTATTGGTAGGCCTTGGAATGTTAAAGAATGTGTGTATGCATATATATATATATTATAGAATGGCCAATATTTAGCGATGTTGTAGTCATCTCGACTACTGAATGTTGCGTATGCCTACTTTGACGCATGCGCTGAATGTTACGTGTTTGGGTTGTATGTGTGCTCGGCCCTGAATGTTATTATTGAATGGTGATCTTGGCCGGGCCAAACTATACGACTCAGGTTCTTAAATCCTGTGGCGGGCCCTGAAAAGCCCGTTAGGGGGGAGGCTCGTGTGGCATGATCAACATCGGATGTTACGTGTTTCGGTTGTACGTGTGCTCAGCCCTGAATGTTATTATTGAATGTTATATATATATATATATATATTTATATATATATATATAGGAATGCACGTATAGAGATGTTCATACGTAAGGATGATTATTTATTCAATGTGATGACCTAACTGATGTATTTCCGTTTACAGTTTTAAAACCGTTGGAATGATTATTAAGACTTTTGTTATAAATATATGGATGTACTTAGATGTCTAAGTACGAATACTTAGTGTTGATGATGGCCTAACCGTTCGTACCCCGTAGTTTTATATTTAAACTCTTGGAATGTTTTATAATCCCGTTTTTATATTTAAACTCTTGGAATGTTTTATAATCCCGTTTTTATATTTAAACCCTTGGAATGATTTATTTAAATGTCTATTATTAAAACTTGAACTCACTCAGCTCAAGCTGACTTTGTGTGTATGTTAGTGTGAGTTTCAGGTTTAGAGGAGGATGCTTACCGCTTGGACGTGCTCGAGACTACTAGGACGGTTGAAGGCATACTAGTCGGAGATTAACACGCAAACTGTTTTCTTTTCATTTATTACTTTAAATATTTAAATTATGGTTTTGGGAACTTGGTTTTAGTACTTGTGATTTTCCACTGTTTATTACTCTGAAACGATTTTTAATAAGATGAAATTGTTTGACTTTAAATTTTTGAGAATTTTTGGATATGATTACCAACTGTAGGATTCCCAGGATTCGGAGTCTTACACAATTATAGCAAGCTCGGGGTTGTTGCGGGTTTTGCGGGATTTGCAGGTTGTTTCTTGGTGGAGCGGGATGTCCACGAGGTGTGTTTCGACATGTGGTATTGAAGTGACCATAACGGTTGCAAATGGTGCAATGGAGACAAGTCATGTTTGAGGGATGGTGAAATTGACTTTGTTGCATAATGGATGAGGACCAGTGTAGGGTTTTCGGTTTGGAGGAGCTTGAGATTGTTGTTGGGTTTGTTGTGGGTGGGTGACGGCATAGTTTCGGTGATTGGGCTTGAATTTCTTCTTGACTTGGTGGGATGAGTTGGAGTAATTTATGGCTTGAGGAGGTGGATCAACTTTGATTTGAGGGGTTGGTTCGGGTTTACTCTTGTCACACTTTTTCTTGATTGAAAGTGTACCCGCCTTGACATGGTTTTCGGAGAGGGCTCCGGCTAGCGTAATAGCGTCTTCAAGGTTTACCGGTTTACTACTCATTACCGAGTCACGGATTAGCATGGGCAAACCCCCGATGTATTTGTCAATTTTGCGTTCGAGCGGGGTGACCAAGTGAGGAACAAGAGTGCTCAACTCGTGAAAACGGAGTGAGTAGGCAGCGTTATCACCACTTTCTTGCTTGAGTTCCCAAAACTCGGCTTCGAGCTTTTGGAGCTCGTGTTTTGGCCAGAACTTCTTCATCATAGGTTCTTTAAGCTCGGTCCATGGGAGAGCCATGGCGATTTCCGCCCCTTGGAGATGCATAACACTACCCCACCATGTAAGAGCGGTTTCCTCAAACATGCTCGAAGCAAAATTAGTTTCTTCGCTTCGGGGCACTCGCTGTGTCGGAACACACTTTCCATCTTTTCAAACCATTGCAACAAGGTAGTCACACAGTTCGTACCAAGGAATTTGGTTTGGTTAGCACCGGTAAATTGTTTGTACGAGTAGGGAGTGGGTTTGGGTTCAACGGGTGGAAGTTGGTTTGCTTGCAAGTGAGTTAGGAGTTCGGGAATCACAGCGGCGACTTGTTCGGCTACTAAAGCGGCCATCTTGCGTTTGGAGTCCTTGCGGTAGTGGCGTCGTAGCGGAGGCATTCTAGAAATTATAAAGAATTGTAGTGAGTTTGAGGGCCTTGAGTTTAAAATAGAAGATGTATGTAACCATTTTTTTTACGTGAATCCTAGTGTCATGAGGAAGAAAATGTTAGTAGAAATAAATTTTATTCATAAACCAAATGATAAAAACGTATATATTAGTATATGTTTCAAAGTTTCGAGAATTTAAAATTTGGTCGTTTTGAAGTGTTGAAATTTGTATACAGTCGGAAAAATCGTACATGATCCACCATGATTTGATATTCCGAAAAAAATAACAAATTTTCTTGTAAACATATATATATAGTCGGGAAAATCGTACATGAACCACCATGATTTGATATCCCGGTAATAAAAACTTATGTAAAACTAATATATATGGAGTCGAACATGTGCACGTATCACCGCGTCTTTCATGTTGTTGACTCAAATCATGATAATAACATACAATAAAACGGAGATACAACGAGATGTTAAAAACACCTTTCCACGTATCACCGTGGCTTTTATGTTTTCAACACCAAAAATAAGGAGGCGACCGGAACGCTCGCATTCGACAACTTAAAGTGTCGGCTCATATAACTCGAGTTGCTTGACCTAGAAACCAACACTAAACCCAATCATCCCAGGTAAGTAAAGCACTTCGATCCTTGGAATCTTTTTGTCAAATGATCGAATCAAGTCTTTCGTTCCTTATGGTCATCACAAAACAAATTATAGAACCTAGCTTTAAGGAGATTGTAAACAACGAGATCCAAGTTAAGCTTGTGATCCATAAAACACAATATAAAAACTAATGTTTTGTTTTAAGGTAAACATACCTTAGAATACTATTGAAAGTGTGTGTATGTGTACATTTATGATGAGATATATTTTTAAACAAGTTTATAAATAATTAAATAAATGCAATAAACAATTAAGTAGCTTTAACACGTATGAGCACACGTATAGGGACCCTAGAGCATAAACTATACTAGGCTGTTACGTCTAACCACCTATCCTATAGTCGATGGCTCTGATACCAATCTGTCACACCCCGACCAACGAAGGTGGAAACGTCGAGGTGCGACATGATTGTTCATTGTACAACGACACTATAAAGTGACAATATTTAAACAACTTATTTAAATCCATATCATCATAAATAACACAGCAATTGTTCATACAAAATTCCAAATAGATAGATAAACAAATAACTTGTTCTTTCATTTTCTAAAATCATCAAGCCAAGATGATAAGTTTTTCAAGTAATCCAATCAAGCTAACATTAAACCTGTAACATTGCATAAAATAGAGTTTGTCAACACAGAGGTTGGTGAGCAATTTTCATAGTTTTGGACAATAAGTATATAGTATGAAATCCACAACTAGTGTATGAAAACAATAAATAATAGCAACAATTTAGATAATAAAACCGTCAATAAGAATACATTGACGACAATAACGAAATCGTCAATAACAATACATTGACGACACCTTTCTATATGGGGATACCATATATACTCGGAATTAACGTATGATCATACTTTGATGAGGCTACCCGCCTTAGCATTCAAGAGGCTACCCGCCTAAGCATTCAAGAATTTGCACATAATCATGTAACGCATATAACACCAAATTGTGCATTTATTTAAGTAAACATATACAATAAGTGTTGTGGTTTTAGACTCAAGTATAAATCATTTGAATTTGAATAAGTATGCAATGTCATCCCCAAAATGAAAGATGGAAAACGGGGGATGAGAAAATACTCATATTAACAAGTAACTTGAAAGATAGGGTCGTGAATAATCAGAGAGATCGGTTTAACGAGCAATACCTATATTGAACGGGTCTTGTGTTAGTAGGTAGTCTTGGAAAATACATGACATATAAAGTAAATAAATAAAGTTTAGGGTTTAAAATGTAAATATTTGAGAAATTAAAGAAACGAGTTTTGTAAAATAAGTTTACTCGAAACCGGGTCTCGGTATTCTATTCATTAGTTTTTTTTACTAAACCTATGTTAAGTAATAATGTGGGTTAAAATGCAATATTGCAAAACCCTTGGTTATAAGAATACCAAAACGAGGTTTAAACGAATGTTCGGGTTTGTCGGTTCGAGACTTGATAATTGACCAATCTCAAAGTTAACTTCCCAAAATAATAAATGTTATGAGATAACTCAATAAAATCAAAATAGACTTAACCAAGTATGTAGTTCTATTGTGAAGAACCTTAACGTTCGTTAAGCGAGTATACGACTTTATCGGTCCGAACTTGTTATAAGATCAAGTTGGTTACCGACATGCCAAGTATGTTTTGAAATTAACTAAAATTGTTTTAAAATATAATCTTGAAAAAAAATATGAGTTTTGGTGACTAAAAACACACTTGTGTGTCTTAAGCGAGTGAACTCGGTTTAGTTCGGTTTTTGGTTCGGTCCTTGACTCGGAATAAGACCGAGGATGGTTACCACATACCCAATTACCATGGAACTTGTAAAATAACTTATAAATAATAATACTCAAGTTTTACATTCAAAAAGTTAACAATAAAGCTTTTAAACGAAAGTTCGGTTTTTTGGTTCGGTTCTCAACTTGGGATGAAACTGAGGCTAATCACCACATACCCAATACCATGGAACTTGACAAATATGAACAATAAACTAAAATGTACAGAAGTTAAGCAAGTATAACAAGTTATATGGTTTGATTTGTGTAATATATAAACAAGGACTACAAAGTCCTCCATGTAACCTTGCCTTACTAGCCCGACATTTCAACCTGCCGAGACCGGAGAAATGAAAGATTGAAGGTAAACAAGGAGTGTATATTATATATATGTTGTATATGTTGTTAGATCAAGCTTTAAGTGTCGAGAAGTTAGTTAAAATGAAAGATTAGCTTAGTTTGACCTTAAGAGTCAAACTATGAAGAACAACCTTAGAATTCAAGAATTTGAGAGAGAAATGAGGAAATGAGCAAGCACAAATGAAAAAGATGGGTGTGTAAATATAGGGTAAGTTTAATGGGTCTTTCATAGAGGGTGTTGCATGAAAATGGGATGATTATAGACCCAAGAAAGCACAAACTACAAATGGGTCTTTCAAGTCTCCATTTTGGTAGTTTTAGTCCCTAGAGTTCGTTTTGAGTGTTTTCGGGGCATTTTAAGAACCGAAAAGGGTGTTTTTTTTAGATCCGACAACTATAAAACAAATATGTAACATAAAATTCATCATTTTGATAATATCTAAAGGTTCGGGATACAAAACGGGTCGGGTTTACATTAAGAATACAAGTATAAAATAACCCGAAATTGACAAATGTCACATGGAAGATGCTTCACCTAGTTTTGATGTTAGCCACCATAATGATGATAATCTTATTGTTCTTAATTTGTAATCTCCCACCCAAGGAGTTTGATTTTTTCTTTTTCCTTTATCTACTTATTGCTCTACCTTTGTATTTTCTTTCAATTTTAATAAGTATGTAATCCTAATATTTATCTAATTTGTGTTTAGTAATAAAATGACGAATATTGCAAAGCTTGAATTTTTGGCTCTCAAATGTTCTAGAGATAACTATGCCATGGACAACAAATATCAAAAGACACCTCAAATCAATGGGTGTGTTAGAAGCAATTAATGAAAACAACATATTGGATGACCACAATAGAGCAAAAGCCGATGTCTTTATTCATAAACACATTGATGAAATACTTCAGTTGGAGTATTTTAATCACGATAATCCAAGTGTTTTATGGAAAGAATTAAAAAGCAGATTTGATCATCAAAGGAATTCATTACTTCCTACTGCTAGAGCTGAATGGAACAATCTAAGGTTCCAAGATTTTAAAAAAGTGAATGATTACACATCTGCTCTATTAAATATATGTAACAGCCCAGCTACGGCCGCATCATAATATTGTCCGCTTTGGCCGGGACGTACCGCCATCGCCTTACGGATTTGCTTTTAGTTGTCCAGGTGAAGACTTTCTAGGAGGTCACCCATCCTGATATACTACTTCCACCTAAGCACCTTAACTGTGGAGTTCTCCTCTCATCCACTACCATTAAGCGCCCAAAATGCGTTATGATGGAGAAGGTATCCACCTCCTTATAAAGAAGACTTTGTTCTCCTCCCCAACTGATGTGGGATGTCACAATCCACCCCCTTAGGGGTCCAGTGTCCTCGCGGGACCTGGCACCACCAGTCCGGCCCTGGCTCTGATACCATCTGTAACAGCCCAGCTACCGCTGCATCATAATATTATCCGCTTTGGCCGGAACGTACCACCATCGCCTCACGGATTTGCTTTTGGTTTCCAGGTGAAGACTTCCCAGGAGGTCACCCATCCTGATACTACTTCCACCTGAGCACGCTTAACTGTGGAGTTCTCCTCTCATCCACTACCATTAAGTGCCCAAAACGCGTTATGATGGGGAAGGTATCCACCTCCTTATAAAGAAGGCTTTGTTATCCTCCCCAACTGATGTGGGATGTCACAATATATGTTCAAGGCTTGAATATTATGGACAAATTATGTCCGAGGCAGATAAGTTAGAAAAAACTTACTCTACTTTTCATGCATCAAATATAATTTTGCAACAACAATTACGGTTGCAAAATTTTTTTAACATACTCTGATCTTAATACAAATCTCATCATACCAGAGAAAAATAATGAGCTATTAATGAAAAACCATCAAGCTCGTCCCACAGGATTATTAGCCATACCAGAATCAAATATTGCTTATAATAATGATCATAAGAATTCTGGACGTAAATGGGAACAAGGCCGTGGACGTGGCTGAAACTATTTCAATAAAACCTATTTTAGTTGTCGCAACCACTCATTTAAATGGAATAATAGTCGTGGACGTGGACACGGTCGTGGTCGTGGTCGTAGCTAAAAAGCTAATAATTACCACGCTAACCAGCAAAACAAGTTTAAAAATGATGCTGGTACGTTCCAGAATGATGGAGGCTCATGTTTCAGATGTGGAAGTACTAATCATTGGGCAAAGACTTGTCGAACATCTTCACATCTATGTGAATTATATCAAACATCTCTGAGAGGTAAAGGAAAAGGGAGTAAATCATATCAACAAAATTGATGATGCTGATATTGAATTGAATATCTCAGATTTTATCAACGAATTTGAACCCTGAAAGTGATATTGTAAAATTACAATGATAATTATATATTTCCTTTCATGTTTATGTCTTAACTATGTTTAATTACTTTTCCTTTCATGCAAAATAAAAGTCTCTTGTAATAAATTTAGGAATGTATAATATATGCACTTATTGTTTTTTTTTCTTTATATTTGAAGATTAAAATGAATTTCATTGTAGCAAAAGATCAATCTAATGATGCTGATTTATGCATAGCGAATAGTGGTGCGACACATACTATCTTAAAATCTCAAAAATATTTTCATGAATTAAAACCAAAAAGGGAAATATTAACACAATATCAGGTCCTTCTGACATAATACAAGGAGTGGGAAAAGCTAATTTAGAATTACCGAATTGTACAAAGCTTTTAGTAGAAAATGCTCTATTTTCTCCAAAATCAACCAAAAATTTGTTGAGTTTCAAGAATATATATCATAATGGATATGATAACCGGTCGAGGACTGTTGATATGAAAAATATTTACATATTGTAAAGAGAAGTCATATATTGAAAAGGCTACCAATGCTTCATTCTGGTTTGCATTATGCATATATAAATGTGCCTCAATCACATATGACAGTCAAAGAAAACTGTTATGATTCTGATATTGTAAACTTAAGGCATGACAGATTAGGCCATCCAGGATCCATAATGATGAAAAGGATTATTGCAAATACAAATGGGCATCCATTGAAAGATCAAAATATCCACAAAATAGATAAAATGCCTCAATGCACATCTTGTTCTCTTGGAAAATTAATTACAAGGCCTTCGCCATTAAAAGTTGATAAAAAGTCACTGGTGTTTCTTGAAAGAATTCAAGGTGACACATGTGGACCAATTCATCCACCATGTGGACCATTTACATACTTCATGGTCTTAATAGATACATGCAGCAAATGGTGTTATGTCTCTTTATTATCAACTCGTAATGTCACTTTTGCAAAATTTCTTGCTCAAATTATCAAATTACGTGCACATTTTCCCGATTATACCATTATGGATAAAGCTCGATAATACGGGAGAATTTACATCGTATGCTTTCGATGATTATTGCTTGTCTGTGGGGATTGTTATTGAACACCCCGTTGCTCACGTGCACACGCAAATTGGTTTAGCTGAGTCGTTGATCAAACGCCTACAACTGATAGCTAGACCATTAATAATGAGGACAAAACTCCCTGTTTCTATTTAGGGTCACGCAATTCTACATGCTGGATCATTAATTCGTGTGAGACCAAGTGCAAATCATAAATACTCTCCCATACAACTTGTTTCCGACAATAAGCCAAACATTTCCCACCTTAGAATTTTTGGGTGTGCTGTGTATGTTCCTATTGCACCACCACAACGCACAAAAATGGGTCCTCAAAGAAGGCTAGGAATATATGTTGGATATGAAATATCTTCCATAATAAGATATCTCGAACCTTTAACCGGTGATATATTTACAGCACATTTTGCTAATTGCCATTTTAACGAGACAATATTCCCGACATTAGGGGGAAATGAGAAAGCAAGAAAGTGATTGATGTAACACAAAGTGTACATCTTATTGCATCGAATTAACCTCATATTTATACTGAACTCCATGCAAATTCATTGTTTTAGGTACTTATTTGAGTTATTTGTGAATTTGCAGGTCCGGGCGCCCGCTCGACAAAGAAAACACGAAAAGATGCCGTTTCGGAGGCAAAAATAGCATTCTGCCAGACCTGCACGACCGTGCATGCCCGTGCGGACGCCCGTGCAAGACCTGCACGACCGTGCTTGACCGTGCCAGAACAGAGAAATCTGACTTTTTGGTCAGACAAAAGCATAGGGTTGACTTTCCACTTATATGGACGACCGTGCATGGGCCCGTGCCAGACGTCCAGAAAGCATAAATACACCTCCATTACCTCCATTTCAAGTGTGGAGCCTTGGGGGATTTCTCTGAAATTGCTGGAAATTTGTTGTGTGTCTGTTAGAGAGAATTCAAGGCTTCCATCTTGCATGATCATCCTTTCAAGTAGCAATCATCATTCATCTTAGTTTGCAATCTTTTGTTCTTGACAATGTTTTGTAAGATTACTTTGATTTTGGTTGTTGTATTAAGCCTTATGGGCTAAATACTCTTGTTGCTTAGATTATGTTGAAACTTTTGCTTATGTGATATTTATCTATGCATGATTTTGGCAAGTTGGTGTTCTTCAAGTTTATAAAATGTTCTTGAATAGAGTTTAATGGTTGAATGCTTGTTTTAACTCCTAGTCTTGTTAGTTTGATAGATGCTTAGCCATAATATGTTGGAAAACTATGTGTTGAGTCTTTGTTTATGAACTTAGTTTGTGTATGCATACTTTGTTTATATCACTAAGTTAGGAATGACTAGTGAAAATTAACTTGGTTATGAATTTTAACAAGTATGAAACCATCACTTGATATTGGAAAATTGTATGGTGATAACATGATTCTTTGAGTTGGTTGATGTTTGCTAGAGATTAAGGCCAAAATTCTTAGTTTATATTTTGCTAATTAAAAGATTCATGTGTTTAACTAGTGTTCTTGAACTTGTCTATTTTACATGATTTTAGGTGGTTAGTTTGTTGTTTTCATGCTAGCTTTTCTTTAATTGTGAGATTAGGTAGTTTTGACAAACTTACTAGTCAATGGTTAATAACTTGTTGAATACCCATCATGATGTTATGTTGCTAGTATTAGGTTGCCTTGATTGGAATTTGATATTGATGCTTAATACATGATGTTTGCCATTATCATTGTTATTTTGTCACTAAGTTTAAGTGGATGCATAGTCTAAGTAGCTTTGTTTGGATTGATTGTTAGTTGTATTTTATTTCCTTTGTTATTGTTGTATGCTAGTTTAGTTACTTGAAAAATCCAATTAGATTGCTTGTTCGGTTAAATTAATTACAAAGATTTAGTATCAAAAGTTCACCGTGTCCATGGATTGACACTCGGTTCTTACCGATACTTTGCTACAAACGATAGGTACACTTGCCTTTCGTGTGTGGGTTGGTTGTTGGTGAAAACCATTTTTAAAACCCGATTTATGTGAAACTTTTATTTAAAATTTTATATATATATTCGCACACGCTAAGTTTTTGGCGCCATTGCCGGGGACACGGTGTTTTACTTTTGAAAATGATACGAGTATATGGTTTGCCTTGTTGATATTTTTGCTCTATGTTATTTTAGTCTATTTCATTTTTATTCATCTTATTTTATTTTATTTTATTTTAGTAGTTATATTTTTTAGGTAGTTTTCCGTGTCTTTTTTGTTTCCATTCAGCATTTCTTTCGGGTGATGCACGTCTACCACACCTGGTCCTGATATTTTTTCCCCCTTTTCTGAACCCGAGCAACATCTTCGAAAAGGTGTGAGGAGGAGAGCACGAGAAATTGCCGAGGTCATTGAAAACGAAGTTGTGGAGGACGACGCGAATCCCGAGGTTGAAGAAATGGCGGACCCGAACAATCAAGGTCACATGGACGACTTCGCCAAGCCGTCACTTAATGGCTATGGCAGCGGTGTTAGGGAGCCCGAGATTACCGTGAGTTTCGAGATCAAGTCGAGTATTATTCATATGGTCGAAAATTCTGTTTCTTTCCATGGCCTCACGAACGAGGACCCTCATTCTCATGTTGCGCATTTCCTTCGATTATGTGCGACATTCAAAATTCAGGGGTTTACGGACGATACCGTGAGACTCCGACTTTTTCCATTCTCACTTCGCGGGGCTGCCTTGGAGTGGTTAGAGGCACTCCCTTCCGGTTCCATCACCACTTAGGATCAATTGGTTGATCAGTTTCTTCTTCAGTACTTTCCACCTGATAAAACCGCTAGATATCGGTCAAAAATCACTAGTTTCCGTGTGGAAGATGGATGAGTCATTGCATGCTGCATGGGTGAGGTTTAAGGGCTTGATGAGAAAATTTCCTCATCACGGTTTGAGTCGCGGTCTTCAGTGTCGTACGTTCTTTGATGCTTTATCTGGAGCACAGAAGCAGGCCGTTGATCAGGTTGCAGGAGGAGATTTCGGTAGGTGTACTCCCAATGAGGCGTTGGATGTTTTGGAGCAAGCTGCTAACAAGAGTTTTCCATATAATCCGCCTCGTAGTATTCCTTCCACTAAGGGTGTTCTTCATGTCGATTCCAATACTCTTGTCTCCGCTCAGTTAGAAGCCTTTACCAAAAGATTTGACCAGATGCAATCCGATCTGGCTAAGTCTAGCTCTCGTTATAGGGTGTGTGACGGGAAACACCAGACCAGTCAGTGCCAGCAGGCCATGGTGGTGGAGGATGTTGACTTTGTAGGCCGCCAAAACAATGCATATAGCAACTCTTATAACCCGGGATGGAGAAACCACCCAAATTTCAGCTGGAAAGATGGTGGTGGCAGTCAGAGTCAAAATCAAAAGCCACCGAGGTTTAACCGAAATCCAAATTACCAAAATCAATCCCAGAACCAATCTTACCAGCAAAAGCCTCAGTTTCAGGGTTCCAGCAGTAGTGGTCAGTCTAGTGGTGGGTCTAGTGTTGAAAATCTTTTGACTCAGCTTTTGGCTAAAACCGAGACCTCAAACAAACTGGCTGAACAAAGGAACTTGAAGATTGATGAGACTCTCCAGAGACACGATCTCGAGTTGAGGAATCAGAAAGCGTCCATTCAGTCCATTGAGAATCAGGTTGGACAGATTGCTCAGCTCCTCTCTACGAGACCACAGGGTAGCCTTCCGAGTAACACCGATATTAATCCGAATGCCAAGGCTAAGGCTATTACCCTAAGGAGTGGTAGATCCACCATTCCTGTTGATGCATCGGTTTCCACACCAAAACCGATTGCCGATGAGATCGAGACTGAGACTCCTGGTGAGGTGCACCCGAGGTTAACCCCAGAAATTACTGTGCAAACCAGTGAGCCAGTCAGGACTTATGTTCCCCCCATTCCATACCCAGGCCGTTTGAAGAAACAGAAGATGGAAGAACAGTACGGGAAGTTATTAGAACTTTTTAAGCAGCTTCACATTAATCTTCCGTTTCTCGATGCGTTGAAAGAAATGCCTAAGTATGCTGAGTTTCTGAAAGAGGTCCTCTCGAATAAGAAGAAATTAGAGGAGCTTTCTTGTGTGACTTTGAATGAGGAGTGTTCAGCGGTTCTTCAGAATAAACTGCCCAAAAAAATGACCGATCCGGGCAGTTTTACCATTCCATGTTTGATCGGTAGTTTGTCGGTTAGTAATGCTTTAGACGACCTAGGTGCTAGCATAAACTTGATGCCTTACTCTGTTTTTGCAAAGCTAGACCTAGGTGAGCCTAACCCTACTCGCATGAGCATTCAGCTTTCCGACCGCTCGGTGAAATACCCGAGAGGTATAGTTGAGAATATGCTTGTAAAAATCGAAAAATTTGTGTTTCCTGTTGACTTTGTGATCTTGGACATGGATGAGGATAAAAATGTACCACTCATCTTAGGTCGTCCTTTCCTAGCCACTGCTAGAGCTCTCATCGATGTCTGCACCGGCAGACTCACTCTTAGAGTTGGAGACGAGGAGGTTACCTTTGATATTAGGAGACCCATGCGCCATCCACATGATCATGATGACGTGCTCTGCATTGATACCATTGATTCTTGTGTTTGTGAGCACATACAGGACACGTGTGAGGAGGACTCTTTGGATACTCAGTTATGTTTTAGAGAGGTTTCTGACTTGGTTAGTGGACCTCTGATTGAGGAGTTGGTCTGTGGTGTAGACCACGAGCCTCCTGAGTGTTTAGAGAGGATTGCGGATGTTGATCGCGTTGCCGAGCCTAAGGCAAAACCCTCTGTTGTGGACCCACCATCTATCGAGCTAAAGGAACTCCTGTCCCATTTGGAGGATAGGTCCCGCTTGCTTGTTATCATTCCTGCTAGTTTGTCGAATGAGGAGAAGGTGAAGTTGCTCACGGTTCTGAAGAGGCATAAGCACGCGATCGCCTAGAAGATCATGGATATAAAAGGGAACAGTCCATCCTTTTGTACCCATAAGATCTTGATGGAGGAGGAGTATAAACCCGATGTGCAGCACCAACGGCGTCTCAACCCTAATATGCATGACGTTATGACGGTTGTTGTGAACGAAAAAAACGAGTTGATTCCTACACGTACTGTCACGGGATGGAGAGTTTGCATTGACTACCGCAAACTCAACGATACCACGAGAAAAGACCATTTTCCACTCCCCTTCATTGACCAGATGTTGGAGCGACTCTCGGGAAAGATGTACTATTGCTTTCTTGACGGTTTCTCGGGATACTTTCAGATCCCCATCTCTCCTGAGGATCAGGAGAAGATGACATTCACATGTCCCTATGGCACATTCTCCTACCGGCGGATGCCCTTTGGACTGTGTAATGCCCCAGCCACCTTTCAGAGATGTATGGTGGCGATTTTTCATGATATGATCGAGGACTCCATGGAGGTTTTCATGGATGATTTTTCGGTTTTCGGGAGTTCTTTTGATCATTGTTTGAGAAATTTGGAGAGAATGTGGGCCCGATGTGAGGAGGCCAACCTTGTTCTTAATTGGGAGAAATGCCACTTCATGGTGAAGGAGGGCATTGTGTTAGGGCATAAGATTTCACAGGCGGGGCTTGAGGTTGATCGAGCCAAAATTGATACCATTTCAAAGCTTCCGCCACCAAATTCGGTGAAGCCTATTAGGAGTTTTCTCGGTCACGCGGGATTTTATCGGCGATTCATAAAGGAATTTTCCCAAATCGCCCGCCCGATGACGAAACTCCTCGAGAAAGATGCCCCGTTCGTTTTCTCCTCCGAATGTCTTCAGGCGTTCGAGCTTTTGAAGAAGAAATTGGTGAATGCCCCTATCATGGTTGCCCCCGACTGGTCCTTACCTTTCGAGTTGATGTGTGACGTGAGTGACTTTGCAGTCGGGGCGGTCTTAGGTCAAAGGCGGAATAAGCATTTTCACCCGATTTATTATGCGAGTAGGACACTGAAAGATGCGCGGGAGCATTACACGACCACTTAAAAGGAGCTCCTTGCTGTTGTCTACGCATTCGATAAATTTCGGTCTTATCTTGTCCTTTCCAAGACCATTGTGTTCATGGATCATGTAGCCCTTTGTTATCTGTAAAAGTAAACAAGATGCGAAGCCGAGACTTATTCGTTGGATTTTACTGCTGCAGGAGTTTGACATTGAGATCCGTGACAAAAAGGGTGCTGAGAATGTCGCGGCCGACCATCTCTCCCGTCTTGAGTGCTCAGCTTCATCGGAACAAGTGGGGGTCCACATAAATGTCAATTTCCCCCACGAGTTCCTCATGCATATCGAGACACGGGATGATGATCACCCTTGGTTCGCTGACATTGCGATTTTTCTTGCTAGTGGGATCGTGCTTAAGGGTCTTACTCACCAGAAAAAGAAGAAATTCTTTTCTGATGTGAAGCATTATTTCTGGGAGGATCCTTACTTGTTTCGTGTTGGTGCTGATCAGCTCGTGCGTAGGTGTGTGTATGGAGATGAGGCTCGAAAGATCTTGAAACACTGCCACGAGGGCCCGACCAGAGGACACCATGGAGCCACATCCACGGCGAAGGTCTTTGACGTCGGTTTCTTCTGGCCAACCATCTTCCGTGATGCTCATGACATGGTGCATTCTTGTGATGCTTGCCAGAGGGCGAGCAACATCTCATCACGAGACGAGATGCCCCGGCGACCGATTCAGGTCTGCGAGGTTTTTGATGTCTGGGGCATCGACTTCATGGGACCTTTCCCGACTTCTTTTAGCCATCGTTACATCCTAATAGCCGTTGATTATGTTTCGAAATGGGTGGAAGCGCAAGCCTTGCCCACAAATGATACTAGGTCGGTGGTGAAATTCTTGAAGAAGTTGTTCTCCCGCTTTGGTGCCCCCAAAGCACCGATTAGTGACCGAGGGACACATTTTTGTAATGCCCAGTTGGAAAAGGCATTGTCCCGGTATGGTGTCCATCATCACTTCTCTACACCATATCACCTGCAGACGAGTGGGCAGGTTGAGGTCACGAATAGGGGCATCAAGAGGATTTTGGAGAAGACGGTTAGTCAGAACCGTAAGGATTGGTCCGAAAAATTAGATGACGCACAGTGGGCTTTCCGTACCGCTTACAAGACACCGATTGGTACGACACCGTTCAAATTGGTGTACGGGAAAGCGTGTCATCTCCCTGTTGAGCTCGAGCATAAGGCATATTGGGCATTGAAATGTGTGAATCTTGATCTTGCTTGCGCGGGTAAAAACAGGATGGGTCAGTTGCATGAGCTTGAGGAGTTGAGAGGCCAAGCTTATGAGAATTCACGGATTTACAAGGAGAGGATCAAGAAGCTTCATGACGCCCCGGTGAAGGACCACAAACAATTCCAAGCGGGCGATCGTGTTTTGCTTTACAATTCTCGCCTTCGTTTATTCCCCGGGAAGTTGAAATCCCGATGGTCCGGCCCCTTTAGTGTGAGACAGGTGTTCGAGTACGGTACCGTTGAGATTGACCATGAGGATGGACGCATCTTCAAGGTGAACGGTCACCGTTTGAAACACTATTTGGGTGAGCCGGTGGAGACTGTTTTGGAGGTTTTCGACCTCCACCCCATGATCTAGTGTGTGGAGTGTGAGTCTAGCTATCGACTCAGTCAAAATTTAGCATGTTTTGGACTTTGTAGATTTTGCGTGTTTGTTTTATTCTTGTTTGTTTTCGAAGAGTTAAGCTATCCTTGTTTCTTACCAGTTTCGTTCCTTGAGCCAAAGATTATGGGTTAGGGCTCATAATGGTCAGAATTGGGAACCATTTTGGTTTGGAATTGAGTGGAATACTGCCAAATTGGCAGAATGAGAATTGGCAGGTCAAAACGACCTTGCACGGTCAACTGCACGACCCCGCACGACCTTGCGGATTACTTTGGAAACCGTGCAGACGGGTTTTAAACTTATCTTGTGCCTACCTACCACCATTCTCATCCATTCACACCCCCAACAACCGGTTCCGACCCCCTAACCCTCGAATCTCTTGTTCTTTACCGGATTTTCACACCAAAGGTATGTTTAATCTTCCTTTCCATCTTCCTTCTCCTTGTTTTTATAGATTCTAGGGTTTGTTCTTGAAGTAATTGGGGTTTTTCCAACCCTAACACTTTTGAGTCGGATTTACCCTAATTTCTTGTTATTTTGGTTAGTTTTTGGGTTGTTTTTTACTGCATTGGGCTTGATTGCGTTGATTTTGGTCAATTGGGGTGTTTTCCGACGACAAACCGTCGTCTACACAGTCTCTGTTACTGTTGCACGACCGCCAGCACGGTCCCGCACGACCATGCATGGTGGTTTTGTCATCGGAAGTTTGTTGGCCTGATTTGGACAGATTTCGCCGAGTTGCACGGTCACCGACACGGCCGTACACGGTCATTTTTCCGCCCAGAATTCCCCAGTTGACAAGTCTGTTCTCTGAAGCCACTGTGCATGGTCCTGTCAGTTCGCACTACCTTGCACTGCTTTTGGCATGACCATGCCAAAGAGTCAATCAACCCGTTTCTCGTTTTCCTTTGTCCATTTTTGCTTATTCATCTCTTGTTTGACAGATGTCAGGCCGCAGGCACCCGTTATGCCGGTTTACTAGGAATGATGACAGGAGCAGCACCGTTCGTGAACGTTTCGCTGAACTGTGGTCGAGGAGGAGTAAGTTCGTGATGAGACGCATCCCGTGCTATGAGACGTTGGAACACATAAACCAGCGTGAGCATTTTGATGCATTACTTACAGCACCGTGGAGGCGGCTTCTCTTTATTCGTCGGCCCGTCTTTCTCGAGCTTACTTTAGAGTTCTTATCTTCCTTCTTTATGGACCCCCTGATTATGGATCCTAATGACAGTAATAATGGGGTCCGGTTTCGCTTGGGGGGAAAGTGGGATACGTGGTCGCTCGCCACCCTGGCTAGCACCATGGGTCTTTATACCGATGAGGAGATTGAGACTGATATGTTTGAGGGATTGAGGGATTTCCCGAGTTCGGAGGAGAGGCACACCTTTTGGATGTGGGTTGCTGGAGAACCGCATGACGGCCGTTCGTCAAAGGACACACTACTTTTAGACCCCCTACACTGCCTATTGCATCATTGTGTTCTTTATTGCATTGGGGCCCGCGGTGATAGTGTGGGTAATGTCGTGGCTCGAGATCTTTTTCACTTATATTGCATTATTGACGGGCATGATTGTAATCTTAGGTTTAGTGTGGCCGAATGTTTCAGTCGAGCGGGTGGGACCACTTCTGGTAGTTCCATTTGTGCTGGGATGCTCATCACTGAACTCGCCCATCGACTTGGAGTTATGGACTTACCGGCTGCTCAGAATTTGACGATGATGGGCGAGGGAATTCTTATGGATATGTCCCGACTCCGGGCAATGAGGATTGTGAGGGCGGTAGGGAACCGGACCAGATTGGTTGACAGGCAGGGTCGCATTTGGGACCCGCTACCCCCTGCTGATGACGATGACATGCATGGTCAGGAGGAGCCACAGCCAGGTCCGATACCGCTGGACTATGAACATCTATGGCAGAGGTTTGACCAGTTTAGCCTCAACCAGGAGCAGTTCCAGCTTGCTCAGGAGCAGTTCCGGGCCGAGCAGATCAATCAGCGGGGCCTGATCGACTATACCGCCGATTACACACGCCGAGGTTTCGAGTGGTTGTACGCATACGGTCAGGCTCACGCTACACACAGCGGTTTCACGGTTCCCGATGCACCTTCGTGGTCCTACGACACTTCATCGAGTCACCCTTCGGGCATGCATCCGCCCCCCTTTGACGTGCAGTTCTCCCCGCCTGGTCCTTCCTTTGGCCCGTTCTTTGACCACCCTCCGAGCCCTCTAGTGCAATCCGGCCAGTTCACCATGCCCGCTGATCGTATGGTACTTCCCTGTTCGCGAACCGGGACCCGGAGCCTACTGGCTCAGTTTTCGATGACATGAATGATGATTAGCAGTTTCTTTTTATGTGTGTTTTCTAGACTTAGGTAGTTTTCATTGTATTGTGTAGACTTTTTCTCTTTCGGGTTTATGATGAATGTTATCTTTGGATGTGTTTTGGATTTTATTTTGCATTCTGTTGTTCTGGTGTGGTTTTGTCTTGTCTTGCTTTATCATTGCAGGTGGTCCTATTGCACAATTGGCGTTTCCGGATTTTCACTTGGATCTAACCAGGTCTCTGGTCTGGCAGTTTTGCATTTTTCAGGGGAGTTTTCTGTTCTCTCTTTTGCACTTACTTTTATAGTTTTTTGCTGTGCAACGAGGGAGTTGCACAATTCAAGTGTGGGGAGGGAATTTTATGAATTTTGTTTGTCCAAATTTAAATTTTTTTTGCAAAATTCCTAAGAAAATTTTTGTAGCAAATAATAACCACTAAGCAATTTTAATTCAACTTTAATTGTTTTGTCAAAGCACAAATCTTTACGACATTCAAGCCAAAAATATTTAAAAAGACGTACCTTTAAGCATGACACACAAGATTCACATTCTTACCTTGCAAAAGTTACCCAATCCGCCCGTTTCCGTTAGTTTGCCTTGTCAGTTGTTTTTGCTCATGTTTTTGCGGGCAATTGAGTGAGCCTGGTGATTATTGTAAGGTAGACCTTGTTTTTGGGATTTCATTTTAAAATCATATACATATACATGGCATAAACCATTAAGGAATTTAGAATAAACTCTTTGTCTAGCCATTTTTCCATTTATATTTTCCTTACACACATTATCCGCTTAGTAGCCCATGTTTAGCCTTTTCCTGTGTGTTTTTCTTTTTCACCCTATTTTATCGCCACTTAGCCATATAGCCTTTTATGTTTTCACCCATTTTTGGTTAGAAATCCGGTTCGGCTAAGTTAGTTAGTTTAATTTTGTATTTCTTTCAAATTGTATTTTGTTCACTTGGGAAAGCACAATGCTATCTTGCAAGTTTGTATGTAAAGTTTTTAGGTTGGCAACAAAAAAAAAATCCTTACAAGAAAAGAATAGAAGAATTAGAAGTTAGTTCATCATATTGTAGGTGAAACTTGATTTCAAAGAGCAATTTTTGGTTTGTTAGCTCTCGGCCCGTTTAAACCATTTGGTTTAGTTAGTTAGATTTTGTTTTATAGCTAACTTAGTTCCGGATTTTCTAGCCGTTTAGCCACTTTTCCCAAAAATTCCTCACCCTAACCCTAAGCCAAGTTACAATCCTCAAGTACTCGTGTTTTATGCCATGTATGTGTCGGTTGGATTTGACCCTTAAACAAGCCTATGCCGTGCTTAGTCATCGTCTTGGCATCGAGTGTTCTCAACAGGCACTATTACACGCATGATCACTAAATATAGCCGAGTATATGAGTGAACATTGTGAGGTTTGCAAGGTGGGAATTTGATGAATTTGTAATGTTCCCTAGATTATGTCTTCATTCTTATTAGGTTTGTTTGGATATATATACAATGCTTACTTGATTTATTAAAGAATTGAATGATTATTTCTTACGGGTTATTATTGCTATTGTGGAGTTTGTTTTATTTGCTTGAGGACAAGCAAAGTTCAAGTGTGGGGATGTTTGATATAACACAAAGTGTACATCTTATTGCATTGAATTAACCTCATATTTATACCGAACTCCATGCAAATTCATTGTTTTAGGTACTTATTTGAGTTATTTGTGAATTTGCAGGTCCGGGCGCCCGCTCGACAAAGAAAACACGAAAAGATGCCGTTTCGGAGGCAAAAATAGCATTCTGCCAGACCTGCACGACCGTGCATGCCCGTGCGGACGCCCGTGCAAGACCTGCACGACCGTGCTTGACCGTGCCAGAACAGAGAAATCTGACTTTTTGGTCAGACAAAAGCATAGGGTTGACTTTCCACTTATATGGACGACCGTGCATGGGCCCGTGCCAGACGTCCAGAAAGCATAAATACACCTCCATTACCTCCATTTCAAGTGTGGAGCCTTGGGGGATTTCTCTGAAATTGCTGGAAATTTGTTGTGTGTCTGTTAGAGAGAATTCAAGGCTTCCATCTTGCATGATCATCCTTTCAAGTAGCAATCATCATTCATCTTAGTTTGCAATCTTTTGTTCTTGACAATGTTTTGTAAGATTACTTTGATTTTGGTTGTTGTATTAAGCCTTATGGGCTAAATACTCTTGTTGCTTAGATTATGTTGAAACTTTTGCTTATGTGATATTTATCTATGCATGATTTTGGCAAGTTGGTGTTCTTCAAGTTTATAAAATGTTCTTGAATAGAGTTTAATGGTTGAATGCTTGTTTTAACTCCTAGTCTTGTTAGTTTGATAGATGCTTAGCCATAATATGTTGGAAAACTATGTGTTGAGTCTTTGTTTATGAACTTAGTTTGTGTATGCATACTTTGTTTATATCACTAAGTTATGAATGACTAATGAAAATTAACTTGGTTATGAATTTTAACAAGTATGAAACCATCACTTGATATTGGAAAATTGTATGGTGATAACATGATTCTTTGAGTTGGTTGATGTTTGCTAGAGATTAAGGCCAAAATTCTTAGTTTATATTTTGCTAATTAAAAGATTCATGTGTTTAACTAGTGTTCTTGAACTTGTCTATTTTACATGATTTTAGGTGGTTAGTTTGTTGTTTTCATGCTAGCTTTTCTTTAATTGTGAGATTAGGTAGTTTTGACAAACTTACTAGTCAATGGTTAATAACTTGTTGAATACCCATCATGATGTTATGTTGCTAGTATTAGGTTGCCTTGATTGGAATTTGATATTGATGCTTAATACATGATGTTTGCCATTATCATTGTTATTTTGTCACTAAGTTTAAGTGGATGCATAGTCTAAGTAGCTTTGTTTGGATTGATTGTTAGTTGTATTTTATTTCCTTTGTTATTGTTGTATGCTAGTTTAGTTACTTGAAAAATCCAATTAGATTGCTTGTTCGGTTAAATTAATTACAAAGATTTAGTATCAAAAGTTCACCGTGTCCATGGATTGACACTCGGTTCTTACCGATACTTTGCTACAAACGATAGGTACACTTGCCTTTCGTGTGTGGGTTGGTTGTTGGTGAAAACCATTTTTAAAACCCGATTTATGTGAAACTTTTATTTAAAATTTTATATATATATATTCGCACACGTCAGTGATATATCATGGTGTGTGCCATTATTGTTACACCTAGACCCAAGGTCAAAACAAAGTGAGACAGAGGTTCAAAAGATATTACATCTACGAGAAATTGCAAATCAGTTACCTGATGCATTTACTAATACAAACAGGGTTACTAAATCTCATATACCAGCTGCTAATGCTCCAGCTTGAGTTGAGATTCCAAGTAAGCAAAACCGTGATAATGCACCTCATGAATCCCAAAAACGTTTAAAACGAGGGAGGCCAATCGGTTCAAAAGATAAAAATCCTCGGAAAAAAAAAGATTCTGGAAAGGATAAGGATATTGACCATAAAAAAAAAGAGAAAATGACAAAACCTTCCCTCAGGAAGAGGTAAATGATATAACCTTCCCTCAGGAAGAAATAAATGATTCCAACAAAGAGTTGTCAATCAACTATGGTCAAACACATGTAATGTGGGATCGAGATGAAATGGAAAATATTGATGATATATTTTCTTATTCCGTGGCAAGTGATATCATGGAATAAAATGATGATCCTGAACCAAAATCTGTAGATGATTGTCAAAGTCGACAAGATTGGAACAAATGAAAAGATGCCATGCAAGCTGAATTAAATTCACTAAACAATCGAAAGGTTTTTGGACCTATTGTCATAACACCAATGTCAATAAAGCATGTAGGATATAAATGGGTTTTTGTGAGAAAACGTAATGAGAAAAATGAAGTTACAAGATACAAAGCTAGACTTGTAGCTCAAGGTTTTTCTCAAAGGCCAGGAATTGACTATGAAGAAACGCATTCCCCTATTATGGATTCTATTACGTTTAGATATTTAATCAGCTTGGCAGTTTCTAAAAAATTAGAAATGCGTCTTATGGATGTTCTTACAGCTTACTTATATGGATCACTCGATAGTGACATCTATATGAAAATTCCAGAAGGATTTGAAATGCCTAAAGCATTAAGCTCAAATCCCAAAGAAATGTGTTCAATCAAATTGCAAAGATCTTTATATGGGTTGAAACAATCTGGAAGAATGTGGTACAATCGTCTAAGTGATTATCTTATAAGCAAATGCTATACAAATAATCTTATTTGTCCATGTGTTTTTATTAAGACAACATCAGGATTTGTGATCATAGCCGTATATGTTGATGATCTAAATATAATTGGGACACATAACGAAATCCATGAAACGATCATTCATTTAAAGAAAGAATTTGAAATGAAAGACCTCGGAAAAACCAAATATTGTCGTGGTTTGCAGATTGAGCATATGAATAATGGAATACTTGTCCACCGGTCGAATTATACTGAAAATCTCTTAAAACGTTTCATATGGACAAGGCAAATCCTTTAAGTACCCCAATGGTTGTTAGATAACTCAATGTCAACAATGATCCATTCCGTCCTTGTGAAGAAGATGAGAAGATTCTTGGTCTAGAAGTACCATACCTCAGTGCAATTGGAGCGCTTATGTATCTACTAACTGTACGAGACCTGACATTTCTTTTGCAGTAAATTTGTTGGCAAGATTTAGTTCATCCCCTATTAAAAGGCATTGGAATGGAATTAAACATATTTTTCGGTATCTAAAAGGAACCGTTGATTTAGGTTCATTTTATTCTAATGACTCAAAAAAAGGGTTAGTTGGTTATGCAGATGCAGGTTATTTATCATATCCCCATAAGGCAAAATCTCAAACTGGATACGTGTTTAAGAATGGAGGAACAGCAATTTCGTGGCGCTCTCAGAAACAAACACTTGTTGCAACGTCCTAAAATCATGCTGAAGTCATTACACTACATGAAGCTTCTAGAGAGTGTGTTTGGTTAAGATCTGTGACACAACTCATAGTAACCTCCTGTGGATTAGAGAAAGATGCAAATTCAACACCAATCTACAAAGACAATTCAGGTTGTGCCTCACAAATGAAATAAGGGTATATCAAAACTGACAGAACAAAACATATACCTCCAAGGTTCTTCTCATATACTCAAGACCTTATCAAAGATAAACAAGTTGAAATAAGATATGTCCAATCTAGCAACAATTCAGCCGATTTTTTCACAAAGGCACTCCCTACAGCAACTTTCAGGAAACATGTTCATGATATTGGCATGCGACATGTACGAACAATGTAACGCCTACAACTTGAGGGAGAGCTATATACTGCACTCTTTTCCCCTTAGCTAAAATTTTTTCCTGCTGTGTTTTCTTTGGCAAGGTTTTTAATGAGGCAGTAATTCAATATCCCGAAGTTTGAAAATGTTTCAGCCAAGGTGGAGTGTTATAACGTATGGGTAAAACATCCATGTGAATGGATGGAAACATTTACATGTGGATGGTGAAAGTTTTCAACCAAATTATTAACTCGTGTCCCCCAAATAGTGAATGTAAAGTGTGTATATATATATTTCATTTGTAACAACAAGATACACACACAATCAAAAGAGTTACTGAATATATATAAATATCTCTCATTTTCTTGTTTTTTGTCACCTTCAAGTTTAAGGAATACATTGCTAATCTTGTTATAATTTAGGAGTAATATTATAACAACCTCTCATTTTACACTATATTTCCTTTTATCTTTCTTTCCTTTCTTTTATTTTCGTTCATTTAATAAAACTCGGGAACACACGTTTTATTATTACCTCTCATTTTTTTTAATGAAATTCGGGGGGACACAACACTCGTCTTCTTTCCTTTCATTTGCTTTCCTTTCTTTCGTTAAGTGAAACTCGGGAACTCAGATATACATTTAATTTCTTCGGTCAAATATCAAAAATGAAAGAAAGAATCCACATTCATCCAAGCCAGACAACATAATATATATTACGAGTAAACACTAGGAGGTTTATGCTTGTGTGACGTGACAATTGCACAAACGTACATTAAAAAAAATTAGAACTCGCCACTATTAATTAAAGCATATTTGGATAGGTCCGAAGTCTCGTGCATCTCTTCATCAAGACTCGCTAATTGTTGGGTAATTGGATGTCAAGGAACTACCTCTCTTAAAGGAACAACTATATATATAGTCTTGTAACTTGTGAGAGAGATCAAGATATTGCAAACATTCTATAGAGTTCAAAGAGTAAGTAATTAAAATCCAACATGATTGATCAATTTGCTTGCTTCCACAAAACAATTGGTTGCATGTTTCCACAAATAAACTTCAAACCAATATATAGAGCTACATAAACATCAAAAATTAAAATTTCACAATTATTATTGATTTAAAAAAAAAAAAAGGAAGAAGTAAGCTAGCATTGATTAGATAACAACCATCACCCCACTCTTTTTTTTCTTCTTTAAATTCTTTAACTCCAAAATTAATTCAAATTAAAAGTTTAAAACCAATCTAATTCACACGTATAGAAACAAAATCAATGATTCCAACGATATTAATGACTCATGCATGCATTATTACTTGATTACAGTATTGATTTTCCTTTTCTCTTTGAAAACAACTCTCCAAGTAGTGGCATTATCGGCTTCTTCTTCTTCACCACGTTCTTATCCATCATCATCTTCCTCCCTCCACAACCACCACTCACCACCGGAACCAACTCCATTTCCACCTTCTCGATCTTCAACTTATTGTTCTTCTGAAGCTCCGCGTTTAAAGACGCCAATGCCAACTCGGTCTCCGACTCCCTCTCCTTCAATAACTTCAACTCTTTCTTCGTTTCCTCGAGTTCCGACTCGAGCCTTTTCAATGAGTTAACAAGCAACAATGGCGGCTCTTGGATTTCGCGGGGCGGGGAGCATGATTTCCATGATGTTTGGGAGCTTTCCGTGGACTTCCATGACGGTGTTTCTTGTTTCGGTAATGTAAAAGGCGGTTTTGGCAACGGTAAGAAGATTGCGCCCGTGAGAAACCGCTCCCCGAAGATCTCCACCGCTTCTTTCACCGATCGGAAAGCCCGTGAGGTGTCTACATTGGCGCTGAAGTCCACGACGGGCGGTCGGTTTTCGGTTTCCATAATGGTGGAAGTGAGGGTGAAGGGAGTAAGTGTTGGCTTATGATAAGGTGATGGGGGGAGTTTTCTTTGCTTTCACTTCATATGTTGGTAGAGAGTCAGTCAGAGAGCTAGGTTGGGTTTGCTCTTGTTTGAAGGCTTAAAGTGGTAAGGAAATTGACTAGTCAACTACTTTGACTTTTAAATGGTTCACAGATTATATAAGTTGATTTGCAGCATTATCACATGTTAGTTTATGTTTGTTAGCTCCTATAAATGATTATGGTACTAGGTAAATGGTAATCCACGTATGACCACCAAATTCACAATATGTTGTGTGGTTGGTTGGTCAATTCAAAGAGGATTTGGTTATTTATAATTCTCGTTTTTGTTTTTCCTTCATGTTTTTAAATATTTGATTTGGTGGATCACAGTTTTTTTTTTTGTTTTTTTTAATGACTAATTGTTTATTTTAGGTTGTTACTAAAACCAATGTTTTAAAAATTGTTTTTAGTTGTAACAGGTGGGCCTAAAAATAGTACAACTGGTTAAATTTGGTTGTGCTAGAGGGGTTTAACTAAGTTGAATAGTTTATTATGTAATTTCATATAAATACAAATTCAATTCAAAAAATAACCCAAAAGTACATGAATCAATATTAAACAATAGTCCATAAGTTAATCCATAAAAGAAAGTAATCCAAAAGCTCTCAATTTGCAAGCAAAGTTAATCTACGATCAAAAGAAGCTAAGTTCTTTTACTTAGCTTTCTTTACTTGTAAGCTTCAATCGTAGGCTACCCGGAAGAAGGGAATGGGAATCGCCTTCAGTGATAGTCGTTAGAGTGAAAGATATTTTTAATTATGGATCACAAACTATAAAAATTCTCTCTGGATTAAAACAAATTTAACAGTTTAAATTAGTATTTTAGAAAAAATAACCAGTTTAAAGATTTAATAAACCGTCCTAAAATATTAAGTCTATGTTAGAATCCAGTATACCAGTTCGAGGCTATATATTTATGAGACATGGCCTAAAACCATAGGCACTCTGGATCGTCTAAAAATGGTCTCATGAAACCACTCAAAAAAAAATTACACGTCTGTATTTTATGTACTAAAAGGTTGATAGGAACCGAAATTAAGAACTTGATTACTGAAAATGGAAAAGTGTAGTGACCAAATTCGAGATGAGTAATCTCCCGATTACAAGGTTAACAAACCTTAATTTTAATAAACATAAACATCGACATCTCACAAATGAATGCAAACTCTAATTTAATATTGATACAAACGGTTATTTGCCATAACCGTCCCTAAACTATCGGAAACGTATCAATACATCCATGCCGGACAAACGACTTGTCCTCAAGTCGAGAATTAAATAGTTGTCCCAAGCGATTAACCATTCAATTATTGTACGCTGACCAGCTTCTTGGACCCCGTCTGGAAGATTGATTTCCCAATCTTTGGTAATTGGTAGGGAAACTATTGGTGTTGCCAGGACTTGAACCCATACATAATTAATCTCAAGAGAAATGTGATAAGGATAAAAAAAAACTAAATGGTGGTTTTACAAATCGTGGGCAGGGCAGCATTCGTGTAACTACCTCCTTTCCACCCCCACCTTTCAGTCCACGATGATTTTGATCCTTATCTCCAATCTTAAACTGAACACCATCTCCAATATTCAATTGAACACTATCAACGATCTTTAATTGAACACCCCAAACATGTTTTGACCTGCCTTCATCATCTCTAGGGTTGCCATCAAGGGCTTCTTCATTGATCATATCTAGCAGAGAACACCCCGGTTCCTCCGCCACCATGTTCTTCAAATCGACATCTAATTCTTCACTACTACAACCATCTCCGATCACCCCGACTTTGATTGCTTCAACATCGTCCCTCAAAGATGCAAGAATGGCGTCTAATCGTGCCGCAATGGTTGATAATTGATCTACTAGATTCCGGGTTGTAGGCATCATTCGATTTCCCGGTAATGGAACCAAATGATAGGAACCGAAATTAAGAACTTGATTACTGAAAATGGAAAAGTATAGTGACCCAATTCGAGATGGGTAATCTCTAGATTACAAGGTTAACAAACCCTAATTTTAATAAACATAAACATCGACATCTCACAAATGAATGCAAACTCTAATTTAATATTGATGCAAACGGTTATTTGCCATAACCGTCCCTAAACTATCGGAAACGTATCAAAGGTATAAGTAGATATAGAGATAAGCATTTTCAATACCGGTACTGATTTGGTATTTTCTGTACCGCATTGGTACCAAGTTTTTAGTTTTTGGTATCGGCACAGTATTTTCCGAATTTTGCACGAAATACCAGTACTGTACCGATGCCAAACCAAACATTTCGATACCCGTACCGGTATCATATATTTCAAATTTTCAGAATTGAGATTTTCGAAATCGATACCGGTACCATTCCAAGCTCATCCCTAACTAGATATCATAGCCAAACAAATGTCATAATCATTCAGTAGATTATCGAAGCTTTTAAACATGTATTTTCCTTATAATCTTAAATATATATAAACGAAACCTTTAGAAGCTCTCTGGTTGCTCTCTACATTCTCTCAAGCCACCAGATTATTTTATTTGTAAATGGAGGTTTTTCATGAATTTGAACCGAATTCATGGGTATGGGTCTCACCAAACCTAGATAGCCCTTAAACGGGTTATAACATCTCATTGAATTAAAAATTAATCTCACCAAATATTTGATATGAAAATCCTATAAAATAAGAATATACTAAAAAGTAATATCCGATTTAAAGAAAAGAAAGATATTATTTATAATTAAGAAATAATTTTATAGTAAAAAAAAAGCGGGTCATGGGTCTTACCAAATCGAGATAGCTTTTAAACCGGGTTATAACATCTCATTTATTGTTTAAACCCTTTCAACATCAAGTCTTAAATGTATATAAATGAAACCTTTATAAGCTCTCTGATTGCTCCATACATTCTGTCAAACCACCAGATTGTTTTATTTGTAAATGGAGGTTTTCTCATGCATTTTATCCGAATTCACGGGTATGGGTCTCACCAAACTCAGATAACATTTAAACGGGTTATTATATCTCATAAAATTAAAAATTAATTTCACCAAATATTTGATATGAAAATCCTATAAAGTAAGGATACACTAAAAATAAAATCCGATTTAAAAAAAATAGATATTATTTTTTATAATTAAGAAACAATTTATAGTAAAAAAATAATAATAAGCGGTTCATGGGTCTCACTAAACCCAGATAGCTGTTTAATGGGTTAAGCATCTCATTTATTTGTGAAACTCTTTCATCATCAAACCCTAAGCATATAATTAACTTCCTTACAATAATATATAAAATTAAAATCAATAATAAACATTTAAAACGAAAACCGTAAAACAACGCCCGTAATACGGGGGATAAAAATAGGCTTGTAAACGAACCAAACGTTCGGTGAACTATCGTGAACCGTTCGGCGGGAAGTTTGTTTATGTTCATTTATTTAATAAACGAACGAACATGAACAAAAAATCTGTGTTCGTTTAATTAAACGAACGAACATGCACAAATGTTCTGTTTGTTCATTTATGTTCATGAACGTTTGTTTATATCTGTTTATTTATGTTTGTTTATGTATTAATAGAACATAATTAAATATTATATGGATAGGTCATCTGTATTTGTTAATTTGTGTTCATTTACATTTGTACATACATGTTCGTTTATCTTTATTCAGTTATATTCGTTTAGATTTTAAACAAACGAACGCAAATGTCCATTTTTAAATAAACGAGCATGAACATAAATATTTGTTCGATTAACTGTCCGTGTTCTTTTAAAGTTAAATGAACGAACACGAACACGCTCTTGTTTGTGTTCATTCGATTCGTTTACCGGTTTTCATTATTCACATCGATGAATATATCGATCTAAATCTCTAGGCTCTGCCGATTTATTTGTGTTCATTTGTGTTCATGAACCGTTCGTGAACACATTAATTTCCTTAATGAACGAACACGAACATAAAATCTCGTTTGGTAAGTGTTCGTGAACCGTTCGTGAACACATTATTTGCTTAACGAACGAACATGAACAAGGCCTTGTTCATGTTCGTTCGGTTCGTTTACAGCCCTAAATAAAACCTAGTATACAGTGTATTATAAATGAAACACCTTAAATCTCTTTCAATTAAAACCTCTATAATAAAGAAAAATTAGATAAAGAAAGCGACCCTATATATCTAAGCATGTTTGGAACTAAGTTTGAAAACAACTTATTAGTAAGATTTAAAACTTTTAGAAAATTGTTTTTTTAACTCTTTAAAAAAACTAAAATAAAAAGCATTTTTGTGATTGTAAAATACTTTTTAACTTAATGATTTTTTTTTGAAAAACTAATAAGTCAACAATATGTTTTCAAACTCAATTCCAGGCATGCTCTAAAGGTTAACTATTCATCAATCTATATAACTTTATAAGAAAAAAACAATAAAATAATAGTTTGTTAGTAAGATAAAGATAAATATAAAGAATAGATGTTTTTAAAAAGTTAAACGAAGTTTAGAAATAAAAAATTGTTTAATCATTCAAATTGAGACAAAATACTATGACTGACAATTTAAACACTGTACACAAATAGACGACACGGACATACACAAGTTTAATAGGTATCGGTTATGGTCTTAACATGTTTTATGTACTAAAGAGGTAGACACGAATCAATCTGTTAATTTTGGTATCTAAACAGGTGAAATACCCTTTACCTGCTAAGAACCCGTTAGTACCTGATTAGATTTTTTATAAATAAAAATATATAATGATGATGTTATATACCCTAAATAGTGTAACCCTAATTTTTTATACCAAACAATTGAACACGACGCACATCATTCTAATCCAACATCAAGCAGATAGCGCACAAACCTTCCCCCGACACTCCCTATTCGGATCTACGGTAATCCGGTGGTATCCCTCCACATCATTGCCAGTGGTAGTCGTAGCCCTTCAATTCTCCGGTCTACCTCTCCACATCTACGATTCTTCGGTAATTCGGCATCCTTGCAGTTGCAGCGGCGCCACCGGTATTAACAAGTTTGTGTCTTATTAAGTTATCGTGTATACTTGGTATTAGCAGATTCATATTCGGGTTTGGGATACACGTACAAGATAAATTTTCGTGTCATGCACAGGTATACTTGTTTCTTGTTCATGATTATCGTGTATGGGTATACACGATATGTCAGCCCAACAAAATAGTTATAATAAACTATGAAGGTTACAAAATATGAAGCGATTGCAAGCCATACAAGTATATAAAATCGTAAAGCATACCCCAAGTCTTATCCTTACATAAATTTTATTTTTCAGTCGAACCGTTGTGTGACACAAGGCATCATGATGGAAGTAGAATGATGCATAATTTATAGCTATTATTAGGAAAAAAGTGAAAACATGAAACCAAAGTCATAATATTTTGTTGCAAAATGTGTTTTTTTTAATCTAATCTAATATAACTTCTAGCTATACTATTAAAGCAACATCCAGATGTCATTTAACTAGGCACTACACATAAGATGTCATGTCACTATTTCCTATTATACTATAACCCATGACCTATTTTTCCTATTATAAGCCATGACCCGTAAGGCTTTATAAAATTTTGAAAAATAAATAATTGTGTGATACGGGTTTCAAACCCAAGACCTCATGTTTCAAACCAAATGTGTTTACCAACCCCACTAAAATGGTAATTATATTTGATTTCTTGACTTAACATATATAAATTTGATTTCTCTTCAAGTATAAAACCAAAATTATATATAATTGTTAGCATTTCCATAATTCACAATATCACATTGTCTTCTCATATCTTTTTAACACAACCATTTAAGATTGTTTATCGTTTCTCTCTTTATTTTAAAATGTAATACATTTTTATTTATTTTCTTTTACAACAAAATCTTAGTCTTTGTAAATTTAGTTTTTAAATCTGTGATAACATTTTGTTATAAATCATTTTTATACACAAAATATTTGATATAACAATATCGATATGAATGTTTTATTTTAAATAAATCAAAAACCTATATTTGGTTTTCAACTTAAAATTATAGTGCATAATTTATACATTGTTAATTGTATAATACGCAACAAGAGTGATACCTTTTAAAATTTAAAATTTCACTCCTATATTATATTATATATATAATAGATATAGGTATGGATGTTACGAGAGTGTTTTACGAAAATTCACTTTCATGTAGATGATTATTGATTTTTATCTATCTGGCTTTTGATAGGGAGGATCTTGTCAAGGAGTGCATTTCACATGCTACCAAATTAATTCAAGCAGTTACGGATCCGCTTTTTAACTTACCTTCTACTGAAGATGCATCTGGTCCCGTTGTCTCTCTACCACCACCATCCACAAAATTGCCACGAGAAAAACCCGTATGCTTTTTTATTTTCTGTTTCATACCATCATTTGTATCAAAATTTTGCATGAGTAACTGGATTTTAATTTAAATGCAGTTGCCGAAGCCTAAACCTCTAACAAAATGGGAGATTTTTGCTAAAAAGAAAGGTTAGTACTTAGCAGCCTCAAAGGGTAGTTACATATCTATGAAGCTTGAAACTTTCATCAAGTCGTTTAAAACAACTTGAAAAAAGGACTGTTAATTTTGCTGATCCGTTGACTTGTTTGACCTGCTGTACAGGCATCCAAAACCGGAAGAAAGACAAACTGGTTTATGATGAACAAACGGGTTCTTGGAAGCGTCGTCATGGTTATGATCGGGTAAACGATGACAATGACCTTCCAATTATCGAGGCAAAGATGACAGATGGTAAGTTTTCTTTTTCTTTTTTTTCTTTTTATTTTTTTATTGTTATTTTATTTATTTTTTTGCTTTTGAAACTAATAAGAATGAATACATGTCTTTTTGAAACCGTCAAGTTAAGCAACTCGCTATCTGGAATTTTAATGATACAACTATCAAACTTGATGTATGTAGGCTGCAAATGAACAGAACATTCAGTTTAGTGAACCATTCGGTGTGAAGTTTGTTTACATTTGTTGGTTTGTTTGATAAATGAACGAACGTAAACAAATTCCGTTTGAAACGGTTGATGGTGTATTCATTATGTTCGTTTGTGTCCATTTGTTTATGTTTGGTCGTTTATGTTTGTTAGTTTATGTTCTATTAAAGGCATTTTTATTTTGTTGCTCTAGCATTTAAACTTCTTATATATTTTTAATTTTCAGTTTATTTCCCTTACATTTAAACAAGAAACCTAGTCCTAACATCGTTGATGTTCATTCATGAAATAACAAACAAACACAAACAAAATCATTTCCTCAATGAACAAACACGAAAACAAAATTCTGTTAGGTTATGTGTTCGTGAACCATTCGTTTATCCGATAAAAGCTCAACAAACGAACATGAACAGTGCCTTGTTTGGATCGATTCTATATACAAATGAATATAATATTGCATTTGGAAATCCTCGTGTCACCGGTACAAATCTGGTTCCTGACACATGATTAATTTGTAGAACGAGAATAATACAGAGGTTAAACGAGCATCCCACACCAAAAAGGTGCCTCACATAGGCCTTCTAAATTATTCTATTTCTTTTTTTTTTTTCAGAAACAGGAGTAGATCCTTTTGCCAAAAGACGTTCAGAAAAGAAACAACGAGTTGAAAAACAAGAAAAGAATCGTTTGAATAACTTAAAAGAGGCTGCAAAAGTTGGTGCTTTACCAAGGTCTTCTCTCTTTCTCCATAATTCATGTCGTTAAGTAATCATAAACGCAGTTTACATGGAAAATACTAAAATACTCTTTATATGGCAGCCATGTTCAACTTGCTGCAACCGCATTACCTATAACCGGTACCCAAACCGCACCAAAAAAAGTTAGCAAAGATGAGTTGCAAAATGTTGCGGGAATGGCAGCAACTTCAACTGCCAGCGGTGGTAAATTTGATAAAAAGTTGGCTGGTGAAAAGCCCCCCAAACATGATAAGAAATACAGAAAGGTTTGTAAACAGACCCCTGGTCTTTAGCTTAATTGCAATTTTCACCCAAAGTTTATGATTAAATTTTTTTCATGATCGTTTTATTTCGATGCTACAGTTCCTGCCTGTTGTTGAAGGATCAGGATTGGGCTCATTAGAGAAACAACAGTCTGACAAGATTCTTAACAAGTTAATGACTAAAAATTCCCATGAAATTTTCAATGTTGGAAAGGTAATAATATCTCTTAGCGTGTTGGGTCGAAAGTCACCAAAAGTGTCTTAAATTGCAAAATGCCAAGTAAATAGTTTTATTTTATACAAATGGATTTTCATTGTAATTATAATGTTTCTTTTAATCATATTTAAAACACTGCTGTATTTACTTCTCTGGATTGATTTTTAACATTAAATTCAAGCAGGCTTCTAAACCAACCAACTTTGTGAACCGTTCAGCGGGAAGTTCGTTGTGTATTGATATAATTATTTACGCCCATTATAATTTCGTTTGGTTTATGAAAGTAAAATAACACCACTACAATTTAGTCAAGTTTTATTAATTTTTTATTCCCTGTAGATTGATGTTACTTTTAGTTGGTGTTACTGTTCGTTCGTTTATACTATAACCGAACAAACATAACCGGACATAGGTATGGTCATTGTTTATAATGAATGAACACGAACAAGAAAACCCTGTCTGTTTAACTGTTTGTGTTTGTTCGATTATAGTTAAATGAACGAACACGAACATTGTTTTGTTCGTGTTCGTTCGGTTTGTTTACTTCAATCCTAGATTTATTCTATATTTTTTCATTCAAAGGGTGTTGTGTTTTTATTCTATATGGTGTAAATATATTTTTACTTCATATTGCAATTACATGCAATTGGGAGTTTTGACCTTTTCTAAGTGTTTAATAATATTCTTTTTTTTATTTACATTTTAAAGGCTGTTGACATGTACAACGCAAAGAGCGACAAGAAACGGAGAAACCAGGGAAAGTTTTCATCAACTTCGAGTAAGTTGAAAGTGAAGAAGAGCCCGTATAAAAACAAATCAGCGACTAACAAGAAATCTTCGAGTAAAGGGAAATCAAAATGAAAACAATTCTACAATTTTGGGAAATGCTTTGAGAGCATTTTTGTATCAGGTATTTTATGATGCCATTCTGGAAGACATCAGTTAGTTTGTTATTTTTCTACTTGTAGTGAATGTTTTCTTTATGCGTGATCAATATTTCCACCTTTTGTGCGCATCTTTAAAAGCATTACAACATGTTTGTTAAAAGCGAACGAGTCAAGTTGACTTGTACAAGTAAGGGCATGACTCTATCTTGACTTGCTAGCCAAGGAAACTTGTAGCTTGTACAAGTCAAGGTCTGGAAGTCATATTCTATTTCAGTCTGTTTATGGAATAGTAACTGCATGCCTTTTAATATTTTGAATCTGCTCAGTCTATTTATCTTTAAAAATTAGAATATTGTTATATTTTATAGCATACTTAGTTGAAGAAAAAGCGTTTAAAAGACTGAACCAGTAAAAAAACGAAGACGTTTAAAAGACCGAACAAGTAAAAAGCTTTCAAGAGTTGGACAAAAGAACCACGATAAATGAACTTAAAACAAACCCAAAGCTGAACATGAAAACATAAGACAAAAGTGTTGATCAACTTGTACAAAGCACAAAGTTGAACTTAAAAAACATTGGACAAATTGTTTATGTATGGGTGGTCCGTTTGTGAATCGGTTGCGTAAAGATGTCAGTTGACAATCTTACGAGGATATCTTGTTACTTGACTATACACAGTTATGGGTATTCAAGATACTTCCAAGTTCCAAGCAGTTAATGGACGTGATAAAAATAACCAATGACCACTTAAAAACGATTTTATAAAAAGCAATCATTTATATATATATATACATACTAGATTTTATCCCCCGTATTACGGGGTTGTTTTGCATTATTCGTTTCTAATATATATATATATACTAGATTTTATCCCATGTATTACGGGGGTTGTTTTTATTTTTTGTTTCTAATATTTATATATTTTTTATTTTAATTTTATTTATTGTAAGGAAGTTAATTATACACTTAAGGTTTGATGATTAAAGAGTTTCACAAATAAATAAGATGTTATAATTTGTTTAAAAGATATTTGGGTTTGGTAAGACCCATGATCCACTCCGTATTATGGGGGTTGTTTTACATTTTTTGTTTTTTAATATTTATGTTTTGAATTTTAATTTTCTTTATTATAAGAAAATTAATAATATACCTACGGTGGTTGTTTTACATTTTTTGTTTTTCAATATTTATTTTTTGAATTTTAAATTTCTTTATTTTAAGTAAGTTATTAATATACTTAGGCCATGTTTAGGATTCCTTATTTGCACCTCCATTTGACTTAAATAAGTTGTTTTTGATAAGTGACTCCCTCCAAACATATTAAAACTTTCTTTTTTCTTCTTTAAAAACTTAAAAAAAAGTCACATTATCCAACACTTTTTTAACTTATAAAGGTTAATAAGTTATAAGAAGAAAAAAAATAAAGAATCTGAAACACCCCATTAAGGTTTGATGATAAAATGGTTTAACAAATAAATGATATGTTATAACTTGTTTAAAAGCTATCTGGATTTTGTGACCCATAACCCGCTTATTTTTTTTACTATAAAATTGTTTCTTAATTATAAATAATATATTTTTTTAAAAGAAATCGGATATTAATTTTTAGTATATCCCTATTTTATAGGATTTTCACATCAAATATTTAGTAAGATTAATTTTTAATTTAATAAGATGTTATAATCCGTTTAAAAGTTATCTGGTTTTGGTAAGACTCATACCCATGAATTTGGGTAAAATCAATGAGAGACCTCCGTTTAAAAATCAAGCAATCTGCTAACTTCCATAAAAGAGGGGATCGACCACATCGCGACACGTAGGATTTTAGGGTTTTCGTTTATATATATATATATATATGGATTTTAATTTAATTTATTGTAAGAAAGTTAATAATTAATATACTTGAGGTTTGATGATAAAATGGTTTCACAAATAAATGATATGCTATAATCCGGTTTAAAAGCCATCTGGGTTTTGTGATACTTATTACCCGTTTATTTTCTTTATTATAAAATTGTTTCATAATTATAAATAATATCTTTTTTAAATAAAATAGGATATTAATTTTTAGTATATCCTTATTTTATAGGATTTTCATATCAAATATTTGATGAGAAAAAATTAAAATCCAAAAAATAAATATTATAAAACGAAAAATATAAAACAACCATTCTCTCAAGCCATTAGATTGTTTTATTTGTAAATGAAGGCTTGTCACGCATTTGACCCGAATTCACGGGTAAAGGTCTCGCCAAACTCAGATAGCTCTTAAACGGGTTATAACATCTCATTACATTTGTAAGAAAGTTAATAATATTCTTAGGGTTTGATGATGAAAGGGTTTCATAAATAAATGATATGTTACAACCCGTTTAAAAGCTATCTGGATTTGATGACCCATTACCCTCTTATGTTTTTTTACTATAAAATTGTTTATTAATTATAAATAATATCTTTTTCTTTTTAAATTGGATATTAAATTTAAGTATATCCCTATTTTATAGGATTTTCATATCAAATAACTGGTAAGATTAATTTTTAATTTAATGAGATGTTATAACCCGTTTAAGAGCTATCTGGTTTTAGTAAGACCCATACCCATGAATTTGGGTTAAATCAGTGAGAGGTCTTCATTTAAAAATCAAGCAATCTGGTTGCTTCCATAAAAGAGGGGAAGCGACCACATCGTGAGACGTAGTATTTTAGGGTTTTCATTTATATATATTATATAGATATATAGGGTTAGGTTAGAATAAAAACCTACTTGAGTTGTGAAAACTCTAGAAATCTATTCTCAACCACATGCTTTTAATTATATATTAAATCTTGTGGTTCACAATTAAAGTTAATAAAAAATGTAAAAGTTAATTTACATTTTCTCTCTCCTAAAAACATATATAAAAATTACTAAAAAAATGTAAAAAAAATAGCAAAACATTTTTTTATGTTTTTGATTTTTGTATTAAATGTTACAACATATATTATATGTACAAAAAAAAACCGATGTTACATAGGGTTTTCACGGGTTTTCACAACTCAAGTGGGTTTTCATTTTATACTTTGCCTATATATATATATATATAGGAAAAGTATAGTTTGAAAACCCTCTTGAGTTGAAAAAACCCGTGAAAACCCTATGTAACATCGTTTTTTTTTTGTAACATGTAATATATAACATTTAATACAAAACATCGAAAACATAAAAAAAATGTTTTGCTATTTTTGTTACATTGTTTTAGTAATTTATATATATGTTTTCAGGAGAGAGAAAGTGTAAGAAAACTTTAACATTTTTATTAACTTTAATTGTGAACCACAATTAAAAATGTGTTAAGAATGAGTTTTTAGATTTTTCATAACTCAAATGGGTTTTTATTCTAACCTAACCATATATATATGTTTTATAAAGTAGTTTAAAGTTGTAAAAGTATCTCTTTCTTTTAAGGTGTGTTGAAAAGTCATACAAATCATGAAAAATGTGTGCCCATTTGGATAACATTTCTTAGGTGTTTTGACCAAAGTTTCCTTGCATTTGGATAACATGTGCCTCTTTCTCTTAGGTTGGTTTATGTGGGAAATACAAAGAAGGGTAAGTGGATCCAATCAAAAGATCCTCTTTTAATCATCAATAATTACATATATAATAATGAGTGGGAACATCTTGCAATTACATGTATAATAATGAGTTGCAACATCATGATTGTTGTAATGATCGATCTCAATTTTCAAAGGACCGCTATGAGTATTTGAAAGTTGTTTTGGTTAAATGATATCTTTTCAAAACATTGATATAACATACTCATATAGGCTCTTGCATATATGTTGACTTCAGCTAAGCATGAATATGCCAATTACACTGTTGCATTTTTTGGTCTGTCTTACTCATGATACTAACTACATTGCAAGTTGAAGTAAATACAATTAAACAGTTTAACAACTTCGAATTCTGCTCATATTTTCTTAGCCCAACTTGTCAAGAATGCTATAGTTTATGAATACAAATAAACTTAGAAAAATTACCAAATTAACTAAGTTAAAAAAAATTCACTTCATCACGTATTTCATATTTGACTCGTATAATGAAGTAGTCTAAAATACATAATGATTATTATTCGGTTCTTATATAGTTAATTAATAAAAACAACCAAAAGAATATGCAAGTGATACCATCACACCACTCGTTAGTCGTCACTCTCGCTTCTTGATTCACATCAACCAAAAAACCAATAACAAAATAAAATTTATCTTAAAATGTTTTTTTAAAGACAGGTAGTTGCCACGTCGCCAAGGTTAACGAGAAGGGTGTTGGGCCATAGATCAATGACGATCAACTCGTCGGACTTGTTCATGACTTTTAGGCCGTCGTCGACTTCATCGTCTTGGAAAGGCGGTGTTAGTGACAAAAGTATAAGTCAATGTTAAGAAGTCAAGAGACTGAAAGTATAACAATTGTAATAGTCAGTTAGAAAAGCAGTTAGGAAGTTAATTGATATCGTGGTATAAGTATTTTTTTGTTGAGAATAATAAAGATTAACTATTAATTGTGGTATCTCTCTCTCTCTTTGTATTCTTTCATCTCAATTTGTAGCTAACAAATTGGTATCAAAGCGGTTATTCCTCGGAACACGCTCAATTCTGTCACCAAATTCGATCGATTATCGATCTGTTCGTCTCGTTTTCATTTCGATTAACTGAAATTGGTCAATTGTTTGATCAGTTTCGTCCTGAAATCATTCAATTCGTTTCAATTCTCTCTGAAATTGATCATTGGCCGATCAATTATGTCCCAAATTTTGTCAATTAAACCCTAACTGAATCAATTACACGTGATTCAATCTCAATCTGTAATAACTACTCGCAAGTCTATGTGTTGGACTCGGTATGCCCAAGACACATATTATTATTGATGTGGCTAGTATGTCATGATCCAGGTCGGGTCATACCCAATAACAAGCTAGACAAACACAAATAATATTTGTTTATATATGATATGATCATAACAAATAAATATTAACACTTGAGTTATTTGGAAAGGGGTTTCTAAATACAATGTACTTGTGAAATAAATAAACCATATGGATGATTTATACTTTGAGAGATAGCATTCCATAATGTTACTAAAAATGGTTAAATAACAATATGTGAAAAACATTACCTAGCATGTTACATATAATGTGTTATATTTATAATGGTATAAGTTATAACACATATGTATATAAATGGAAAGATTAATAAAAAAAATGAACAAAGAAGGAAGGCCCCCCCCCCTCTCTCTCTTTATTATTTTATTATTAATTCAAGTGAGTGGAGACATGCAAACAAGGTAATTGGTGGATTTATGAGGTGGTATTGAAAGACTTCACAACTCTCCCTCTTTCTCTCATTCTAACACAAGTCACAAAAATCTTTCTCTCCCTTTTTCTCTCTACAATTTTGGCCAAGAGGAGCCAAGGGAAGGAAGAAGATTTCAAGTGTTTCTAAATCCTAGCTAATCAAGGTGTATTGTCGGGAGCTTGGGTTATGCAAGCTTGAGGGACTACTCTTTGAAGTTCTTACATTCCTACCATCCTCTCATTCACCCGGATTTGATTCTCTTGGAAGGTAATTTAACATGCATGAACTTATAGTGACATGCATGTGTTTGATAGTATGTTTTTCGTATATGGATCCGGGATTGGGGTTTGCATGTATAAAATTGGTTTTATACACAAAAAAGTAAAAAGATTTAAAACTTTTATCCGCTACGTTTTTCATAAAAATGAGATTTTACGTGACATTTGTCAATTTCGGGTTATTTTATACTTGTATTCTTAATGTAAACCCGACCCGTTTTGTATCCCGAACCTTTCGATATTATCAAAATGATGAATTGTATGTTAAATATTTGTTTTATAGTTGTGGGATCAAAAAAAAGCACCCTTTTCGGTTCTTAAAATTCCCCGAAAACGCTCAAAACAAACTCCAGGGACTAAAACTACCAAAATGGAGACTTGAAGGACCTATTTGTAGTTTGTGCTTTCTTGGGTCTATAATCAACCCATTTTCATGAAAAACCCTTTATGAAAGACCCATTCAACTTACCCTATATATACACACCCATCTTCTTCATTTGTGCTTGCTCATTTCTTCATTTCTCTCTCAAATTCTTGAATTCTAAGGTTGTTCTTCATAAGCTAATCTTTCATTTTAACTAACTTCTCAATACTTAAAGCTTGATGTTACAAAATATATATAATATACACTCCTTGTTTACCTTCGGTCTTTCATTTCTCCGGTCTCGGCCGGTTGAAATGTCGGGCTAGTAAGGCAAGGTTACATGGAGGACTTTGTAGTCCTTGTTTATATATTTAACAAATCTAACCATATAACTTGTTATACTTGCTTAACTTCTATATATTTTAGTTTATTGTTCATATTTGTCAAGTTCCATGGTATTGGGTATGTGGTGACTAGCCTCGGTTTCATCCCGAGTTGAGAACCGAACAAAAAACCGAACTTTTGTTTAAAAGCATTATTGTTAACTTTTTGAATGTAAAACTTGAGTATTATTATTTATAAGTTATTTTACAAGTTCCATGGTAATTGGGTATGTGGTAACCATCCTCGGTCTTATTCCGAGTCAAGGACCGAACCAAAAACCGAACTTTTGTTTAAAAGCTTTATTGTTAACTTTTTGAATGTAAAACTTGAGTATTATTATTTATAAGTTATTTTACAAGTTCCATGGTAATTGGGTATGTGGTAACCATCCTCGGTCTTATTCCGAGTCAAGGACCGAACCAAAAACCGAACTAAACCGAGTTCACTCGCTTAAGACACACAAGTGTGTTTTTAGCCACCAAAACTCATATTTTTCTTCAAGATTATATTTTAAATCAATTTTAGTTAATTTATAAACATACTTGGCATGTCGGTAACCAACTTGATCTTATAACAAGTTCGAACCGATAAGGTCGTATACTCGCTTAACGAACGTTAAGGTTCTTCACAATAGAACTACATACTTGGTTAAGTCTATTTTGATTTTATTGAGTTATCTCATAACATTTATTATTTTGGGAAGTTAACTGTGAGCTTGGTCAATTATCAAGTCTCGTACCGACAAACCCGAACACTCGTTTAAACCTCGTTTTGGTATTCTTATAACCAAGGGTTTTGCAATATCGCATTTTAACCCACATTATTACTTAACATAGGTTGAGTAAAAAAAAGAAAAAAACTAATGAATAGAATACCGAGACCCGGTTTCGAGTAAACTTATTTTACAAAACTCGTTTCTTTAATTTCTCAAATATTTACATTTTAAATTCTAAACTTTATTTGTCATGTATTTTAATTTAAACCCTTCCAAGACTACCTACTAACACAAGACCCGTTTAATATAGGTCTTGCTCGTTAAACCGATCTCTCCGATTATTCACGACACTATCTTTCAAGTTACTTGTTAATGTGAGTACTTTTTCATCCCCCGTTTTCCATCTTTCGTTTTGGGGGTGACATTGCATACTTATTCAAATTCAAATGATTTATACTTGAGTCTTAAACCACAACACGTATTGTATATGTTTACTTAAATAAATGCTCGATTTGGTGTTATATGTTTTACATGATTATGTGCAAATTCTTGAATGCTAAGGCGGGTAGCCTCTTGAATGCTAAGGCGGGTAGCCTCATCAAAGTATGATCATACGTTAATTCCGAGTATATATGGTATCCCCATATAGAAAGGTGTCGTCAATGTATTCTTATTGACGATTTCATTATTGTCGTCAATGTATTCTTATTGACAGTTTTATTATCTAAATTGTTGCTATTATTTATTGTTTTCATATACTAGTTGTGGATTTCATACTATATACTTATTGTCCAAAACTATGAAAATTGTTCACCAACCTTCGTGTTGACAAACTCTATTTTATGCAATGTTACAGGTTTGATGTTAGCTTGATTGGATTACTTGAAGAAACTTATTATCTTGGCTTTAGGATATTAGAAAATAAAAGAACAAGTTATTTGTTTATCTATCTATTTGGCATTTTGTATGAACAATTGTTGTGTTATTTATGATGATATGGATTTAAATGAGTTGTTTAAATATTGTAACTTTATAGTGTCATTGTGCAATGAGCAATCATGTCGCGCCTCGACGTTTCCGCCTTCATTGGTCGGGGTTTGACATTTTATGACTTTGATAATCTTGTTAAAACCCAACAATGGCATCAAGAGCCGCTTATACGGAAGCATACTTCATTACACCCAAAAATTTTCGGGTTTATGGTGGGGTTTTACCATATGGCAGAAAATTTTAGGGGTTTTGGTTACCCCATGGTTTTTAAAGATTATACTTTACATGCATGTGGTAATCTTGAAAAACTAAGTCATTTGGATGATTGATTGTGTTGTTTGGAACCCGAAACTTTCGGTTTGTTTATTTTTGGGCTGAAAGTTTAAGGGTGAAGGGGAACCATGTTTGGTCTTGTATTATTGCATATTTGGATGTGTAATAGATGTTCATAACCTAGCCCTGGCCTTGTGTTTGGTTGAATGATTGTGTTGTGGTTGATAATTTGTTCGATATGGTTGTAATATATTTATTTGGGTTTGTAATCTATTTATTTATTTCAATTGGTTTGTAATAATAAGTAGATTAGATGCATTTCTTTTACTAGAAAAATATATTAGGATATATTTTTGTAAAAGAAGATGCAAGGAAGGAAGCCCAAATAAAGTGGATGGAGACCACAACACGGGGTGAACACTTGGAGCATTTGGATGGGAAATCAAGTGGGAGTTCACCGACACAAGTTTATGTTCTTATGAGTCCCTTAGGAGAGACTTTTGACACACTTGTCTTCGGTCAACAAGTGTAGTCAACATTAGGAGGCTATGGTTATGAACTTCTGGTTGTTTGTTTTATGCTTGTGTGATTGATTTATTTTGTGTTTGTTATTACAATTTGGATTGTTAACAACTTAAAATCAACAACTAGCATAAAATTGGTTCCTTAGAAATTGTTAGGTAATAAAATTGGTTTTATTAAAGACTAATGATTTCAAAATAAAATGAGTTTTATTAATAGGAACTTTGAAAATGGGTTTTTCAACTAAGTACCATGCATTTGAATGCATGAAAATGGAAGGTACATAAAGGTTTTCCAATCTAGAATTTAGAAAATGAAAATCCCTTTTATAAAATAAGTCAAACACCATCCTTTTATACAACACTCGAATCACATGGGGACTCGGTATGGGATAAAGGTCACCTAACCATGATGGAGGAAACTTGTGAGTTTGAGATGGGTTTACCATATTTGTGGGATAAAGGTCACCTAACCACTTGTATGTGTAAACTCACACGTGTGTCTAAGTAGGACGACTTATATTGGAAACCATGTGAATAGGGTAACCGAAGCATGGCGTACAATGGTGTTGATGGGATTAAACATGCCAACTAAACATAAGATGTTTAACCGATCCCATAAAACTAGAAGTTGCAAAGGGTTGCAATCGTCAAACGTTGACTACCTTGTTAATTTAAATAGTAGGATAAAGGTCATCTAACTACTATTTGAATGTAACGTTGGGTTCTAGATTTTAATCATCAATTGTCTAGGAGACAATTAAGGGTATTAACGATTAAAATTAATTATTGATATCAAAAATACTAAAATTGAGCTTTGTTATATTTGTAGATGGCCGCAATCAACAATCCACCTAACGTTATTATCCCACCCGTTAATAACCTATCACTAAGATCTATTCTCGATAAGGATCGTCTAAACTATACCAACTTTATGGATTGGTATCGAAACTTGAGAATCGTTCTCAAGCAAGAAAAGAAATACTACATATTAAAGGATCCTATTCCCGATGAACCTAGCATTGACGATGCCGATGACTATAACAATTGGGTAAAGCACAATGAGGATTCGGTGCAAGTTTCTTGCCTCATGTTGGGAACTATGATTCCCGAGATTCAAAAGGATTTTGAACTCCATGGGGCATACGACATGATCACCTAACTTAAGGAAATGTTCCTTACACAAGCTAGGGTGGAATGCTTCGAAACGGTTCGAGCACTTCATGCATGTCGTATGGAAGAAACCCAATCTGTTTCCTCCTATGTGCTTAAGATGAAAAGCCACATTGATTGTTTTGAGCGCCTTAATTGTCCCGTCTCCAAAGAGTTAGCCACGGATTTGATCCTAAATGGCTTAACTAAAAAGTTTGAGACATTGTTATGAATTATAACATGAATGGGTGGGACAAAAGCATTGGTGAGCTTCACGCAATTCTTAAGACGGATGAGACGGGAATGGGTAAGAAGGTTTTACCCGTTCTCACGATCAATGAAGGAGGAAATAGGAAGAGGCATCACCCGGAACCCAAGGCAAAGGTAGCCAAAGGAAAGGGACAAGTCAAGGGCAAGTTCAAGGGAAAGGCAAAAGCAGAACCACCCAAACCAAAGAAGCTAAAGGTTAGCGCGGAGGACCCGTGCTTTGGATGTGGGGAGATTGGACATTGGATGAGGAATTGTCCAACCTATCTCAAGGAGTTGAAAGCTAAGAGGGATGTGGGGCAAACCTCGGGTACAACTTTCATGATTCATGTTGATCTTAATATTATTTCCTCTAACACATGGGTATTGGATACGGATGTGGTACTCATATTTGCAATTTGTTGCAAGGGTTCAAAGGAAGTAATGGATTTAAGAAGGGAGATATTAATCTCTTCATGGGCAACGAAGCAAAGGTTGTTGTCGAAGCCCGAGGGGACTATACTTTGAGGCTTCCAAATGGTTTGGAAGTTATTTTGAATGATGTTTTGTATGCTCCTAGTTTGACTAGGAATATTATCTCTGTTTCACTTCTAAGACAATATGGTTATGATTTTAAATTTGTAGACAATGGTATTTGTGTTTTCATGGATAATGTCTTTTATTTTAAAGCAATGCCATCTAATGGCATTTATGAATTAGTTCATGATAACACGTTGTACCAATCAAGCACCAAAAAACTCAAAATAGATTTGAATAAGACTTATCTTTGCCATTGTCGCCTTGGTCATATAAACAAAGATCGCATACATACACTTCAAAAGAATGATCTTTTGGAATCAAGTGAAGATGACTCATTTGATAAATGCGAGTCTTGTATGTTAGGAAAGATGACCGAGGACCCCTTTAGTGGAACAAACGAAAGGGCAAAAGACTTATTAGGCATCATACATTCGGATGTATGTCATCCTTTTAAGGCAATGACAAGGAATGGTGAGAGATACTTCATTACCTTTATTGACGACTTTAGTCGTTATGGGTATGTGTACTTGTTAAGACACAAAGATGAAGCTTCTGAAATGTTCAAAATCTTCCAAAATGAAGTACAAAATCAACTCGATAAAACCATCAAAGTACTTCGTTCGGATAGAGGAGGTGAATACCTAAGTGATGCTTTCCAACATCATCTTAGAAGTTGTGGGATCATCTCACAACTTACTCCACCCGGAACACCACAGCACAATGGTGTGTCCGAGAGGAGAAATCGAACTCTATTAGATATTGTTCGATCTATGATGGCTAGAAGCACATTGCCTCTATCATTTTGGGGTTTCGCTTTGCTCTCCGTGGCCTGTATTCTAAATATGGCCCCAACCAAGAAAGTGGAAAAGACACCTTTTGAAATATGGAATGGAAGGGCTCCATCGTTATCATATATAAAGGTATGGGGTTGTGAGGCTTATGTCAAGAACAACACCCAAAACAAACTTGAAAGTCGATCCACTAAGTGTATCTTTGTAGGTATCCCAAAGATTCTATGAGATATTATTTCTACAATCCAACCGAGCAAAAAGTGTTCGTTGCTCGAAAGGCCGAGTTCATGGAAACTAAGTTCCTTATGAAAGGTACTAGTAGAATGGTGGAACTCGAGGAGGATCGAGAACCACAAGCCGGTAAACGTTTGGTTGATACTAGTAATCAACAAGAGGTTGTTGAGAATGATTAAATGGTTGATCAAGACACACAAAACGTTCACAAATCCGGTAGAATTAGTCATCCACCCAAAAGATATGGATTTTTCATGGATGGATGCTATGTGGTAGATTCGGATGAACCCACCACATACCGTGATGCAATGTCACAATCCGATTGTGACAAATGGCTTGAAGCCATGAACGTTGAGATGCAATCCATGCATGACAACCAAGTATGGGATTTGGTTGTACCACCTCTTAATTCCAAACCGGTTGGAAGTAAGTGGGTTTTCAAGAAGAAAACCGATATGCATGGAAACTTGGATACTTATAAAGCAAGACTTGTAGCAAAGGTTTCACTCAAACTCAAGGGGTTGACTATGATGAAACTTTTTCTCCCGTAGCAATGCTAAGTCTATTAGGATATTGTTTGCCATAGCCGCACATTATGACTATGAGATATGGCAAATGGATGTCAAAACCGCTTTTCTAAATGGGCATCTTGAAGAAGATGTCTATATGGTTCAACCCGAAGGTTTTGTCGATCCACAACATCCTAACAAAGTATGCAAGTTAAAGAAATCAATCTATGGATTAAAACAAGCATCTAGAAGTTGGAATCACCGTTTTGATGAAGAAGTTAAGAAATTTGGATTCATCAAGAATGGTGATGAAGCTTGTGTGTATAAGAAAGCTAGTGGGAGCATTATCACTTTCTTAGTATTATATGTTGATCACATACTACTATTTGGAAATGACATTCCAACCATGGAAGGTGTAAAAGCATGGCTTGGAAGTTGTTTTTCCATCAAAGATCTTGGTGAAGCCGCCTATATTTTGGGAATAAAGATCTATAAGGATAGATCAAGGCGGTTGATAGGTTTAAACCAAAGTGCATACATTGACAAAATCTTGAAAAGGTTCAAGATGGAGAACTCTAAGAGAGGTTTGGTACCTATTCAAAGAGGAACGGTATTGAGTGCATCTCAATGTCCAAGCTCAAAGGATGAGCAAGAGAAAATGGATGGAATCCCATACGCATCAGCTATTGGATCCATCATGTATGCAATGGTATGCACTAGACCGGATGTGTCATGCGCTTTAAGCATGACAAGTAGATTCCAACATAATCCGGGAAGTAGCCATTGGATGGCGGTTAAGAGTATATTGAAATACCTTAAAAAGACTAAGGACATGTTTCTAATATACGGTTCGGGTGAGGAGGAACTCGTTGTAAAGGGTTACACGGATGCAAGTTTCCAAACGGATCGAGATGATTCTCGATCACAATCGGGATATGTTTTCGTTATGAATGGTGGGGCAGTCTCTTGGAAGAGCTCAAAACAAGATGTGGTAGCATTGTCCACCAAAGAATCGGAATACATCGCCGCCTCATTGGCAGCACAAGAAGCTGCATGGATAAGGAAATTCATTGCCAATCTAGGGGTGGTCCGTACCATTCAGGACCCTCTAGAAATCTTTTGTGATAACGAGGGTGCGATTGCTCAAATCAAGGAACCTCGTGCACATCAAAAGACGAGGCACATTGAGCGGTGGTTCAACTACATAAGGGATGAAGTTGAGAAAGGAAAGATATGTATTCGCAAAGTTCACACCGATCAAAACATTGCGGATCCACTCACGAAGCTCCTTGAAAGGCCAAAGCATGAAGGTCACACTTGTGCCTTAGGACTTCGATATTCTAGTGATTGGATATGATCGAATTTTGTATTTGGATATCGGAACAATTGTTATTTTACTCATCATATGATTATGGCTTATGATTATGACATTTTGAGTTATGTTCCATTTTAGCATGTTTAAATCCATGAATAAGTTACTTATTCTAAATATCCGTAGTCGCTCATAATTGTGGGAACAAGTATGAAGGTAAGACTATTAAGAACTTGGATTGGTGGATATTCATAAGGTATGAATATAGAGCAAAAGGTTGCTGCCAAGGTTCATAGATATTTATGGGATATAAGTATTGGATTGACCCGCTCTCAAATATTACTACATGGAATCTTTGTGATTGATCATAAGTAAATTTGAGTAAAGGCGAATATCATAGTATCCTCCGACCTGAGATACATATTGGGTCTTGATATTCACCAAATATTTTACTTTGACTTAGTTCTTCGCTGCTCTGAAACATGACAGTACATAAATCTAAGATCATGTATAGGACAAGGTGATTGTGAAAAACGTATGTGGTCAAGAGGGGATTTGTCCCTCTTATTCGTTGAGAGTAAGATGTCTAAGGCCTGTTAAGTTAAATCAACAGAGAATGATCACTCTGTGTCTCTGGATTTGACATGACATCTGTGACAAAAGGATAAATGATAGATTCACTTAAATCATTTCAAGTAAGGGACTTGAAGGGGATGATGTTATTGAATGGCACTTCGTCATGCGTATTAGGGGTAGTAAAACGTAGTTACGCGGTATTTGCTACTTGCATCAATCTTCTATGTATCTTGTGCAAGTGGGAGATTGTTGGACTCGGTATGCCCAAGACACATATTATTATTGATGTGGCTAGTATGTCATGATCCAGGTCGGGTCATACCCAATAACAAGCTAGACAAACACCAATAATATTTGTTTATATATGATATGATCATAACAAATAAATATTAACACTTGAGTTATTTGGAAAGGGGTTTCTAAATACAATGTACTTGTGAAATAAATAAATCATATGGATGATTTATGCTTTGAGAGATAGCATTCTATAATGTTATTTAAAATGGTAAAATAACAATATGTGAAAAACATTACCTAGCATGTTACATGTAACGTGTTATATTTATAATGGTATAAGTTATAACACATATGTATATAAATGGAAAGATTATCTCTCTATTATTTTATTATTAATTCAAGTGAGTGGAGACATGCAAACAAGGTAATTGGTGGATTTGTGAGGTGGTATTGAAAGACTTCACAACTCTCCCTCTTTCTCTCATTCTAACACAAGTCACAAAAATCTTTCTCTCCCTTTTTCTTTCTACAAATTCGGCCAAGAGGAGCCAAGGGAAGGAAGAAGATTTCAAGTGTTTCTAAATCCTAGCTAATCAAGGTGTATTGTCGGGAGCTTGGGGTATGCAAGCTTGAGGGACTACTCTTTGAAGTTCTTGCCTTCCTACCAGCCTCTCCTTCCCCGGATTTGATTCTCTTGAAAGCTAGTTTAACATGCATGAACTTATAGTGATATGCATGTGTTTTATAGTATGTTTTTCGTATATGGATCCGGGATTGGGTTTTGCATGTATAAAATTGGTTTTATACACAATAAACTAACAAGATTTAAAACTTTTATCCGCTGCGTTTTTCATAAAAATGGGATTTTATGACTTTGATAATCTTGTTAAAACCCAACACTATGGGTCAGTGAGTTCAATAACATGATGTGGCTTTGCTTCGTTTAGAGTCTGCTGCAACAAAGAATGCTGAAAACATCGCCTCTATGAAGTCACTATTGGAGAATCAGATGAATGAAATTCTCCAAAGTATTCAGGCATTGAGTAATAATCACTAATTTACCTCTATTTCTCTAGACTGAAGCCTTAAAAGCAGCTGTTCATAGAGGTGGTCAAAAAAACCGGTCCTCGAACCGGTTTGCCGGTTTAAACCGGAAACCGGTTTTTAAGAAAACCGGTTTTTTGTAAACCGGTTTGACCGGTTTACAAACCGGCGGTTTGTATATCGGTTACACAATTTGGAGCCTAAACCGGTTTTTTTTAATAACCGGTTTTTAAAAAACCGGTTTTTTTAATAACCGGTTATTAGAAAAACCGGTTAACCGGTTTTTTTATAAACCGGTTTTTGACCGTTATAAAAAAACCGGTTAACCGGTTATAAACTGGTTTTTTCCCGTTGAGTAACGGCCATATAGCCGTTTTTTCTTATTTTTGACCGTTTTTTTTTTCCCCATTTTACCCCCACAAACATCTATATATAGCTTAGGTTGGGTATTGGTTAGATCACACTCGATTATACAACTCCAAACGCTCTAAACGTTTATTACATACGCGATTATTTTGTTATCTCACGCTCAATTATACCACATTACCACTCCATACGCTCTTATTTCGTAGTCGATTATCATGGCCTCCCAAAGTGCTGCTTCATCCGTCAACATGGGTTCCTCGAACACGGGAGAAACGGTCGTTCGGGTCATCCCCACGAAACGAAACCAAGATGTTTGGCAACATTTCGACCTATGCGAAATGTCTAACGGTACCCAAAAAGCTCGATGCAAACATTGTTTGAAGTTTTATGGCAAAGATGCAAACTCCACTTTAAGAGCGCATGTACAAAGGCCCTTTTGCAAGGCCTTGAAGGACGAATCGGGAAGTAGTTCGCAGCCGGAGATGACGAATCAAGGAACGGTGTTTACGTACGACCTTGAAGCGGTACGTCAACAGTTTTCAAACTTTGTGATTCAAAATACACTTCCTTTCAACCACTTCGACAACCCTCAATTCACGTCGATGATGCAAAAGTATGTTCAACCACGCTACCAACACGTAAGTCGTTCGACCCTTAGAAGAGATTGTCTTAAAGCTTGGAAAAACGCTAAATCCGAACTAATTTCATACTTTTCAAACTTACAAACTGGTGTAAACTTAACAACGGATGTGTGGTCGGTACCTAATGGTTCGCCCGACTCATACATTTGTGTGACGGCTCATTGGGTTGACCCCGGGTCGTGGCAAATGATGAAACGAACCGTTGCGTTTCAATTGTTTGATTACCCGCACACGGGTAGAAATATTTTTAAACTCTTGGATAAAGTCATTCGACAATACAAGATTGAAGATAAAATCTTTTCAATTTCGTTTGATAACGCGTCCAACAATACGGCCGTGGTTGGCCATTTAAAATTAAAGTATAAACCTATTTGTGATGGAGCGTTTTTTCATAGCCGATGCATTGCACATATTATCAACTTGGCCGTGCAAGATGGGTTAAACGTGATCGAAACGCAAAGAAACAATTTTAAAAGAATGTTACGAGATGTTTTTAGCAACAATAAAACATTTTCAAGATACAAAAAATTTTGTGATGAAGCTAATTGTCAATGGTTGGGGCCCAATTGGGATTGTCCAACAAGATGGAACTCGACTTGTGATATGTTTGAGAAAGCCATCCAACAAAAAGAATCACTAGTTGCGTTTCATCAAATAATGTCAAGTAGGGGTAAATGTGCACCGTACGATCCTAGAAACTGGTTATTGATTGAGATCGTTACGGAGGTACTTCAAATTTTTAAATCTTGCACAACAAGTTTATCCGGGGTTTACTATCCAACAAGCCCCATTGCTTTACCAAAAATTGCTGTCATGTGCACAAAGTTGAGTGAACTTCATTGTAGGGGTGCACCTTATTTTGATATGGGTGTAAAAATGAAAGAAAAATTTAGAAAATATTTTCAACAACTACCCGCTGTTTTGACATGTGCTGCTGCGTTAAACCCTTGCATAAATGTTGGTGGTGTTGAAGCTTTAATAGAAAAAATTTGTGATGAGCTAGAGTTAAACGACGATCAAAACCCCTATTATAACCAAACTTTAAAGAATGCTTTCAACACCACCTTGTCTAACATGTATGATGTTTACCTTACAAAATACGGGTCGTCTTCCCAAATTCATGACTCGTTAAGAGCTGTTGCCCAATCCCAATCCCAAACCGACCTTGAAATGGGGATGTACTACATGATTTGGGAAGACGCCGGTAAACGTCAAAAGGTAAACACCCCAAGCAGTGAACTTGGAAGGTATGGTGGTACCAACTTTGTGAAACACATGACTCCAGATGAATTTAGAAGTCTTGATTTGCTGGCTTGGTGGAGAGGTAAGGAGGATGAGTTTCCGATCCTCACCGCCATGGCCAAAGATTTACTAACGGTCCAAGCTTCCACGGTAGCTTCGGAGTCTGCTTTTTCTGTTTCTGGCAGGGTTATATCGATTAGGAGGACTCGACTCACTCCACCAGCTGTAGAGATGTCTATTTGCTACAAGGATTACTTGGACTCTTTAGATAGGGCACAACATCAACGCTCACTCGAGGGGGAAATGGACTATGAGGCGGGCTTGTATGAAGACGAGGTCAATCAAGGACACACTCAACCAATGACCGATGAAGAAGCCGCGTACGACGATTACCTAAGGAATAGCTCGGGATCGGGTAGCGATGAAAATAATGAGTAAGAAACAGCAAGTTGTTAATGTAATCGTGTCTAAGCATTCTTTAATGTTTGTATTTTTGAGTTACGAATATGCGATAACGATTTAATGTTTGTATTTTTAATGTAAAAGCTATAAATGAAAGTTATGTATTTTTGAGTTACGAATATGCGATAACGATTTAATGCTTGTAGTTACCGGTTTGCCTTGTAGTTACCGGTTTGTTTATACTGTGAAAAAATAATGGTTATTTAAAAAAAAAAAAAAAAAAAAAAAAAAACCGGTTAACCGGTTAGACCGGTTATTAAAAAACCGGTTAATAAAAAAACCGGTTTATTAACCGGTTCTAACCGGTCGTAACCGGTTTGACCGGTTATGGTTTTCATGCACAAAAACCGGTTATTAACCGGTCCGGTTATTAACCGAACCGGTTTTTTTCCAGGACGAAAAAAACCGGTCCGGTTAATAACCGAACCGGTTTTTTTAAAAAAACCGATTTGTGCACCTCTAGCTGTTCATATAATCATTAGAGTTCCTTTTAAGTCTGTCCCTAAAACTCCTTATGAACTTTGGACAGGAAGGAAACCGAGTCTTAAATATATAAAAGTATGGGGCTGTATTGCTGAGGCAAGACTTTATAACCCTTTCCTAAAGAAACAAACTTGACTCTAAAACTGTTATCTGTTTCTTTATTGGGTATCTTGAAAATTCAAAGGGTTATCGTTTCTATCGTCCTTCCCATGTCACTCGTATTGTAGAAACCAAGCGTGTCATGTTCCTGGAGGATTACAAGATCAGTGGGAGCAGTACTAACCCTTATGAAGAATTGCAAGACATACACGATGCTGGGGGGGGGGGACTCGTCAATTATTGTAACTTCGGTTATTCCTCTTGTACCCAATGCAATTGAACCTACTGCACCAACTTTTCCACACTTAGAACCCGTTATAATAGAAAATTAAGGCACATCAAACACTCAAAACCAAGTTAATGTTGAACCCGATAATCAACTCAGGAGGTCATCTAGGTCTAGAAGACCTACTAACTTTGATGATTATGTCATCTACCTGACTGAAGCTGACGCCAGAAAGCTTAATGATCCTATCTCTTATAATGAATCCATAAGCAGTGATCAGTCTTTTGAATGGAATAAACTGATGAATGATGAGCTTGACTCCATGAAGAAAAATGACGTCTGGGATTTGGTAGAATTCCCAACGGTGTCAAATCCGTAGGATGTAAATGGGTGTTTAAAACAATACGATCAAAATGGGAAAGTTGAATGCTATAAAGCGATATTAGTAAAGGGCTACACTCAGAAAGAGCGAATTAACTATCAAGAGACCTTCTCACCTGTCTCTCAAAAATATTCATTAAGGATCATTATGGCCCTAGTAGCTCATTTTGATTTAGAGCTGCATCAGATGGACGTAAAAATCTCTTTCCTTAACGGCAATTTAGACAAAGAGGTGTACATTAAACAACCTGAAGGTTAAGAACATCTAGCCTGTAAGCTGAAGAAGTCAATATATTGGTTGAAACAAGCATCACGTCAATGGTACCTATAGTTTGATGAAGTCATGAAGAAACAAGGATTTGTAAAGCATCAAGTGGATCAATGCACCAACCTCAGGATGAGTGGGAGTAACTTTACTATACTTTTCCTTTACGTAGATGATATTTTATTGGCAAGTAATAGTTTAGACATGCTGCATGAGTTGAAGCAATTACTCTCGCATAACTTCGACATGAAGGATCTCGGAGATGCTTCTTATGTTATTGGCATCGAAATTCACCAAAACAAACACAAAGGGATCTTAGGATTATCTCAAAGGGCCTACATTGATTATGTCCTTACTCGTTATAGCATGCAATATTGTAACCCAACTGCAGCTCCAGTAGTCAAAGGAGGCGTTTTCGGTGCATTCCAATGTCCGAAAATAGAGGTTGAAAAGGAGCAAATAATAATGACACCTTATGCATCAGTATTCGGGAGCCTCATATATGCTTAAGTTTGTATTCTCCCAGATGTTGCTTATGTTTATGGAATGCTAGGACGATATCAGACTAATCCTAGCCTTGAACACTAGAAAGCAGCTAAGAAGGTGCTTCATTATCTGCAAAGGACGAACGACTACAAACTAACTTATAGAAGAAGTGGTCGGTTATTCTGATTCTGACTTTGCTAAATGCAAATATGATAAGAAGTCCACTTCGGGTATATCTTTATGTTAGCGGGCGAGCCTATCTCATGTAGGATTTATAAACAACAGTTAACGACAACTTCCACTATGATGGCAGAATATATAGTTTTTATAATGCAACCTGCCATGGAATGTTGCTTAAATATCTGATCTCTGGACTCAAAATAGTCAATTCCATTTCTAGACCATTAAAACTTTATTGTGATAATTCAGTTGCCGTTACTTTCTCGAACGATAATAGTTTGACTGGAGCTGGTTTGTATCTTGATACAAATTATTTGTTCGTGCGTGAACAAGTTGAGAAAAATAAACTTTGTATTGAGTATATTAGTACAAATAATATGCTAGTGGATCCGATGACTAAAGGTCTTCCACCTAAAGTTTTTGAAGAACGTGTTTCTAATATAGGATTTACTGAAGACCTTATTTAATTGCATATTGTACTTATTTACATTTTTATTAATAAAATTTCGTCAGTTTTGATTTGTATATCTCTTAATATGTTCTGTATGCATAATGACATATGGACAAATTAGTGTACTAATAAAATATTTGAAGGACTTACATATATATTTTGATCATAACTACTTAGGTTTTAAACAAGGACTACAGTATGATTAATGGGGTTCTTAAGCTGATTTTCAATTCAATGGTTGTATTTCTTTGCTTTAGTTTGAGTTTAAAGCTAAAATGAGTGTTAAAATCTACAGACTAATCTAATGCTCATCATAATTAATTATTCGGCCAATCGGGAGAATGTAAGAATAAATATATGGATATATATATTTATGTATGGCCATCATTATCATTTATATAATAATAGATCAAAATAATTAAATTATACCTTATTATTATATTAGCTAGGTAATTGTTGATGGACCATATTACCATTTCTTGCTAATCAAGGGTTTCCTCTTGGATGTATATAAATATATGGAGGAGATTAATTGGCATCATAACATAACCATAAACCTCACAACCAAATTCGTGACCCCCTATCTCTCTCTCTCTCTCTTTCTCTCTCTCTATCTATCTCTCTCTCTCTCTCTCTCCATATTTTCTATTTCATCAAGAACCCTAATCCCCATAACTAATATATATCCTGAAGAAGAACTCGATCAAGCTGACAATCATATCGTCTGGATCGTTCTCATCAACTGTGGCTACTCTCTATACTGTAACATGCATGTTTTAGTTATAGGTTTATCATAATATTCATGTTTTCCATAACCAACGTGAAGAGCTGATCAACACAAGAGAAAAGACAAAATAGAAGCTTCCTTGATCAACACAGCCATGCCCAGGCTCAACACTGTTTGTGTCCAGACAAAACTTTCCTGTTGTACTTTCTGACAACGAGCATTTAAGAATATCAGACAAAATGATCAACATAGTCATGCCCATGTCAACACAGGACGTGTTGAGAGCTCAACTCAGTCTATAAATTGAATGCTCATCCACCACATTCAATGGACTTGAAGGATCACTTAATACACTTCATCCACTTACTTTCACCACCATTAATAAGAGAATCATCCCATCCATCCACCCTTTGAAGATCAAGGAGATTAAGCTCTTGAAAGAAGTCATTAGTATCAAAGATTAGTCATCCAAATTGGTTAAATTGTTCTAATTTGATCATGTTTGTATCTATTAATTTGATGTATGACATTATGCTTAGTATTGGCTAAACTTTCATAGTATTATCTTGGTTTATAAGAATCTTAATTAAGTTTAATAATATTGGTTAAACATGTGATCGGTTTATAAAAAGTAAAGGTTATGTTGTAATTATCACTTGATGGGGAATGTTAAAATACTCTTAAAAGAATACACCAAGTGTCGAGCTTGACGATTAGTCAGGGAACTACCACCCTTGTGAGGCCTTGGATAATAGACTTTAAAAGAGACATCGAGTACCGAGCTTAATGATAAGTTGGGGAACTGTCATTTTTGTAAGGGCTTGGTTGAGGGAAAAAAAACATAAATCCTAATATAAACATGGACCAAATGAAGTATTAGTAGTAATTGATCATCTTTAAAATGGGAATGTTGGCAATGTTGTGAAAATGGATTGTTGACGTTAATCCACTAAAATTGGTTGATTACTTGTCAAGTTAGTGTGCAATATAACCTATTTAAAACAACTCTTGGATGGTTATTACATAAGTTCTATAATTGTCCAAGAGTTGTATGGGTTAACACTTGTTAATTCAAGGTTGATCCTTTACAACTTAACTAATCTTAATCGGTATTTTAAGTATAATACAAAAGTTATTTTTACTAAAATATAAAGGACAATTCACTTAGTAATTTAAGGGATTGTCTCATCTATAAAGTAAGTTATCTCATAAATACTTAATATAAACCACTTGCTTATATAAAATGATGTTTTAGTTGGGATCATGAAGTTATACGTATCTCTTCCTTAAATTATCATGGAATCGCATGACTTAGGAATAAGGTGTTATTCCCATATTAAATTAGCAAAGCAAGTTTATATAAAATGTTTACCAATTAATTGTTAAACCAATTCAGGAGGAGTTTAACCAAGATGGTACACTTATATATTTGATCATCTCTGTGAAATATTAAAAAAAATATATTACTTTTAATTTATGCTTTTAAATTTTTCTTAAATTTACTTGGCAAATTAAAAAACTACTATAATGTTTACTTCCGGTTAAAATAAATACAACGATTTAGTAGGAAAAATCAAAGAAGTGTATCTATGGATCGATACTTGGTTCTTGCCTATACTAATCTACATATACGATAGGTGTACTTGCCTATTTGTGTGTGGTTTAGTTAAGATAAAAATCATTTTATAAATTTAAAACTTGACATTATATGAAACAAACCTTTTGAAAAACTAATGACATTTTCATACCACCTCGCAACACATCATTTATCGTATATTGTATTTTCTTAATAACCTTAAGAGTTTGCTAGGAATGCATTGCATTTATATTGAACGATCTGTGAAAGGACGATATCATGCTTGAAAACTTTTGCTTCAAAATCAGCTCGTAATTAATTATTCCTTGCTTGTGGCTTAATGGTTGGAGGGTTGTATTCTCCAATAGAGACGCCTAAGTTTGATCCTATTTTTTACGCTTTGGGTGGATATTGGTAATGGTGGGTTTGAGCTAGGCCTTGCGATATTGTCATTTTAAATCCAAGCCCACCGGGTTTTCGTCATAGTGCTTGTTACGCTAGAAAATGTTGTTCTTGTGGTAGCACAATAACTGTCAAGTGGCAGTCAACGGTATGGTTTCTCGAAGGAACGCTCAAGCCAAAATCTAAAGCCAGCTTATACCGGGTTAAAACAACATAATCTAGTCAAAGTAAATTAATATAACTCTACAAATTTAAAGAGTATGATGGTTTAACACACAAGAATCCCGCGGTTTAAAACACAGTTTAGCTGATTAAAAAAGCGGACCAAAAAAATTTATCCGAAGTGATACTATCTATACTCGTCACATCACTCGTCACTCTTTCTTGTTGATTCAGATCGAAGGAAGCTTTCAAGACCTCCATTAATGGCGACTCCACCTTCCTCCTCCTTCTTCTTCTACATCATCTTTCTCCTCTTCATCTCCATCTCCATCTCCATCGCAGACTCCCACTTCGAAGGCTTCGACGCCGACGACGACCCAGAACTAGACGACTCCACCATCATCCTCCAATCCCACCGCCGTTCTCCGCCACCACCAACCACCCTAACCACCACCCCAGATCCACCAAACCCCCAATCCGATCCCAATCCTACACCTAACCCCACAACCTCCACGTCATCATTCGAATACTGGGATGAAGACGAATTCGAAGGCTTTCCCACTCAAAACCCACTTCCAGAATCCACCCATGAGTCGGATCCCACCGATTCCGCATCGCCCGACCCGGATCAAAATCCTAGGGTTTCGGAAACGAATAGGTCCTATTTGGTTGAAATTATTTGTGGGTCTTTTTTAATTATGTTCACCGTTAATTATTTCACCGGAAGAAAGGCCAATGAAAGGTTGGCGTTGGTGTGGGCGACGAAATTCGCCACCCAGGACACAATTTTTGATAAGAATTTTAGTCTGTTAGGTGTCGGTGACGGTGACGATTCGCCGTTGTTGTTGAAGGAAGGTCAGAACGTGTTTAAGTTTTATGCGAGCGGGCGGAGGTTTTGCCAGGGGTTGGTGGCGTCGATGGAGTTGAAAAGCCAGCAGGATTTGATTGCTAGGGTGTATAATATGGTTGTGCCGTGTAAGGATGAGATTACATTCGAGGTTTATATGAATGATGATGCCATGGATCATGTGGTTTTTGCGTTGGCGAAGAAGAAAGCGGCAAAAGTGATGCAGAAGGAGGTGAGGGATCTTCATAGGTTTGCGAGTTTGATGATGTCGGTGCCGAGTGGGAGGAAATGGGTTGCGGATGAGCTGGCGGTGATTACGGAGTCCAAAGAGGTTGCTGGTGATTTGATCAATGAGACTGTTCTTGATCAGGTTAGTGATGATTATGCTTCTAAAAATGAACTTTTTAATACTAATTTATCTTGTTGGTTCATAATTATGGTAATATCTTGTTTCGGAACAATTACCCAAAAGTTATTACTTTATGTTAAATATAGAAATTTGATATTTGTGATAGTTATAAAGAATGCTTGATTTTGATTTCTGACTAGAAGGTTCATAAATTTTGTGTTTGTTATAGGGCATTAAAGCCTTCTATGTTGATGAGTCGCAATCTATTGATAATTTGATATCATAAATGTTGTGTTTGTTATATGGTATTAGGCCAAATCCATGTGAACTTTAATGTGAAGTCTTCAGTTATGGTTGATGACCTTATTTTAAGGGTTTGTTGTGTATAGCATCAGCATGTCCCTCCTATGCAAGGGGTTACCATGTTGTTTATATGTTCTGGTTCCTCAATCCTCACCATATATTCATGTGGTTAATATGGATGTGTTTCTATGCATATTTTAGGTTTAGTTTTATCTCAATTTCTGTTTGTTATGTAATAAAAGGAAATCAAGCTGCCATATGCATTCTATAATGGACCAATCACATGTTGATTTCATAAACTTTGCTTCCAATTGAGAAAGAGGATGTTGTCAATAACATGGATAGTTTAAAAATTAATTTAATTTCTTACTCTAATCAAGGGGCCTGAGAGAGAGAGAGAGAGGGGGGGGGGGTGAAATTGCACTAATGTTTACGTTATTTTACTAATTTCGTGAAAATAACGTTAAAAGTGCTGAAGGTTAATCATGCATCATGTACATGCACCAATCAGCCGGTGCCCCGATGGTTGCGTGCTATGTGCCTTATGTCCAAGGCTTGATGCAAAACTACTATCGAGCCAGGGGTCTCATTGGAAGCAGCCTCTCTATTCCTACGGGGTAGAGGTAAGGCTGTCTACATCTTACCCTCCTCAGAACCTACCATAGATTTGCTATTGGTGGGATTTACTGAGCACGATGATGATGATTATCTTTTTAGGTTTTTTTCCAAATAAATTACAAAATATAATGTATTTTCCCTTTTAACAATTACATTACTAAAAAGATCCCCTCATTGCATTATGGTACATAACGAAACTAAGGTTGAATTATTTTGATTTCTTGTAGTATGTTGTTTTTCATAACTTTGTTATGTTAAAACATATAATCTGTTTTACTATCTAGTTTTGTTATTGACCCCTTCCTTAATAAACCAAGTACAAAACTGCTATAACTAGTAAATTATTTCTCAACTTAGTGAAATAATTTACCATGTACTACATTTTTCAGTTTATATTTTTCTGTAAAACAGAATTGAACTTTGCTGTCATCATATTACTGCTATATAAGCTTTTGTATCTGATATTGCTAAAGTAACTACAGTTTTTTAACACTTATTATCATCTTATGTGTATAAAATATAAATCTGCAGGTGTTTGGTGAAAAAGCTTATGAGAAATATGGAAAGTGGTTCATCTCTATGCATTTCTCCGATCAGCATCAGAGTACCCACAGGAAGATGCTAGTTTTTAAGTTTGCACTCCCTGATGCTAACCATATTGCCGACATGACACGGCTGGTGGCTCTAGTGCCCTATTACATCGATCTTATTGGTCGCTACAAACTCAGTTCACAGGTTCGTACATTATTTCCTTCACTTTTCACCATTCCATCAGTTAATTGATTGAAATGCAATTTTGAATGACAGGCCCGGTCAAAGACTGAAGCGGCCCGGTCAAAGGTAGCACAGGAGGTGTACAAGGAGCTTCAAAACGCAAGGCAAGAAGCATTGCAGAGGAAGAAGGCTGAGAGGAGGAAGATGATGGAGGAAGCCGAGTCAAAGCTTAATGCAGAGGCGCTTCGTAAGAAAGAAGCAAAAGAGCGGGCCCGGCAACTTAAGAAAGCAATGCCCAAAGTGAAGATGTCACGAGGCGCCTAAATCTTGTAGTATCCAGTTTATTTCCTAAATAGAAACTTCCCCTGATCACCACTATCGTGAACGAACTTGTTTCACACGCATTTGTGGTCCTTCCTTGCTCATGTTTATCTAGCCTCTATAGCTGTGATTTCCAGGATATTAATTATTATATTTCTTATGCACGCATGCGTCATAATATGATTTCACATGTGGTTTTTACGCTCACGCCTTGTGGCATTTAAAAGAGGCAAATCATATAAAATGTAGAGTTCATGACATTATTAGTCTACTAATATAGTACCGCCATTCCCTAACTTGTCAGTAGTAGTATATTTATTTGAATATTCTTCCAACAATTTTCAATTGAACAACATGCCATTGCCAACCCGATTTCCCATCAGAAGTAGAAAACAACATTTTTTACATAAGAATGGCAAATGGCTTTTCTCAATATCTGCTTTTTTTTTCAGAAGTATGGCAATGATTTTTCTCAATAATATGGCAAATAAAAAATATATAAAAAATTTGAAAATGACAAGATAAATAAAAACCAAATAAAACTCTGAAAGCTTTTTGATTTGGAAATTAAGGAAAAGAAAATTGGATAATGGTTTAAACTTCAATTAAATAATCCTTTGGCTTTGATAATCACTAAACTATATGTGATTTGAAATATTTGTTAGTAGGCTTGTTCATTGTTCGGTGGATGACTTATTTGAGGAAAACACTATCCTGATATAATGTTGTTTAGTTTTTGAGATTATACACTATCTAGATATAACATTTGTGAGGTTTCCTTATCTTGGCATATATATATACGGGGAGAGGATCAAGAGAAAACTCATTTTTAGAAAGAAAACTTAAAAACTTCTAAAGAATTATTTTTAATTAAAAATAAAAAAATATTTTCAAAATTCTGTTTTAGCCATTATTCTTATATTTCACTCGAAAAATAAAAATAAAATAAAAATAAAAATAAAAATAAACCGCTGTAATGCACATACGTATTACTGTGCGATACCGTTGTATTACACATGTGTATTACTATGTATTTTTGAGTTTAATAGTGTTTTATTGCATATATTCAATATTTGTGTATTGTATATGTGTAGTAGTGTTATATTATATGAAAAAAATAATAATAATAAAATAAAAAATGTGGTGCACATGTGCGTTAATGTTATATTACACATACGTACTAATGTGTATTCGATGTGTGTATTAGTCTTATATTGCATATATACAATAGTATGTATCAAATATATGCAATAGTGTTGTATTCTATGCAATACAAACACTTTTGCATATATGCAATGCTCACTATTACACATGCGCACTATACCGACGATGTTACCGACAAGGTTTTTTTTTTTGAACCAAGAACAACATATAAGAATAATGGATAAAAAAAAGAAACTTTAAAAAAAAAATTTTAAAAATTAAAAATAGTTTTTAGAAGTTTTTAGGAGTTTTTAAGTTTTCTCTTTAAAAGGAATTTTCACTAGAACCCACCCATATATATATATATATACACACACACTATCTTTACATAGTGTGTTGAATAAGGTGATCACCACCTTTGCTTAGTGCGATGTACCGGTGATTCCTATCTTTTTGGGAAACGTCTAGTCTCGGATTGGTGAATTGGGGAAAGGAAGTATGGTGAATTAATTAACATTTAATTGAACATTTATAAATGGATTTTGTCATCTTTAACTCTTTACTTATTTCATATCTTATTCTTGAGTCGTGAATAGGGGTGCAAACGAGCCGAGCCCGAGCTCGACTAGGCTCGAGCTCAGCTCGTTTAACTTACACAGAGCTCGAGCTCGGCTCGTTTCGAGCTCTATTTTCAAAGCTCAAGCTCGGCTCGTAAGTAGATTTTCAAGCTCGAGCTCGGCTCGGGCTCGGCTCATTTACTATTTATCAATTATTTTTTATATAATTATTATTATTTTTATATATTTTTTCTATTATAACATTTTATGTATAAAATAATATATATTATTTAGTTATTTTTATTTATTTTTTCATAAATTGTTTAGATTAGTAATAAATATTAAATATATATTTTTATAAAAATGGCAGGCTTGTTTAGGCTCATGAGCCGGCTCGAGCTCGTTAAGTGAAGCTCGGGCTTGAGCTCGTTTATTAAACAAGTTTACTTTTAGGCTCAAGCTCGGGCTCAAGCTCGATTAAGCTCGGCTCAATCGAGCTTTTTAACGAGCTGATCTCGAGTAGCTCGCGAGCAGCTCGGCTCATTTACACCCCTAGTCGTGAAAAGAGATTAACAAAGTAAGTTAGCATTTCTAATAAAAAAAGAATTAAAGAAAATCAATTCAACCCATCTAGTTTTCTACATATGTGCTGGTGTCTTAAATTTGGAACAAAAATCAAGTAAAAATAAATAGATATGAAAGTTTAGAAGAAGTACAGATTAAAAAAATATATATAAAAAACAGAACACATATAGCAACACTCTAGTTTACTTTATTTTGTAAACAAGTGTTTTGAGTTGCCTCTTCTCACAAGCATCACTCAGTTGGGCTCTTAGCCTTTAGGTGACACCCCGATTAGAGGTACACATTCTGGTTAATCAATAACTGGTTAATTTTCTAACCGGTCAATTATTTAGGGGGGAAATAATCGATTAGATTGGTTAATCGGGTCGGATACTAATCGGTTTTAAGATAAGAAACCCCTACCCGGTATAACCGGTTTCGGGTATAACCGAATCGGTTAACCGGTGAATAACTGGAAAAAAACCGGTTTTTAATAAAATAATAATAAAAAAATCGGTTAGCCAATTTGTAATTGGTTTCGGAAATCAATAATATAAACTGGTTTCTAACCGGCGGTTAGAACACCGGGTATAAACCGGTTAGTGATGGACTGGTTATAAACGGTTAACCGGTTAGCTTGTGCACCTTTAGCCCCGATTGCACCTCATCGCCCTCACCCTAGCACGAGGCCTTTCCACCTTAGTTATCCTGGTTTACTACTTTGTACAATTGATGCTAGACTAGCGCTATCTAGTAAAAAAACAATATTAAATAGTGTTCTTGATCACCTTAAGCAAGCTAGGGTAGGTAGGGTGTCGAACCACGAGGAGTATGCAATCAATGTAGCATGCAATTAATTTCTAAAATTATGAAGTAAACAAATATGAGTGCTGATCACACTAGCAAAAGATTGGATGCAATATCAAACAAGTAAACTGAGCAAAGTTCAATAAATAAACAAAGACAAATCACACCCGGGGTTCAAGCAAGTAAATAAACGATAATCTCATGTTCACCTAACAGTTTATCATCAATGACCAAATCAGATTGACTAACTAGTTAAATTTTAGGCATCAACAATCGCTAGCACACGACACTGGTCATCAAACAGCCCCTGCCAGTTTGACTCAACCAGGGGTAATTGTATGCTTCATCATATTCAACTAATCCAAACAACCCTATAAGCAATTATCATAACAACTAGCAAACAAATTGTTCTGATCGAAATAAACCTAAACCGACTGGGTGCACAGTAATATTAGACATCAATACTCATAGACTGATTAAATACAATTACAAATCATTCGTTCTTAACACATGAGAAAAACTATAAAATACAATACTCTACATCCCGGGTATGATTCGAGAGGATTAGCCGCGCCTAGACATCGAAAGATCTTCAATTATGATAACGTAGGCCATGTATATGATTTATGGATGCTTCGGGAGGATGGAAATGTCATCTCTTTTGCATGCGGAATGTGGTAGGTGATAATAGGGTCGTCAAAACATAGTATAACATAAAACCCTAACTTTCCTGATTCTGCCACCCATTGCCATACGCTATGGGGTCTTTAAGGATCCATCGCGTATCGCGTTGGACCCAAAGTCAACATCTTAATAAAATCAACCCATCACGTAACGCGATGGACAATCTTCTACCCCGTAGCCTATTGTGACGGGTCTTCTCATCAGCTGACTTTGCTTATTGCCTCGTTTTGCGTGCTAGTCATCCTGGGTCTTCGTTATGTGTTCGTATAGGTCCAATATAGCTGCATTAATTACTTATGACTTGAAACATAACACACACGTATGAAGTATCGAAGTTTACGAATTAAACAACTAAAACTACGCAATTAACAAACTAAAATATATACAAATTAACCGACCATCAACAATCTATCTTACTTTTAAACGTCTCAACCGAATCACTAATTCTTAAACCTATGCTTCAACATACATGCTTAAAGGTCAATAGAAATGTAATATCTACATTTTTTTTTGTCTAGCTTTGGTCTATTTTATTTGAAAACAATTCAAAAAGTGAATTAAAAATAGATTGTAGAGGGGTTAAATTGACCTAATTTAGATAATGTAATCTCCTGTTTTGGTTTGTTGCGCTACTCTCCGGGTCATGGAGGTAGTGCTTGGGTGTATTTGGTGTTTATTGTTTATAAAAGTACATGGCTAAAGATACTTTTTACTTTGAAAAAGTTGAAAACTATAGAGGTGGGCAAATAAACCGGTTAACTGAACCGACCCAAAAACAGGACCGAAATCGAACTAGTTTGAAACCGATTATGTAAAAACCGGTTTGGAACTGATTGAAACCGTAGGCTCGGAACCGATTTGTAGTTTTCTCCACCAAAACCGGTTAACCGAACCGAAACCGGCCAAAACCGAGTAAAAACCGGTCAAAACCCTAACTGAAACCGATCAAAACCCGAACTGAAACCGATCGTACCATGGTAAAAAACCGGTTTCAACCCGAGCCGAAACCAATCATAAACCGGTTTTGACTTTTGTTGACCAAACCGAACCGGATTTAACCCAAACCGGTTTTGAGTTTTAAACCGGTTTGCGCACCTCTAGAAAAATATCTACCTATCTACCTCTACCTATACTAATAAACAAAAATAATGATGATGATGTGTCATAACCACATTCCATCTTAACTTTAATTTTCCTCATATTTTCTAATCTCCATTTTCCTTAATCCATGCTATACATGGGTTATGGGTTTAATTGGTATGACTCATTAGTTGTAACCCATATAAAAAAAGTATTTAATGTAATTTAAATAACATCTACTTACTTTTACTAACCCATTGCATCTAATTTACTATTGATATAGAAAATTTGACCATAATTTCTAAAAAAAACATATAAACCATTGAATATCTATAATAAGTTTAAAATCAAACAATTAATTATTAAATTAGTTAAATAATGATTTACGAACCATTATCGTATAATAATTAGTGACCTATGTTTATAATAGATACTTAGTTATATGTGTACTTCAAATTTCATTGAATAGATACATATTTATACTCTTACAATTTGTAAAATACTATTTAACTTACATTTGTATTGATCATATAAAACACCTTTAATAAGTTTAGGTACCAATAATTGATTTATGTTATCTTAAAACATTATTTTAATTTTAAGAAAATTTAAAATTTAAATATGTAGCATTTGAAGTATGTGTGCTTATATTAAAATGAATCTATAAATTCAAAAGAAAGTTCCTAAACTGTGTATGATTAAACACCTAAAATTCAGTCATTTTATAAATCTTGTGTAATACATGGTTTTAAAAGCCAGTACTAAGGGGGTGTTTGGTACAGAGAATGAAATTGTAGAGAAATGGAATTGCAGAGAAAGGGAATTGGTCTGGAGAATGAGAATTGACTGTTCAGTTTGGTAGTACAGAGATTTCAGTAGAGAAATATAGCTGAGAATCATTTCTCTTGTTTGGTACATAGAAAATAAACAGAGAATTATATCAACTTTATCATTAGCACAAGTATTTTTTTCATAACAAATATTTATTAAAAAATAAAAAACATATAAAAAGATGCATAAATTCCAACCAAAATATGCATTGATCAAACCAATTCACATACAAAACATAGTTTTTAAGCAAAAAACATCAACCATAGTTAAAACCAATTCACATACAAAACATACTTCAACCATACACAACTATCCCATTGAACTATCGGTATACAACTCGACCATCTCAATTTTCTCTTCTATTGTCAACGCAATTGGTGATAGTTTTGTAGGCCTAGTCCCCATATAGGCCTTTGCCAGCTCAGCAGGTGAAGCCACATCATCTTCAAAGGCCTGTGATGATCCAATTACAGATGAATTTCAAAACTAAAACAAATAACCACAAGCAAAATAATACAACTTACTCTTGCAATGACAACAGGTGTAGAAATTGCAGCATCAAAGTTCACAGTCTCCCTCTCTACTACATGTTTGATCAATGTCCCACTTGTAAATGCATCAGTTTTCGAAGCATGATATGATGAAAAGGGTATCTATTAACAACAAAGCAAAAGTAACTTTTGGGGGAAAAATGTGATATGGAAAATAATAAACTTACATTTACAGCGGCTTCCTGAGACACATTCCTTGGGTCTTCATTAGTCCCTGATCACAGTAAAGCCTTAGTAAGGAACATAGAAAGAATTAAAAAACCATAAATATATTTTAAAAAACAGGTAGCAGCAAGGTAAAAATAAAAACTTGATTGGTTGTCCATAATAAATATAACTAACACTATAATTAAAATTTGTCTAATCTTATTGGCTGATACATACTTTATGATTCGTAGTAATACATAATTTAAAAACTTTTGCAATGTGAATGAAATTAATGTCAGCTTTTTGAACAATAACCCTGCTATGTTTCAGTTAAAATTTTAAGCAACAATGAAGTCCATATAACTTAGATTTTATATCCCCCAACGATGTTGTAACCTCTACTGTGGGTTATGAACTTATTGGCTTAGCCATTACCAAATCAATGGCAATGATATCAACATTTTATTTCTAGTCAACACAAGACAGTCACATTCATAAACAGTCCTGTAAGCTAGATACTTAATTACAGGCTCTTAACAAAAGTGAAACAAAAAAAAAGGTTTTTCATGACGATAGTCAAGCATGGTTTGGCTAGAATACATACATAATTACAGATGCCTTTTCTTATAACCAAACTTACTGAAAACCTATATTTCTATGTCAACTTAATTTACCCGTCTGTCGCTTTGACTCAATGGCAAGCTTACAAAGCTGAACATAATGAACACAAAAGACAACCAGACAATCATCATTTATGCTGTGAGATATAATACATAAGTGAAACAAAATCTACGCAATATGATGTATGATTGTATGGGACACATTCCATTATCACATCTACAGAAACCTACAAAGTACATACCCCTGGTGATTTTCAAGAACATTCACAAACATAACAACAAACTTAGTATTAACAGAAAAAATTTTCCCAATTCTCATCTATGAAACAAATCCCCTCTTAAATCTAACCAACTGAAGATTTCATCTAATAGCAGCTCCTCAACTATAGCAAAACTACGCCCACTCAAATCAAATCTAAACGTATACCCCTACAGTTAAAACAACACTTTCTTTCTAAAACCAAAACAAACATAAGCCAATGTAAACATACAATAACAAAACAATCCACCATGATGATAGAATTACTATAAAGTGGCACCAAAAATATGCTCTTTTACAAGGTAACAAATACAGTCAGATGAACCCTAAGCATATCAACATAAACAACCAATAAACCATACAAGACCACATCTAATTCCAACAACAGTCGCACACAAAAATCAATTAACCAAATTCCTCCACATCTTAAGCAAATAAACATAATCAGCATTCAGCAATCAACATAAACAGCCACATCTAATCCAGCACAATCATACACAAAATCAATTAACTTAATTCCACATCCAAATTCAATTAACCCTAACCTAAATACCTAATCGAGAAAAGCTTTTAACCTGTCAAACGTTGTGCAGGTTGAGAATTAAAGCCGCTTACGAAACACGCCAAACAACCTATCAGCACCAGCGTATAACAGCCTAGACGCAGGGTCCACAAGCTTCGCTAATAGGCTAGAGCAATTATTATTATTATTGTTATTATTATTATTATTATTATTATTATTATTATTATTGTTTCTGATTGCGGTTGGAGGCCGATCGTACGGCGTGGCGTGAGAACTACGGCGGCTAGGTTTCTTCCGGAACTTACCGCCGGCTCCGCCGCTCTGGTAGGTGCTTACGCCGTCGGCCATTGGAGCTGTGGACAGAGGATTTGCGTAGAGAGAGAGAAAGAGAAAGAGAGAGGTAGTGGGAAAATGGGAGAAATGAACGTCGAGAAATCCAATTCTCCGCTTTTGTTAGAGAAACAAAATCAGAGAAATGGAAATGGTTTATTTCCATTTCTCACCTCTTTCTTTCATAAACAAACAAGAGAATTCTTTCCAATTACATTTCTCACCCCTCAATTCCCTCTACCAAACACCCCCTAATGCTAAACAAAAAGAAGTCAGTCCAGTATGTTTGGAACATAATAAGATAAACTAGGGGTAGAAATGTAAAGTAATAAGACATCCGGGTCGGGTTTTATTCTGATGTAAACAAATGAAAACCCTAACCTTTAAAACCCTAACTTAAATTTAACTTCTCACATCCTCTCGCCGCCGGTATTCACTCTCATCATCGGAGGTCATGGGCAACAAACGGAAAGAGCGTGAGGCTCAATCGGACGACGATGCACCGCGTACGAATAAATCGGACGGCGGAAAACCACAAATACTACCCTCAATGATTAAGAACAAAGACAAACGCTCCGCCTTGTACGCCAAGCTAAAGCACGAGAAGAAGACCGAGAAGCGAAAGAATGCCAAAGCTCGTGAAGCTCAAGAGAAGAGAGCTCTTGAGCTTGGAGAAGAGGTGATTCTTTCATATTATTAATTAATTAATTTTCTTCTTCTTATTATTGGGTTATGATAATATTTCCGATATCAGTGTTTTAAGTCTTAATTATCGACTTTTAGTATTTAATGTTAGTGTTTTGAGTCTTAATCAGTTCCTACCTGCTACAATTGTAGTGTTGGCAACTTCAAAAGGATAATTTGTTAATAGTAGGAGGGTATACTGAATTTTTAGTGCTAAACAGCTATACATATAAATTCTGCATTATACTAAAATTACCGATATTCCACCGTAATAACCAATATCTCAAATATCGGTTCTCGACCGATATTCAATATCCGATATTTTTCCGCATTAACTGCTTAGGCTACAATTGTTTGTGTTTTGTAAGTTGAAAAAGGTTAATTTGTTAATGGTAGGAGAGTATACTGAATTGTTAGAGTTAAATTGCTATATATATAAATTCTGCATGATATTAAAATTACCGATCTCCCACTGCGATAACCGATATCTCAAATATTGGTTCTTTACCGATATCTGATATTTTTTCACATTAACTGCATAGATTGCAATTTATATGAAAATTTTTAAATATACATCTATGTACCAAATTTTCTACAATTTTGATTGATATTGACCAAATAGGGATTAATTGGTGGCTAGTTGTGATTTTTACAACCTGGTTATTATTGTTGACTTTGCAGCTTCCACCGAAAAGGATACCTAGAACACTTGAGAATACTCGAGAGGCGGATGAAACCGTGTGCAGACCTGATGATGAAGAGGTATGACATAATATTAGGTGGACTGGTTTCATTCATATATGAGGTTGTGATCAGGTTTTGATGTTTTAACCATGTAGCTTTTTGCTGGTAATGATGCTGATGAGTTTAGCGCGGTTTTGAACCATGAACGGGTACCTAAAGTGTTGATGACAACTTGTCGGTTCAATTCTACTGTAAGTTTTCTTTTTAGTGTTGTGTTTGTGATTTTGTAATAGAGGTTGCTTTGATTGGTTTTATACGCGTTTTTGGGTTTGGAGGTAGGGGTGTGCAAACAAACCTAAAACTGCAAAATTTGAAAACCGAGCTTTATCCTTATCCAAAAGAAACATAACTGAATTGTGATTTTTGTTTTTGGTTTGGTTCTTAACCAAATTAATATGTTTTTAATTTTTTTTATGTAACTACTGTATATGTTTGTAAGCTTGCTAATGCCCCAACCTAATTAAGCCCAGTTGACAAGTCATTCGATTACACATTTGATACACAAACTAATGTCCAAAACAAAAACCCGAAGCAAAACTAGGCAAAATTGAAATTCAGTTTGAATTTGGGCTTTTTAGCCGGAACTGAATTGAGATTGATTTGGTTAGGCATTTGCAAATTCAGATAGGTTTGGCTATTGGTTAGGATTTTTTTCTTTCAAGTCCAATTAAACCGATTCAAACTAACTGAAGGAATGCCCTATCTTGAAAGGGTTCAATTTTGCTAATTTGTATAATTTTGTTGCATTTTTGCATACAGAGGGGGCCTGCATTGATTAAGGATTTACTCACTATAATCCCCAATTCAGAGTATTATAAAAGAGGAACCTATGACTTGAAGAAGGTATCATCTAAGGCTCTATGTTTGCTTTTAACTTTTTGTCATTTTCTTTGTAGATATATGGTTTTAAGATGCTTGGATTTAATTTTCAGATTGTGGAGTATGCAAACAACAAAGAATTTACATCTGTTATTGTTGTTCACACTAGCCGTAGAGAACCAGGTTTGTTCATTTAATTGATTATGCATTTTATTTTTTTTAATCTCATTTAAATATGTTTACTCACTTTTACTTACCTTTGCTGGTTTATTATAGATGCTCTTTTGGTTATTGGATTACCCAATGGGCCTACAGCCCATTTCAAGCTGACAAATCTTGTATTGCACAAGGATCTTAAGGTAAATGAAGTTTCTTGTTGCAAGTTCAGACATTTAACTAGCAAATTTATTTTTTTTTATATAATATTGTTGCAGAATCATGGAAATCCAACTGGTCATAAACCTGAGTTAGTGCTGAATAATTTTACTACACGCCTGGGGCATCGTGTTGGAAGGTATAAATCGCTTTATTATTACTTATTAGTTGCTTTATTATATAAATTTGTTTGCTGATAGTTTTTACACCTTTTTTTGTAGATTAATACAGTCACTTTTTCCTCAAGACCCTGAATTCCGTGGTCGACGAGTTGTCACTTTTCACAATCAGCGAGATTTTATATTCTTCCGACATCATAGGTAAGCCAACTTTGATAAAAACAGGTTCGAAGCAAAGACAAAAAGATTAGAAACTTTATATAAAACAAAAAATGCTTGTTTGCTGTGTAGGTATATTTTTGAAGTTAAAGAAGATAAAAATGCTACTGCGAATGACAAAGATGAGGAAAATAAAGACGAGAAGAAGAAAAAAGGGAAAATAATTGCTCGTCTTCAGGTTATTATTAACTTTTTTATTTTTATTTAAAAGGTTACGAAATAAATATGATTACAGCAATAAAGTACAATTTTCTGGATAAACTGTTTTATGGACGCATCTGACTTTCAACTCATTTGACCCGTTACTCTTTTTAGTTTATGCTTCGCATTCTCATCTTGAATAATGTAAAACGTTATTTGCAGGAATGTGGGCCTCGTTTTACCCTTAAGTTAACGAGTTTACAGCACGGGACTTTTGATACAAAAGGAGGGGAGTATGAGTGGGTTCATAAGGTATTCAACTGTTTTTACTTATTCTTGATTTTCATCTTTAATTTGTCATTAACACGACATGCTTATTGTATTAATTGTATTTAATCTGATTATTTTTGTATCACAGCCTGAAATGGACACCAGCAGAAGAAGGTTTTTCTTGTGATCTAATCTGGAGATTTGGGTTGTTTGGCTATCATTACCGTATATTTATTTTATTTTCTTTTGAATCACCCTAATTGCATAATTTTGGCGTATGGGAATCAAGTTTTGCAGTCTATGTTTGACACAAAAAGTTAGATCTAAATGTGTTTATTATCGACTTGGTTTTAAAGAATTATTAAATGTTTCTAAAAAAGATCACTATTTAGTGTGCTTTATAATGTGCATTTTTGCCTTGACCAAGTTTTATTATGGTATGAATTTCCAAGGTTTTGCTAGAGTTGAGTTCTTTTATTATATAAAAATACTATAGACATGTATAATAATCTCTTGTAAACTTCTGTAAGAGCTTTTAGGTGTAATTACTAAGCTAACAATGATCGAAAACCAAACAAAAGTACAACAGGACGGGCAACACTATAAAATTTGAACCTCAAGAAGTTGAAATTATTCATTTAGCAAACAACTATCAACAATTTCATTAACCAAACCTTAATGGCCTAATGCGCTCATATTGCGTTGGTTGTGGCACACACAACTATCCGCAACTATAATAACAATAATTGTGGAGATCAAATGGGATATGAAATTATAGTTGTCCGACTGTGACTTTCACATAAAAACATACTGATGTAACAATTCTCGTACAAGTCCAAATATCCTATTATCTACGTGAACATATGTAACAATTCTTGTTCAAGTCTTTGTACAAAACAATCATAGCACGCAATAATCTGAAAATAAAATGCCAAAGTCAAAGTGGTTTAGAAAACGTATCAGATGCCTCGCGGACAAATTTTCAAAAAGAAGATGGGATATTCATACCTTGGATGGCTAAGCAAAGCAACATAAGATCGTCCTCAAATAGGAGAACCTTCAATTTATTAAAATTTCGAATTTCAATAATATAGTCTTAGATTTCTTATATAATTATTACTATGCTCTTATTCTTGTTCACAAGGTGAAAGTTTTTAGTTATTCATGTAAGCCTCTCTTTTACTACAATAATACCTACATGTTAAACACTATAAATTGTGCATTTATAAAAACAGATGCAACAAAATGTCATTAAATAAAATTCATTATATATCAATTATTACTTTAAAATATATGATAATTATTCCCTACTATATCTATGTGTGTTAGATACATGTACCTGTTGTTTTGTTTATTAATGAGCTTGAATGCAAAACAGAGAAATATTCTTCAATGACCCTTACCCACCTGTATAGGAGATAAGATTAACACGTTAATGTTGTACCAAGTCAAATGTGTAAAATACCCTTTCATTTCAACATACAAATAGAGGCAAGTGTGTCAAATGTCTAAAATACCCTTTGAAGTCAACATACAAATAGAGGCAAGTGTTTCGTGTGTCTAAAATACCCTTTGAAGTCAACATACAAAACGTGCCAAATGCCTAACATACCCTTTTCATTTCCACATACAAAACGGAGGCAAGTGTGTCAAATGTCCAAAATACCCTTTCATTCGAACATAAAAAACGGAGGCAAGTGTGCCAGATGTCTAAATTACCCTTTTCACTTCAACATACAAATGAGAGGCAAGTGTGTCAAATGTCTATAATACCCTTCCATTTCAACATATTGTTACAAAATAGAAACAAGTTTTTGCGAGAGAGATTTCATGCTCAAAGTATAGTAAACTTATAGACCGCAAACAATATCACAGAGACACAGACCCAATAATCAAATATCATGTAACATACTACTGTTGTATCTAGTGAAATGTCTAAAATGCCCTTTAACAGAACAAAAATCATGATGAAAGGAAGGATAGTTTCAAAGATATCAGAAGAGAAAGTTTACCACAGATTCTCCCCAGAAAAACCTTCAAAAAATGCAATGTGCCCTCCATGTTGTGTGGTTGCCAGAACAATATTTTTGTTCATGCTGATAATCAAAAGAAATCCACTTTTGGTCATCAGTCAAAGTCAAAAATAAGCATCTCAAGTGTTGTTCATACCGACACTCATCCAACGGAATGGCTTCATAGGTGCAGACCGGGTCATCTATAGCATTGATGCAGACAAGTGGCACCTTTACATTGGCCACCACATAGACACTGCTAGCTGATCTATGAAATGCATCAACGGTCTGGATGAAGGCCACATCATCATCGGTAAATAAATAATGTTGACAAAAACAATTAGAGAAATGAATGAGAAGTAATACCTCAAAATTTCCAGTAATTCTAGAAGTGTATTTGTTGATCTCTCCAACAGAACACGCCTAATTGAAATAATGTAACTTTTTTAATCATATTAGACATGTAAATGTTTACTATTATTATTTTCTTAAATAAGTGGCTTACCTTTTCCATGCCTTCCCAATCTACAACACGAGCATAGACAACCCGGTGCCTATAAAATCTCATAACAAATAACTTAACTTAAATTACATCTGATATAAAATGAAAGTGATGAATGAAAAAGACATACATTCGGGCTAAGTTTTTTAACGAGTTTGCTAAAACTCTATTATAAAATCTCTGCATAAAGCCTCTGCCCAAGAATTTGTCATCCATCTGGCATAAGAGAAGGTTAGGAGCAATATGGGTGGGTCAAGCATGCTTGGTAACGGGTCAAACGGATAATAGCTTAATGTTATAATTTGCATCTAAGTAAAAAGGTAAAGAAATTAATAAAGACTAACCAAAAGGTCCCAAGGATTACAAATAGATGCAGCGCCAACAATCGGGACATCAACCCCATCCTCGCCTAAATATTTCACCTGCAAGATCATTGCGCGTATGTTTGACACACAACTTTTATATTTTATTTTTGAAAGAAAAGATGCTTTTTAATTATTTAACATGCCAATAACAATAATAAAAGTAACGGTTATATACTTATATGCACACCCATAAAATATTTTACCAAAATATTGGCACCGATGCTCGTCCCAATAGCAAAAAGAGGAGCTTCGGGATGTGTACAGTGAAGGTGATTAACCACTTCACGTATATCCTCGGTCCATCCCGGAGTATAGATACAATCAGACTGCCAAACAAATGATAAAGTTAGTACAAATATGTTCATGGTAAATGACAGCTCAGCATGCTTTGAACATGCTGACTTTTGTGAGTCAAAATTTATGCTTGACTTTTGTGAGTCAAAATTATATGACTAAATGTCCAAACAGCCCTTTCAATGACTAATTACATCGAATCAAAGTAAATATTAATACTTACGGTGAGTGGTACACTTGCAAGACCCCGGTGATTGCTTATGACAACATTCCATCCATATTCCGCCATCTTGTATGCAACATGTTTTACGTACTAGCATAAACACACTCAAATTAAAAAAAACAATCAAATTGTTTATTTTGTCAGAAATAAAGAAATTTGTACGCAAAAAAAAAAAAAAAAAAACTAACCGGAGTATCGGAATGACTCGTTAAGCCAGGAATCAATATAATGATAGGAACCACTTTTGCATCACCATTAACTTGAAATCTTGACTCTAAAAGAAAAATAAAGATAGTAAAAGTTAATTTATAAATTAATCATGCATAACATATTCAAAATTATTATTATTATTATTATTATTATTATTATTATTGTTATTGTTATTGTTGTTATTATTATTGTTGTTGTTGTTGTTGTTGTTGTTGTTGTCAAGTTTTAGGTTTACCATTAGAGTTCATCAACCAGTCCAAAGCTATTGTTCCACCATCAGATGTGGTAAAAAGCTCTCTATCCACAAAAAAACAATATTAAGTTAACTATGATCAATTATAAGTTAAAACCAAATCTGAATAACTTTTTACCTTTTGTAGGTGAAGCTGTGAGTCTTTACCAGAAGATTCAGCAATATAGTCTGAAGATGCGGACTCGAAAGCCACGGAGTCGAAAAATATCTACACACAGAAGGTCAACAGCTGTGAAGACGATAAAAACCTGAAATACTTCAGCAATTCATCTTAATAATAACTACAAATGCAATAAGTGTCATAAAAATCGCGATTAGACGCCAATTAATTGGAATTCGGAGGGCTACCGATTCGATTTCACCTAATCGGCCGGGGTACCAGTCAGAATTGGTCAAAATCTTCAGATGTATTTGAAAATGACATATAAAATTCCAATCCTATTAGTTGCTAGTCTAGTCAGCCAAGCGAGTTGTACAACACTACTGTATACAATGAAACCTACTAAACACTTTGTTACAAAATGAGACGATTACTCAAACAAAAGAAACAAGTAATAACCACCTTCCGTGAAGCAAGTGACAGTTGGATACGACTTGGCGGTACAAAACGGATGACGAATCGAAGGTAAGAGACACATAACCACTTCCATATCCGTTAAAAATGTCATGTATAATATGGAACTGGAGTAGAATGTAAAGGAACACGAGGGACACTAGGAATGATATGAAGAGGTAGAAAGAGACCGGAAGTAGTGCTAAGCCTTTGAATATTAGGTGATAAGGCGATATAGTAACATCGGTGCCGGTTGTCTCCATTTCCGATCACCGGTGACTTGCTGACTGTTATGCTAACCGGCTTATAATAAATAAATAAATAAATGTAAACTCAAACAACTGCGTCCAAAAGTGTTGGCGCACTAATAACCAGACAAGACTAGGAGGCTTATTTTAGGGTCCTGCTAGCCACCCCTTAATACGTCGTGAATAGGGCTATACGCGACGTATTAATCCTAGTTTGCATAAAGCTGGATTAGGTTGTCAAATCGTATCCTAATACGCCGCGTATAGACCTATGCATGGCGTATTGGTGCTTTTGAATTATTGGAGTCCGGCTCCCCTCCCTCTCCCTCCTTTCGCTTTTTTATTATATATACAATACGCCCGATCGTCACATTTCATCGAACACACATACACAACAACACAATTTTTGATAATATATACACACAATGTCGTGGTTCAACAATTTATTTCCAGAGTCGAACGAGGAGGAGCCGGGTTACGCCACTAACAATCAGCCTAGCACGTCGTGGTTACCGGATTTGAATCAGGTTTCGTTTTATATTTATTTAGTATGAAGTCGTTAGTTGTTTTTTAACTAAGACTTGTTACATTACGTTTTGTTACGAGTATGTCGGCTATGATATTCAGCCTGAACAACCTTATGGTCAGGCTAGCTCGTCGGGCTTACCAAATTTGGACCAGGTTTCATTATATATATTTATTTAGTATGAAGTTGTTTAGTTGTCTTTTTAACTAAGACATGCTACATTACGTTTTGTTAGGAGCAAATCGGTTATTATATTCAGCCTGAACAGTTTTATGGTAACCCTAGCCGCCGGGCCTACCAAATTTGAACCAGGTTTCCCGTACTATTTAGGTTAATGTTAATTTTTTTTATTATAGTATTACCAGTATTTATTATTAAAATATTAATATTATTATTAAAGTATTATTGTTATTATAATATTATAATTGTATTATATTATTATTATTATTAAAATATTATTTTTTGTTATTAAAATATTGTTATTATAAAAATATTATTATTTTAAATATATAATTATATTATTATTATTTTAATATTAGGATTATTATTAAAATATTATATAATCACTATGGAATTGGCTAAATGCATTATTTTAAATTAAAGGTATGAGAAGAGAATCACAAGGTTCCTCTTTACATTCAGATGCATTAGTTACTAAAAGTAGGGGGATAAGTCATAGTAGTCAGAGTAATAGAGCAAAGAACCGGAGTAAGTATAAAGGGAAGTATGTAGATTTTGAGTTCCATCATTGTGGTAGAAGAGGGCACACACAATAAAATACTACAGGCAACTGAAAAAGGAGAACAAGAAGGCTAATTACAATAATCAAAAGAACAATTACAAGAAAGATAACGGTGATGAAGGTACTTCTAAAACTAACACCACTACCGAAGAGTTCCAAATTTGTTGTGATTATGATATGGTGAACATTGCACGTGATAATCCGAGTTGGGTTGTTGACAGTGGTGTTACTTGTCATGTGACATCACACATAGATTTTTATTCATCTTATACTCTATGGGCTATCAAAGATTGTTGATGTTGGTGATGTTTGCTTGAAGTTTGTTAGGGATGGAGCTGGGTTTACACAATGTAAAACATGTTCCAGATATTAGACTTAATTTGATCTCCGCAGGCACATTAGATGATGATGGTTTCCACAATACCTTTGGTGGTGGAATTTGGAAACTTACTCATGCTTCATTGATCGTGCTAAGAAGTAAAAAAAAATAAAATTCTAACTTATACATGGCACATCCAAAGATTCCCAGAGACTCGGTTCATTCATTGGTGAATACTGATATGACCGATATGTGGCATAAGAGACTTTCTCACATGAGTGAATAAGGGACGTCCATATTATTGAAGAAAGATGCATTGTCCGGTGTGAAAGATGTTCATTTGAAGAAGTGTTCTCATTGTATGAATGGTACGTAAAAGAGAGTTTCTTTTCACAATCATCTTCCTTATAGAAAAGAAAGTATACTCGACTTGGTGCATTAAGACGTATGTGGTCCTATGAAGACCAGAACAATTAGGGGCTGCTTATACTTTGTCGCATTTATAGAAGATCATTCGAGGAAGGTATGGGTTTATACCTTGAAGTTTAAAGATTAAGTATTTGATGTGTTTAAGAAGTTTCATGCCTTAGTTGAAAGACAAACTGAGAAGAAGCTCAAGTGTATTTGAACATATAATGGAGGGATATACATTGGTCCTTTCAATGATTATTGTAGAGAGAAAGGTATTCGACACCAAAGGCCACCTCCAAAGACACCACAATTGAATGGTTTAGCAGAACAGATGAATAGAACGTTGGTTGAAAGGTTTAAATGTTTGCTCCCAAATGCAGGGTTGCCTAATTCCATTTGGGGTGAAGCCTTAAATATGGTGGTACATGTTATTAATCATACTCCTTGTATTTCTTTGCATAATGATGTTCCAGACAGGGTTTAAAGTGGCAAAGTTGTTTCATATCATCATTTGCGGATCGCTGGATGCAAAACATTTGTGCACATTCCCAAAGATGAAAGATCAAAGCTTGATAGTGGCAGTAGGCACACACTACTGCCACTACTTCCTCCCCTAGTACTAATCTTAACGCCATAATCCTGTCATTATGTCTTATCACCTCCACCACACTAGTGTGTAGTTTCTTAGACACTAGAAACCCTACTCCATTCCTAGCTCCATCATACCCCGAGTACCATAACTTATATCCATTACACTCAACCGCTCTATGCCCTTTCCACTTAGTCTCCTGAAGGCATGCTATCTGGACCTTACGTCTCTTAAGCACATCTACAAATTCTAGCAACTTACTATTTAGTGTTCCTACATTCCAAGAAGCCAAACGCAATATATGCTCCCTATCTTTACCCTTTCCTACACCCCTTGCTGCAGGACATAGTCTCAAATAATGGTCATGGCTTATACGGTCTATGATTGTAGCTAATCACACAAACCCAAGCAATAGAAACATCCAATCTATATATGTAATACAACGTATTGCAAGTCAAAGAACACCCGGTCACAGACAAAACACCCCACAACTACGCACCCAAAAGTACTTAACAAAAGCCCAAGGTGTGTTAATAAAATAATGTTTATGATTAATATTGGATTTTAGTATACCGGATAATATTTTAGATTTGAAAAAAGGGTGTATGTTAAACAGATTATTTAATACTTACTATTTAGTTACTAAATAGTAACAATGGGAGTGCACTCAATCCTATGTCATCAACGGAAATCTTGCAACAAACACCCAGGTGCACTCAATCCTAAATTATTAACATATATATAAACACGAATGGGAGTGCACTCAATCCTACGTCATCAACGGAAATCTTGCAACAAACACCCAGGTGCACTCAATCCTAAATTATTAACATATATATAAACACGAATTGTAATATAGTAAAAGACATTTAGTAACTAAATAGTAAGTATTAAATAATCTGTTTAACATACACCCTTTTTTCAAATCTAAAATATTATCCGGTATACTAAAATCCAATATTAATCCTAAACAATATTTTATTAACACACCTTGGGCTTTTGTTAAGGACATTTAGTATTAACTCGTGTTTACCATTCATCATGTGGGTTACAGAACATTTAACAATGGGAGAGCTTACCAAGAAGAATATGACTACACAACCTCTCAAAGACAACAACTGAATAATTGCTACTGCTGACGAATCACACGGGAAGAGGTGCAGACTGCACTCAAGAGGATGGGAAGGGCTAAGGCAGTCGGCCCAAACAACATACCCATCGAGGTGTGGAAGTGTCTGGGAGAAGAAGGAGCCATGTGGTTAACTACTTTGTTCAATATTATCCTCAAATCTGGTAAGATGCCAAACCAGTGGAGGAGCAGCGACGTAGTCCCTATCTATAAGAACAAAGAAGATGCCCAATGTTGCGGTAACTACCGAGGAATCAATCTCTTAAGCCATACTATGAAGCTATGGGAAAGAGTGATTGAGGTTAGACTTAGAAGGGAAACTCAGGTTACGGTGAACCAATTTGGCTTCATGCCAGGGCGTTCCACCACAGAGGGAATACACATCATAAGAAGATTGATGGAAAAGTATAGGGAGAAGAAGCGCGACCTCCATATGGTGTTTATTGACCTAGAAAAGGCGTACGACAGTGTGCCTCGCCAAGTGCTTTGGGATTGCCTAGAGGGTAGAGGGGTCCCGAGGAAATATATAGAGATAATTATGGATATGTATGCCAGGAGTTCTACAAGTGTTCGTGCGCCCGTGGGGGATACTGACCTCTTCCCCGTGGAGGTAGGCCTTCACCATGGGTCAGCGTTGAGCCCGTTTCTTTTTGCCGTAGTCCTGGACGAGTTGTCAAAGTCGATTCAGGAGCCACTCCCATGGTGCATGATGTTCGCAGACGATATAGTGCTAGTTGCTGAGAGAAAACAAGATCTTAACACGAGGCTAGAGGAATGGTGAACAGCCTTAGAGAGAAAAGGTTTAAGGATTAGTCGCTCTAAAACAGAATACCTTCACTGTGATTTTGGTGGAGTAAATGACAGTGAGGACGTCCAGATCACCATTGAAGGGCAAGTGGTTCCGCAGGTAACGAAGTTCAAGTATCTAGGATCGTTTGTCCAGAGCGATGGGGAGTTAGACAGTGATGTGGCCCATAGAGTTCATGTAGGATGGTGTTGATGGAGAGCAGCCACAGGTGTATTGTGCGACAGGATATTCCTAACTAAACTAAAGGGAAAGTTTTATAGGGTCGCAGTTAGGCCTGCAATGTTATATAGAACAGATTGTTAGGCCATTAAGAAGGCACAAGAGCGGAAGATGGAGGTAGCAGAGATGAGAATGCTACGCTGTAGGTGTGGGCACACAAGGTTAGACCGAATAAGAAATGGTGTGTTTCGAGAGAGATTAGGGGTAGCTAACATATCAGACAAAATAAGAGAGTGGAGATTGAGATGGTTTGGACATGTGAAGACAAGACAGGCAACGAATCCCGTTAGATCCGTAGAAAACATTACTATAGAATGGAGGAGGGGTAGAGGCCGACCTAAATTGACTTGGGATGAGAGGATTAGGCATGATTTGCTATACCTAAACCTCTCTGAGGACATGGTTGAGGATATAAATTCTTGGAGACGTGGAATTAAGGTTATTGACTTTTAGGGAGAAACTAATATCCTAGGGCTTCTCTTTACCTTATTTTTGGTAACACGACATTATGCTATTCTCTTTTCATATATATTGCTTAGTCTCTTTCTTGTATTTTATTCTTAGTATTTCAATATATCTATATATTATTATTATTTTAACTACTAACTACTAAGTGTTACTATTAAGTATATTATTATTAAACTTTGATTACCTGTTAATTTTTATATACATGTGATTTTTAGAGCCGAGGGTCTCTCTGGAAGCCACCTCTCTATTCTATTGGATAGGGGTACGGTGTGTCTACATCCCACCCTCCCCAGACCCTACTTATAGCTTTGTTATTGGTGGGATTGTTACTGGGTATGATAAAAAATAAACAATTTTGAAAGAAGCAAACATTTTGATAACATTAAATTTAATAAATGTTCGAGTTGTATAATTAAAACAGTGAAATTTCTAAAACATCTTTTATAGCAAAGTTAAGAATTTCGAAGATTAAAATGGATTTCTTGAAACAGACATTATGATGATCAAAAATAAGCTAAGAGTAGAATATGAAGTTAACCGTGATAGATAAAGGAACTAATTGATTCATGAGATGATATATGTAAAAGTTTAATTTAATACAATTCTTAAGATAGTTAATAACATGTGGAATCTTTAAAGATCGTATTCATTAGGAACGAAATTCTTAAGATCGAGAGTATAAATTAAATGAAGATTTTGGTGAGTCGAGTTTAGTTAGTTTAAGAACTTATGAGTTTAAAGGGAAGTTAATGTAAAGTTTATATGTTTTCAAATTGTGAATTTGGGATGAGATTAATTCGATAAAAATGTTCTAAAATATTATAAAAATTAGTAGTTAATTATTTAATTAATAATGAAAATGCAAAAATATACGTATTTGAATAAATCGTTATTAGATTAAATTGAGAAGCGGATATTCCCGAATCACCCAGATAGTCCTATTCCAATTAAACCTTTAAAATTGTATAAATTAGATTAAATTGGAAATTCGTGTATTTTTCCTTTTTCACAAAATCGTTATAAATATTAGGAAATAAGTAAATTGAGTTATCGATGATTTATAATGGAAATTCAAGTAAATTACAAAATTTTAAATTAATTATGATACCAAAAATAAGATGTGAATTAACATAATAAAATAAGATAAACGAGAAGCTAGAAATGCATGAACCACCATGACTATTCTAACACTACGAATTTCTCATTTAAAACGTTCCAAATTTTTCAAGGTGTATTAAAATCAAAGTAGGGGGTTGAAATATTTACGAACCAACGTTTAGTTTCAAATAAATTAATAAATAAAGTGAGCGATGGGTTTTAATGGAGATTTATCAAAAAGTCAATTTTAATGGTAAAATTTTAATTAATGGAAGATTTAATTTAATAATGAAAATTAAATTTGAATGATGAAAAAATTTAATTTAATAATAATAAAATTTACAATAGTTGACGTTTTAATAATACAGACCATAACGTTTTAATAATAAAGACCATAACTTTTATAAAATGGAAAGTAAGTTGTGAAAACTAATATGAGGCTGAGGAAAACAAGAAATAGTGAAATATTTTTAGTTTAAAGTTGAGTGTAAAGATTGAAATATACTTGTTAATTTATAGTTTAAGGAAATAAATGAGAGTAGATAATTTAAATAACATTATAACAGATATAGTTAGTATAAGATTTCTTGTTCAATGTATTTAGTTTTGTTAAGATTGGCGGACGTTTGGTTAACAGAATACAGCAGTAAACTCCTTGTCGATTCTTGTAGTCGAACAGCAATCACGAGAAACCGGTGAATGACGTTGATTACGATGATTGATTCTTAGGAAAGACATTCTATGAGGAACAAAGATGAAACTTTATAAAATGATGGGTAAGTTATGGAAATGAGTCAATATGGAACAATAGAGAAGCGTACTAGGATTATGCAAGTGATGACTCGAGGACGAGTCGGGATTTAATATAATGTGCATAAATTTTTGAGATATTTAATCTAATAAATAATGTTTATAAAAACTCAAAAGCAAAAATGTTATTGGGTTGGGCTTCCCATGGAAGCTCAAGAACCCAAATAAAATAACGAAACATGTTTAATGAGTTGGCCTCCCATGATTTTTCCATGGCAATTTGAATAACCCAACTAAATAAGCAACATAAAGTTTGTGAATTGGCCTCCTAATGTGCTTGAAGTAGTTTATTAATTTATAAACTAAATAAACGCTAATCTAGTCACTAAGTAATAAATTCTAGATTCTTAAACTTAACTAAACTACTAACCGGCAAGTGAACCGCTCGACTCTAGTACAGCTAAGTAAGTCCGGATATCGAACCCACGAGACTCTTTAAATTACGTTTACTAGCTAATTAGACTCGACTACAAAACACGACTTATTATTTATATTTGTTTAAGGGGGTTTTTATTTAAAATACTAAATTAATACTATAAATAAAACTAATTAAGGATACAAGTAAATTAAACGAAAACAAAGGTTGTTATGAAAATAAGATGATGATGAGAAAACTACCTAGGCTAGACTCCCCTAAATTTCGGTAATGAATAAACTCGGGAAAATATTTAGTTATGGACTGAGATCGAAAAATAGACACTTAAAAGAAAAACCAAATAGGACCCTTGACCCTTCTTAAGAGAAAACCTATGGATTTTTGACAAGTTTTAACGCACATCAGTATTAAAAATCAAGTTCGCTTACGGTCACCCAATTGTTTATAATTTAGTTCCTTTATACGAAATCCTACCTTACAGCGCGGAAATCAAAGGCAGTTTAATATATCGAATTGATTCAATAGACAATAGTTAAATAACCAATCCTAGACGGACTCCTTACGAAGAACTAAATCTAGCAAGATCAAATAATAAAGATCTATCGATAACCTAGCACCTTACAGCTATTTAGGTTAGCAGCATACTTAGGTTTATTTAATTAATAATTATTATTCCTATGATCTTATTCGAAATCAATCATAAAATAATCATAAACACAAAGTAGATGACCTAATAGCAACCTATCATAATGACAAATAATAATCAAGGCAACTATGGAATAATAACAATTAATCAAACAATCCTAAATATCCATACGCATCAATTTAATATAAGTAAACCTTTTACTAAATCATAAAAACCATAACGTAAATAAATCCCAAATCAAAACACAACTTCAAAATAGGTTCATCATAAGCCTAGGCAGTCTATAACGTTTAGCCTAGCATCTCCAAAACAAACAAAACAATAATAAACGAAATCATGGCGAAAATAAATAAGAACGGAAGAATAAAGGCGATAAAACCCGGAGTCTTTGTCCTTGAACGATAAGCACTTCGCCGGCTGATTCATCGACTCCAAAGCTGCCGGAAACTCGCCTTGGCCGCCTCGGAACTCTCCAAATTCGTCTGGACTTCAAGGTATGATTCATGGTGAGTTTAGGGGTCTTTATATAGGCAACAGGGGGTCCAAAAATAGGTTAAGACGGTTAAACAGGAAGATTCTGGAAGCATGCACCGCCACCACACCCGCCGCGCCGCGCGTCGGGCTCCTCCTCCTCGTCACGCGGCGCACCGGCCAAAAGGGGGGGGGGTGGTCCACTTTGCTGGTCCGGTTCATTCCTGGTTTCGTCCGGTTCGCTTCCTGACGCGTCGGTTCTCCGGTTCGGCTTGTTTTTGCTCCTTTTTCGCCATCTTTTCACCGAAATTAAATCCCGAAACCTAAATGTTATTGGATTTTGTCCTATATCTGCCCTAAGAAAATATTTATTGACTTGAAACTTTCGAGCCCCAATAGTGTATCCTCAGAGTCGCCATCCCCTTGGTAACACGTAAACTCTCAGTCGTCTAATATGTGCTATTTGGCCTCTTTTTCTATTTTTGAGAATGCTTTTTTGGCATTTTTCATTACTTTGCTCTTCTCACTTTTTCTTTTTCAGATCAACTTTTGGAATATTTATATTTAATTTTTTTATTTTTAATTTTTTATTGTGGACTTAGGCATCTTTTACCTAAAAATATATAACTAAATTCTAAGCTCGTATAAAAATTGGACATTTGTAGGCGCCACAACTCTTTATTTATTTTCATAAAACAGAGTGGCGTGCTAATTTTAAAGTGCATTCAATTCTCACCACCTTAGGGTAATCAGCTTTGATAATACTCCCTATACCTTATCGAATTTTAGCTTCACTGTCCCCCCTAAGATGAGAACCCACAAAATTTAAGATTAATTAGGTTTATTAAGAATATGCAATGGAAAACCTTTCAAGACTAGTTGAGCCTACCGACACATCCCAGGCTTAGTACGCATTTTCTTAATATTATCTCATATTTATTAGTAGTTTGAAAAAACCGATTCCCGATAAGTATCCTCATCTCCCATTTAAGTGCAAAAAGAAACAAAATCAAGGGACATTTTTCAAATTTTTTCATTTTTTTTAATATAAATTTACTACGACTCAAATGTCCTATCCCCACATTTAAATGTTGCATTGTCCTCAATGCAAGGATAAGGACGAAAAGATAAATAAATAGGAATACAAAAAACTAATAACCTAAAAAAAAATAACAGCAAAAATAAAAACAGACAAGCAAGATAAATAATGAAAAAGATTTAGCTGGTAATATGCGAATGATGATATGATGCCAAAGTCTTTTTCCAAAGCTGCCCTCCATCTCCGAACGTGCTCCACAACCAGTATCAAATTTTTCTCTCGTACATGAGCGGAAGCAGCAACAACAAAAACAATATCTAAAACTCATCTTATCAACCTCGATAGATATAATCATTCAAAGTATGCAACCGGACCAACCAACCAAAAACAACATATAATATAAATAATAGCAGCAAATAGATAAATAAAAGTATACGGCTCCTGCTGCTCCATCCCCACACTTGAATGTTACATTATACTTCAAGGGGATCTTCTCTCAATCCTACAAAAACTTAAAAACACAAAAACAAAGAAAAACTACAAAAGACTACGTTAGTGACACGACAAGACTCGAAAATAAAAATGGAATAATTATACAAACTCTACACTTGAGTTTTCACTCAAGACACTCTCCTATGTGATCTAATCAGCTGCCCAAGTGGAGCTTCCTCCACCTCGGTCAAACTCCATGGTCCTCCAAGAAACTGCATCACGATACGACCATTCATCTTCAATCTTATTCCTCTTATCTCCAACTTTTGCAAACTTCACAAAGTTTTGCAAACCACCACCTCTCCCTCTACCAAACTCCATCGACTCTCGAGAACTCGTGACCTCTATCTCCTCCTCCAAACAAACTCTGGCAGAACGGGGGTGCTCAAGACGTGGATCCATGCCGAGAATAACAGACTCAATTGCGTAAACGGGATGACATGGATCAATGAGACCGTCTTGACCACTCGGGTGTCTCATGGATTTAGCAATATAAGTGACACTATCGTCGCCTGGTCTAAGGGTGATCTTACCATCAAATACATCAATGAGTGCCCTAGAAGTACGCAAAAATGGACGACCTAAAATAATAGGAACTCTCTCATCGGCCTCCATATCTAAAACCACAAAATCTACGGGGAAGACTAAACCATCGACTTTCACTAGCAAGTTTTCTACTATCCCTATAGGGTACTTCACCGAATGGTCAGCTAAAGACAAGGTCATGCGGGTGGGTGTAAGTTCTCCTAGGCCTAGCTTCTCAAACAACGAATATGGCATTAAGTTTATGCTAGCTCCTAGGTCCGCTAAAGCTTGACACGAGGTATCCCTACCAAACAAACATGGAACAATAAAAACACCGGGATCGGGTAACTTTTCAAGAACCTTATTAAGAACTACTGCCGAACACTCTCCGTTCAGTGGAACGGTCGAAAGCTCCTTTAGACTTTCCTTTTGCTTAAGAATATCTTTCAAGAACTTGGCATATTTCGGCATATGCTGGAGGACCTCGATAAACGGAAGATTAATCCTAAGCTGCCTAAACATATCTAGGAAGTTCCCGTATTCTCTACGAAATATTTGATTCTTAGCACGGGCTGGATACGACAAACGAGAATGATCTATAAGCGGTGAAGGCCTAACATCTCTCAGTTTCTTTTCCTCACTTCCTCTAGATATGGGCTCATTCGTAGGTGCGGTACTTGCTGGGTCTAACCTAGGTTGCACCCTCCCAGGAGTTTCCGTCACTATCTCCTCATCCACTAAATCATCACTCTCCTCTACCTCAATCTCTCCACCCTACCACTACGAGTAGAAATGACATTTATTTGAGCTGCCGGATTCTGCTGAATAGAACCTAAAAACTGACCTGGGGGTCTCTCATATAAACGTCGGGCTATATCACCTACGGTTCTCTGAAGATCTAAGAGTGCGGACTGGTGATTCCTTAAAAGCAATTCATGATCGACAATTTTTTTCTGTCCTGATCTCTAACTAGGATCAGCATCATCATTTTCTCCAACCTACCAATACCACTACTCAAGTCCTGCCCATTACTTCCACCTTGACTACTTTGATCCCCACTAAACGATTGATCCTGCCCCCGGTTAAGATTTGAATTTGATTGGAAACTAGGGGGTGTACCGGAAGAACGCCAATTAGAGTTATAATTATTATTCTTATAGTTGTTCCAGTTTGAATTATTATTACCATTAAACACATTAGGAACCCTACTCTGCCCTCCTATGAACTCTACCTGCTCCTGACTCATCAACGGACAATCTAAAGTCCCATGCCCTCCTCTACACAACTCGCACTTATCTATCTTAGCCTTAAGGTTTTTAATCTCACTGGCTAGACTCTCTAAGGCAGCAGCCACACTAGTATCCTGATTAACCTGGTGCACACCTCGGACGGATGAGGGCGTACTAGTGACGGGGTTTGAATTCCTACTACGTGGCTTTTTAGCAAAGTCGGACTGGGCAAAACTTTCAAACAACTCACTACACTCTACTACATTTTTCTTATCCATTAAGTTACCTCCAGCAGTGTCGAAACGAGCTTGTGTCTCATATATCAGCCCATTGTAAAACTTCTCGACCAGGGCCCACGGAGTAAGACCATGCTGTGAACAACAAGCTAGTAAACCTTGAAAACGCTCCCAAGCTTGATAGTACGGCTCGTCCGGATCCATATGGAAAGAATGAATCTGATCACGGAGACGAGATGCTTTGGCATGCGGGAAATATTTCCTCAAGAAAGCGGTATGCAACGCCTCACAAGTAGTGAATGCTCTAGTAGGTTGTGAATCGAGCCAAGTGGCGGCACGACCTATAAGTGAAAACGGGAATAAATGGAGGAAAATGGCATCTTCATTGGCACCTTGCAAATTGAACGTCCTAAGCGCACGGGTGAGACGGTTGATGTGCGATGGTGCATCCTCATCGTCACAGCTATGGAATAGATTACTCTGGATGAGATTGGTTATGACATAAGAAGGAATTTGCCAGGAATTGGGGTTATTGATTACGGGGGTGATGATGGGCGAGTGGTCTCCGGTGAAACCCTCGAAAGCTTGTTGGTAAACGGTTCGGTTGTCGGCCATTTGAATATCGGAAATGGTTCTGGGGCTCGATGGCGGTGAACTGTGTGGTGATGACTTCGGTGGAGAATCTATAGTGATTGGTGAACTGACTTCTGACTTTAATGGAAGTGGTCCTTGCGAACGAAGATGTGGCATAAACCTGCAAAGCACACCAGACCAACTGAGTAGACTCTATGTAAATACGAAAATAAAACTAGTAATAAATAAAATAAACTAGACTTAAAATTAAACTAAAATTAATTAGACTTCTACGACTCAAACAAAACGTAAACAGAACAAGGAGCACATATGTAGCAGACAAAACTAATCAAAGCTAATAACGCAATCGCCAAGAGTTCCCGGCAACGGCGCCAAAAACTTTATGTGCTTGAAGTAGTTTATTAATTTATAAACTAAATAAACGCTAATCTAGTCACTAAGTAATAAATTCTAGACTCTTAAACTTAACTAAACTACTAACCGGCAAGTGAACCGGTCGACTATAGTACAGCTAAGTAAGTCCGGATATCGAACCCAGGAGACTCTTTAAATTACGTTTACTAGCTAATTAGACTCGACTACAAAACACGACTTATTATTTATATTTGTTTAAGGGGGTTTTTATTTAAAATACTAAATTAATACTATAATTAAAACTAATTAAGGAAACAAGTAAATTAAACAAAAACAAAGGTTGTTATGAAAATAAGATGATGATGAGAAAACTACCTAGGCTAGACTCTCCTAAATTTTGGTAATGAATTAACCCGGGAAAATATTTAGTTATGGACTGGGATCGTAAAATAGACACTTAAAAGAAAAACCAAATAGGACCCCTGACCCTGCTCAAGAGAAAACTTATGGATTTCTAACAAGTTTTAACGCACACCAGTATTAAAAATCAAGTTCGCTTACGGTCACCCAATTGTTTATAATTTAGTTCCTTTATACGAAATCCTACCTTACAGCGCGGAAATCAAAGGCAGTTTAATATATCGAATTGATTCAATAGACAATAGTTAAATAACCAATCCTAGACGGACTCCTTACGAAGAACTAAATCTAGCAAGATCAAATAATAAAGATCTATCGATAACCTAGCACCTTACAGCTATTTAGGTTAGCAGCACACTTAGGTTTATTTAATTAATAATTATTATTCCTATGATCTTATTCAAAATCAATCATAAAATAATCATAAACACAAAGTAGATGACCTAGTAGCAACCTATCATAATGACAAACAATAATCAAGGCAACTATGAAATAATAACAATTAATCAAACAATCCTAAATATCCATACGCATCAATTTAATATAAGTAAACCTTTTACTAAATCATAAAAACCATAACGTAAATAAATCCCAAATCAAAACACAACGTCAAAATAGGTTAATCATAAGCCTAGGCAGTCTATAACGTTTAGCCTAGCATCTCATAAACAACAAAATAATAATAAACGAAATCATGGCGAAAATAAATAAGAACGGAAGAATAAAGGCGATAAAACCCGGAGTCTTCGTCCTTGAACGATAAGCACTTCACCGGCTGATTCCTCGACTCCAAAGCTGCCAGAAACTCGCCTCGGACGCATTGGAACTCTCCAAATTCGTCTGGACTTCAAGGTATGATTAATGGTTTTGAGTTTAGGGGTCTTTATATAGGCAACAGGGGGTCCAAAAATAGGTTAAGACGGTTAAACAGGAAGATTCTGGAAGCACGCACCGCCACCACACCCGCCACGCCACGCGTCGGGCTCCTCCTCCCCGTCGCGCGGCGCACCGGCCAAAGGGGGGTGGGGGGCTGGTCCACTTTGCTGGTCCGGTTCATTCCTGGTTCCGTCCGGTTCACTTCCTGACGCGTCGGTTTTCCGGTTCGGCTTGTTTTTGCTCCTTTTTCGCCCTCTTTTCACAGAAATTAAATCCCGAAACCTAGGACATTACAATATGTTAGTAGTATACAAATCTTACGAGAAACCGGTCAAAACTAATAAAATAATAGATAATATATACACGGGATTTAATGAATAATAAACGTTATATCACCTCTCATGAACGTTCCATGGCAATTTGTTGGCGCAATTCAAATAATGTGTAATAAATAATTGAGTTGTATCAGCCCATGAGCGTGTACATGGCGTCTAACTGACCCAACTAATTAAAGAATTATCAAATCAATGGAGTTGTTCGGACCATGAGCGTTACATGGCATTTAACCGACCCAACTAAATATTGAACCAACGAATCAAATAAACATTAAAAATCTAAAAACACAATTTGGAAGTATAACCGTTTAGCCGGCTATGTTTACCACGCAACCGTTTAGCCGATTATGGGTAACACTTAAAGTTACGGTTGTACGACATTTGTCATACCCCCATGCTTCAAGGTGAATGAGCAAAACAAAACACGGGAATTCTTAAAGAATTTCCCATAATAAAAGATAATCTACCAAAATAAAAGTTTTAGAAAAAATATTTTGAATGTGAGGCATAGCCTCGGAATTTTTGTGTGTGTGTGTGTGTGCAATAAATAGATAAGATACAATACAATAAAATAATTAATCTAATTAAGTTGTAAACAATTTAAATAACACATAAGGCAGTTTAGATAAACACGTATATGGTTCCTAACATATGTCTAGGACAATTTCTAACGATCTATTTTATAACCTTCGGCTCTGATACCAACCTGTCACACCCCAACCTAAGGCGGAAATGTTGGGGCATGATCCGATTGCTTACAGCTCGAAGATACTATCATATATATATGTGACAATATCTAATTAATTATTTTATTTCAATTATACACGCAATATCCAAATATAATAAACAATTTAAATATACAAATATAAGCTCAGATAAAGGTTAACTTGATTATATCTTAAAGTCTTGTCTACATGTCCAAACTTTAATCTTCAATACAAACAACCTGCATATGCGTAGAAACTGGATTTTGTTAACATAAATTTGAGTGAGAATATCATCAGTTTTGACACAACAATATAAATAAGCATAACGTGATAATGTGTTAAATATAATCAAACCATAAACATGTATGTAGACCGTTGCCAAGAGAATTGGACGTTGGTCAATAGCAGGAGCACCCACTATACGAATGAATGAATATCAATCCCAATATATGAATGAATTAATAGTAACACAAGTAAGCAAGTAGCATGTATGTTTGATTAAGTCACTCACAACTACACGTATGCATTTGTTTGAATATATATATATATATATATATATATATATATATATATATATATATATATATATAGTATGAAATACGAATAGATACGCATATGTCCCCAAAACATTTAGAGTAGTTGTAAAATAGAGGAATGATAAACTCACCTTAGATTAATGACAAACGCTTAATAAACGCGATTAACGAGCTATGAATAAGCGAGTCGTCCACTACCCATCAAATGTTATGAACAATTCAGAATATGAGATTTTATGATGTGATAATATAAGTAAAAAGGAACTCGTTTTTGCTGGAATCAATCCAAACAGACGTTTATAATTCAAGTTATGTTTGTTTTAAGATTTAAGCGAGCTAGTACTGACCAGAATCCGAACAGCGAGTTGGAAGTCGGGTTTTGGTCAGTAGCCTTAAAATTTCATTACGAGAATAAAAGTCTTCTGGACCGAACGTTGAATCCGAATAGAAGTATGAGAAATTGATTGGTCAAAGTTGTTGACTATTATGCCCTTAAACGGGTTTGAGTCTAATTGACCACCAAGAGTCCCTCAATCGGCAAAATTGATTAAGAGATTTTATTATACAGATAAAAATCTACAATATTGAAACAGACAACTTACCCTAACGATGAATGGATCAAGAGAAACGAAGAGTCAAAGATCCTAAAGCAAGCAAAGTCAACCGTCTTAACTTGTATTTCAACAATAACACGAAAACCAAAGAGTTTGAGGAGGGACAGAGGAGGGTGATGGCTGAGAATAGTGTTTTAGGTTTAGGGATGATTTGTGAGAGAGAAATAATGATATGTTTATATAGGATACACTAAATCGAACTAAATATGGTAACTTACTCGTTTAAGAAACCGAATGGGCCTTTAATGATCAAATTAGGATTATAACCAGTAAATTTCGTTCTTGATCAAGGGTTAAGGGATATGGACATGTATCTAAGCTATATTAGTTTTCTTGGGTCTTAAAACACTCGATTATTCCTAAAATAACCGATTTCGGGCAAAAAATGAACTAGGAAACGATCACAAACGAAACAGGCTGTGCAGGTGGGTGAAGGCGCTGCGCGACGGGCTTGGGCACCCCTACCGCACGACGCTCCGGCCTAGGATGGTTGGAGTTTGGATTTTGGCAACTTTGGTCTTTCTACTTTGTTATAATGTCCAATTTCCGACTATTTAAAAGTTTAAACAAAGAATAATTAACTTTAAGAACTTAAAGGGTAAAAAAAATGAATATTAGAAACCTAATTACTTATAAATATTTGATTTTGATAAATATTAAAGATCTAAAAATGTTTCGTCTGTAAACGAATACGGGTTTGGAAAAATCTGAAATGTTACAGATCAAAGTTTGAAATATATTGAGAAGACAAAGGTAGTTCCTCAGTATACTGATGATCTCATTGATTTGGATCCTATTCCTACTTAGCATTCTGAGTCACATCATGAAGATGGTATTCAAAATGCCAAACAACATGGTACTGATTATAATGATAGAGTTGGATGAGAATATTAATCCCGAGTTACAAGTAGATATGTCTGCATTTGTCCCACTCAGGCGGTCTATGAGAGACCATCAACCTTCTACCCGTTATTCTAGTAGTGAGTACGTCTTACTCACTGATGAGGGTGAGTCCGAGTGTTATAAAGAGGCGATGGAAGATAAGCATAAAAAAGAGTGGGTTGAAGCCATGTAAAATAAGATGAATTCCTTGTATGAGACTAATAC